>NW_020799095.1:23215102-23225315 GCF_003259725.1 Athene cunicularia | reverse complement strand
CAATCAGATTTGAATCTTGATCAGTTAAACAGTATTAAAAAAAACCAAAACAAAACACAGTACTTGTTCAGACCCTTCCACTGGTACTTTCTGAAAGCTCAATCCATACTGATACTCTAAAGGAGTCCTTATCTTGGCTACTTCTACAGTCATATTATCTGATCATCTCTCAACATCAAATGATTTCCTTTCCTTATCCCAGTGAGACACAGAAATATGTTTATCTCCCTTCCGGAGCTGTAGACGTTGGTGATTCATTCCTATTCAAGAATGGGAGGCTACAGACTGCCTGTGAAGAAAAGCCATGGCTGCCACAAATCACCTGTGCGGAGGATGTGGAGGGTCGTCACAGAATCAACTAGGTTGGAAAGGACCTTGAAGATCATCCAGTCCAACCATTAACCTAGCACTGACAGTTCCCAACTACACCAGATCCCTCAGCGCGAAGTTGACCCGACTCTTAAACCCCTCCAGGGATGGGGACTCCACCACCTCCCTGGGCAGCCCATTCCAACGCCTAACAACCCCTTCTGGAAAGAAATACTTCCTAATATGTAACCTAAACCTTCTCTGGTGCAACTTGAGGCCATTCCCTCTTGTCCTATCACTTATTACTTGGTTAAAGAGACTCGTCCCCAGCTCTCTGCACCCTCCTTTCAGGCAGCTGTAGAGGGTGATGAGGTCTCCCCTCAGCCTCCTCTTCTCCAGACTAAACCCCCCCAGTTCCCTCAGCCGCTCCCCGTACGACCTGTGCTCCAGACCCTGCACCAGCTCCGTTGCCCTTCTCTGGACACGCTCGAGTCATTCAATGTCCTTTTTGTAGTGAGGGGCCCAAAACTGAACACAGGAATCGAGGGGCGGCCTCCCCAGTGCCGAGTACAGGGGTCAGATCCCTTCCCTGTCCCTGCTGGCCACGCTAGTGCTGACACAAGCCAGGATGCCATTGGCCTTCTTGGCCCCCTGGGCACACTGCTGGCTCCTGTTCAGCCGGCTGTCAGTCAACAGCAGGTCCCCCTGCTGGGGTGTTCCCATTTGCCCTCATTCAGGCTTTGCAGCCTTCTGAAGGGGCTGTAGATTGAGCCGGGACTCCTGCATCTGTTGTTCCATGTCTCAGCTATGCTGTTTCCTGAAGGCTACAGTTGAGGATGGTTTTGCCAAAACACGCAAGCTGAATCAGTTGTTTCTGAATTATGCCCAAATCAATATTTTTTGTGTGAAATAGATTGATTTTTGTCACTGCTTTCTAGGTGAAACTGGAATTTTGGGTGGGAGAATTTTAACTATGCATCCCTTTAATCCATGTGCCGATGCAAGAGTATAACCCATTTGCTAGACTAACAGTGTATCTGTGTATAAACTGCCTTACCAGAACATGCAGCTTTCACAGGCAGGGTGGTTTATATGGACGTGTTTCTCCAGGGATTACAAGCCACTGAGCATTGACAAGAAGAAAAGGAGACGGGGTCTTCTCAGTTACCAGCCTTCTCCAAGAGCAAACCCAAGCACATGGAGGCGAATGAAAGACAGTGATACAGTTCATGAGACTCCTGTTTTGTGTTAGGAGCAATTGCTGTAGTTGAGAACCTCTGCCCCTGCTTTGGAGGCTGTTGCATGTTTCAGATGGAACCTGCTATGGACATGCGTTGTGCACGTTTTGTTGCCAGGGCAGGGGACAGTGTAAGAGGAGTGTATGGGTTTTTGTGCTGCTTTTGCTGGATACACTGAATATTTCAGACATGCTGGTGAAAAATAATTTTCATCCACGGAACAAGACGATTTCATCAATGATTCTGGTGATGAAATGCTTTGTCACAGTTCACTACAATAATCATGCTATAATTTAGAAATTCAGGTGTTAAACTGAATTGCTTAGATGATATACTGGTGCAGGGAAGTGAATGGAAAAAAATTAATTGCCCCAGACCCAAGATTTCAGAGTAAATGAGCAGAATTATGTAAATGCAAAGAGGTCTAATATCTCAGTATTGTTCTTGAAAAGACTGACTTCTACTAATAAAGCCAAAAGTGAGAATAATGGTGATTGGAAGCCAAGAGATATTAGCATAGTTAGGAGCATGAGACCAGGAGCAGTCAGTGAGAGAGACCTGTAATTGGTGTTTCTGAGCAGGCCAGAACAAATGCTAATTTAAATAATTCCCTTTTTAGAAATGATTGAAGTAAGCAAGCAGTAATTTGATGGCATAGACAATGTGATGGCATATTTTAGGAATACTGCTTGAATGTAGCACCATCTACTGGCTACAAGGTTTTTCGTTGGCGTTTTTACTGTTTAAGAAATATTTAAATCTCTGCAATGTTAGTTTAAAAGTGAATTTTCTCGTAGTTATTTTAAAGTAGAAGAGTCTCAGAACATATTAATGACAGTCTAGGTCCCCAAATTATTATTTGCACAGTTCCACATATATTTACTAACAGAGCTGCCAGTATTTCTTGTGTTTTGTTTGTTTCCCACTCACTGGAAGATTGAACATACTAGTTACAGCATGTAATTTTTGGAAAGAGATGTGCCGTCCTGTGAAAAGCTAGCTATGCATGCAGCTCAAAGGTCAAGAAAAATGATACAGAACAGGTTCTCTCCCTTATTAGAGCTAATTGTAACACCTTATACAGATGCTGATTTTCACTAAAAACTGGAAAAAATGTAGGGGTAAGATGCTGGTTGCATTTTTGACAATGTCTTTTTAGATCATGTGTGGAAAGTGGAGAAGCATTTCTTCGTTCCAATTTACTTACATGCACATTTTACTATTTATATTTTCTCTTCTACTCTACGTGGTTGTAGCAAGAATGGAGTTATGTGGTTTATCCATAAAATATCCTTTATTGGCTAAACTGAGCTGTGGGTGGAAGCTGAGTAAAATGACCCAATGTTGCCATGTGGTACCTATATACAAGTGAAACAGCATAATCTTTAGTCATTACTAACACTTTCTAACCTGTGTGTTTGGTTTTGTGTATGTGCCCAGGTGTTACATTTTATTGAGGATTTAAACATTGGATTTTTCCCATTTGGGCAAGTAATGGAGTGGATATAGCCAATTTATCAAGTAGTTTAAGCTTTTATGCTGATTTACTTTAGGGTTTGCACTGATTCTTCTTCATGGGTTTGCTTTTGGTAGATGGAAATGTTAACTTGCTTTCTATGGGAATGTGTAATTAACTTTTGTAAAAAGAAGGAGTCTACTTTTTCGTTGGTTTTCTTTTTAATCACAGCCAACATGGATACAAATGTAGGAAACTGAGTCCTTATTAAGATCTGCGATACCTTGTGTGATAGGAGTCCTTCCCGCATTTTAAAGACCTTTACAAGATCACGAGCAAAAGTCAATCTGCACTTGGGAGAATTTCTGCTGGCCTGCAGAGCAATTTTAGTGTAACCAGATAATAAATGGATGTTGTCCATAGGTACCTTCCAGCAATGTTTAGTATTTAAAGCAATCACGCAAGAAAATTCAGGGAAGATTACCATATTCTATACAATGTGCTAAGAATCACTCAGTTTGGCACAAGCTGTCCTCTGTTCCATCATAGTGGGGCTGTGGCAGCTCCTGCAGTATGCAACCCTTCTACCCCCTTCCAAATCCCTTCACTCTTTTGGGCCTTATTTCAGATTGCATTGTGCGGTTTTAGAACAATTTTGTTACCCTGTGTACACAAGCCCTCTACATGCTTGTCTGATTTTACTGCATTGTTCCCATGTACTTTGTAATTACAGTGAATTCTGGTTTATGCGTATGATGGACAACCTAGTAACAAAACAGTTTCACCTAATCACATAATTACTGGGCAGTTCTGAAGTAGCTGTCTTTATGCATGTACTAGTTATTTTTCTTGCATCAGGTCCTTGCTGGAAAATGGCACAGCTTAGCAATGAGCATTTTTAACTACTGTAGCAAAACTCTGGATGTGCTGTTGTTCACACAGCTTGTATTTGGAAAATGTAAAAGAATCATTTCTGCCTTTAGAACTACTCAAAATAAATGAGAAATACTTATAGTTGTGATTAAAAAAACCCCTTTATTCAGCCTAAAATCCTAGAAAGGCACATATGTATGGATTTCATTTTATGAATGGAGGGTTGCACAAACTCATTAACCAAAGTACTATTAACAGTTCTTGGCAGATGTTATCTCTCTCCTTAGCACACCACCTCTGTAACTGACACATGGCATGGGGGTTATTACAATATGAAATTACACAATATTGGTGTGTTTGCATTTTAAAAACATTTTCAGAATGTGTATTCAAAGCATCAGCCTCAGGCATTAGTTCCAATAGCTAATCAGGTTTTGTTCACAGAGATCTTTGTGAGTGGTGAGAGGGAATAGTTCAAATGGAGTAGGTTTTAAATAACAGAACATTTCCCAGAAGATCAGGCTATCAGCTATTTGGATGCTTGATTGAAAGAAACTATGGAAACACTGAAACTTAAAATGCAAGTGGGAAATTTAAAACATTTTTAAAATACACCAGTCAGGCACTTGGAAATCCATCAGGTATCATTCTGGAATGATGCTGAGCTCTCTAAATGCCAGCTTCCTTTGCAAAATGACTGAAGAGAACTATCAAAAGGTGAGGAGAGCTGCTAACAGCTAAGATTTGGCAATCAGCATCCCACAGTGGCAGTAAATGGCAACATGAGCTCCATTTTCTTCCCATTCAGAACCAGTGTATGTAAACTGAATATTGCTCAGGAGAACAGGAAGTCCTGATAGTTATTTTTGGTTTTAAAAAAAACCCAAAACAGTAAACTTCAGTTGCTTAGCTGAAAGGACATTTCTATCTACTACCAGAGCTCACCTGGTTGTGGTAAGAACTGAAATGTCTTTCACAGCTCTAGGGGAAGAAGATGGTGCTCCTCTGCATGAAACTTCAGAAAAAAGAGGATTTTATTTGTTCCAAAACTATCTGGCAGCTGTTAGGTGTCAACAGTTCACTGGAGCAACAGGTAATGAGAAAACCTCCTCTATGATACTTTCTGATTTGACCTATATGGATAGCACAATCCATACATTAGTTCCTGTTTCACGATTTAGCATGACTAAAAGCATTGTCAAATTTCTCTAAGGGACTTGGAGACAAAATTTCCTCATATTACTGACGGCCATCTCAAAAACAGGGGCATAAAAGTCTTACAGACACGGAAATCATTCAGTAGCTGGGTACACCACTCCGTGAGTGTAAGTGATGAAGTCACACCAGAAGACTCGGTACGTGACTCCTCGCTACAAAGGCTTGCCACAGAGAAACCAGAATTATTCTGCATCTGGTTGACAGTTAACAAGACACGCGGCCTTGCCTCCGCTGTTAGGAGCCAAGCCTTGGTTTTATTTCTCTCTCCCTTCCTCACTACTAGCTAGTCATTGTAATAGACTGATGCAAATACAAGGTGAAGAAGAAAAAAACCAGCTCTGCTTTTCCTTCTGTATGCAGCCAAATAATATGTATGTAAACAATGTTTAAAATCAGAAGGTACCATTCACAAGTGATGGAGTGCTGACTTCTTTCCTAGAGATACTCAGCAGCTATTAGTCTTGTTTCCACACAGGAAATCCCACAGTCCAGTTAACTACATCAACAAACTGCAGAATTCTGGGTTTGCATCATTCAACAAATCTGTGAACCTAGTCAAGAATCAAAGGCTGTGAGGTTTGTGCATGAGGTAGCAAAAAAATAAAGAAATATACATATGTTTTAATGACTACAAAATAGTTGTTCTGAAGCTCGCCAAAATTCATGACTGTAATACAAATCTTTTAAAATAATGCTTCTGGATATTCCTTTCATTTAAATAAACTCTGTAATTGCCTTCAACCCTCTTACTATTTTCAAGTCTCATACATCCATGCAGCATTGCAATTTAATTGATACACTTCTTTTTTTTCAACCATGATGCCTTTGTACCTTGGAGAGAAAAATAAATAAGTAAACATGAACAAGATTTTAATAACAGAGTCTATGTTTATGATGAAGCTTAACAAACAATTGTAATGAATCTATGCTTTCCCAATATGCAGAATCACAACATTAAGTTTAACTTGTGCATATAGCTTGTTTATTTCTTTAAGAAAATATGTCATTTTGGTCAGTGGCTAACTAATCAGCAATGTATTTTCTAGATTATGAATATATACTAATGCTTTGTGGGATATATTTATGTAAACATTCAAACCAAAATTCTTTTTTTAAGGTCACATTTTGGAAACCCATATTGCAAAATTATAGTCTTATCTTTATAGGATAGTTTTATATTTTCAAAATGTGTATTTTTTCAATTTCTTAAAACACATTTATTTGCCCCGTCTCAAGTTATCTGGTATTGGCATTGTATATTGGACTTGATAAAGTAGAAAAAAGATCTCAACTCCCAGTAGTTTCAGCTGAGAGAAACTGAGGCTGGATGAAAGTTAAACCATTGCTGTTTTCCGGTTTTTGTTCACTTCTCACTAAAAATGCCTGCACATCTAGCAGTCACATTATAGGTTTTACAAGAAAAGACATAATGTGGCAAAGTACTAAAAAGAAAGGAAAGATGGGAAGGATAGAATATGCTAGTTTGGCTGCAGCAGAAGACCAAATAACTAAACTGTTTTTAAAATAAAACATAGTACAGGTATGAACAGTGTCATGTAATTGAAGATGAATGTAAAGGAACATCAGCATGCAGTGCTAAAATCAGCTAGGCTATGTCATGTCCCAACTCCACCAAATGGATGCTGCTAGCACCAGAAAAGTGTCTGAATATATTGAAATTACGAAAAACATTACAGATGATGAGAGAAGGGTAGAATGCTTTCTACTTCAGACATCACAAAAAAGTTAGTTGTAATGAAATATTTAATTAAATTACTTCAGTGAATGACTGTCAGTACTAAAGAAAGGAATACAACAGAAGATTATGTGACAAAACAGAAAAATGGTCAGCACTCACTATAATGCAAAATAGCAAAGTTACACTTGGGGATAGGGAATGTTTGCATAAAACAGGAATGGACTGAGAGATGGTGTAGTTAGCTGGTTGAAAAAGATCAGAGCTTGACAATGCAAACTAAGAAAATCAGCAGTGGGATACTCTTCCCCGAAGTGGGGTCAGATTCTGGAAAAGAGAATAGGGGTTATTATGAAAAGGATAGTTATCAATTCCTGCTGCAGCCACTGAGGGAATGACAAGAGATAATCAACTTAATTTGAAACAAAGGAAATTTATTTCAGGTGTTGAGAACAATTCCGTAAGTATTAGAGCCTATAAATCACTGGAATAGCTTAGGAATTTTATGAACTTTCCCTCACTGGAGACGGAAAGGAAGAAATTAGACAAACACATGTGGTGCATTTCATGCTGCTTCACTGGACAAGGATGAACTAGATAATGATTCCCTAGTTACTGTATCTGTGATGCTGCTTTGACTCTACACGTACCTGAATTTTCTTCCCACAGAGGACTCCAGTATAACCAGGACGACAAGAGCATACGTTAGGCAATACACACTTGCCTCCAAACAGACATTTCTGGTTGCACACAGCTAAAAAGAGAGAGGTACATATGTGGCTTTATTAATGAAAATAATTTGGTGGAGGAAAGGTGGCTACTATCTCTATATACTTATTCTGCCTGCTTATAGGACCTGAGAACCAGGTAAGTGTTTTCACAGGCAAACAGCCTTCAGTGTAAGAAGACTTCACAGTCACGTGGAGCCAACAATGGTCTTATGGCCTATCCCATCCCCCTTATGCTTTGATGCAGATCTAATATGGGAACATGCTGAGGGCATAAATGAAATTGAGACAGGGACATGAGTAACATGGTTTTTAATGCATCCTACTATTTCAAGCTATTGCAATGGCCTCTCAGGGTTAGAGCAAGCCATTGCACACTGCCATGGTCCCAGACTAATGTTGTATTCTGAGGGCTTCGGAGTGGGCAGAGGAATCTCTACTCTTTATCCTGCCTTTGACACCAATTTGGATTAAAATAACAACCAAGATGTAGAACTTTTAGGCACTATGTATTGCTGAAGCAGTCCTAACTGTGCTGAAGCAAAATTTTTACAGGTCACATCATTCTTACGTGTTTGACACTGGATTCCTTCCCACTGTGGAGGACAATGACATGTACTTGGTCCAATACACTCCCCACCGTTCTTACATTCCTGAAGACAGATTGCTGCACAGACATCATCACAAAGTTTAGTTATATCCCAAGTGATAACTTTTACTTATTTATTTAAGGATGCTCACAAGAGGCTGAGTGCTTTCTATAGACAAGAGTCACATCATCTTCACTGAATATCCATCTCAGATCAACGGAATATTAAAGAAGAGAGGCAATTAGAAATAAAAAAGCTTGCAGCCGAAGGATGCATTGAGATGTTCTGATGCATCACAGATTACTACAAAAGCCTGAAATACTGAATTAAGTCAGCACCACTAAATAGCTTTGTTTTTTCCAAATTTACCTTTCTAAAGCCTACACCTTATTGAGAGATCCTTTGTGATGCAGTTTAACACACAATGAATAAATTCATAACATTTACTGCAAAGTTATTTTCTATCACTCATTTTTCTGCACATTCATCCCTGCTTATTAAGCTGTAATCTAAACCCCTATTATTTCTCATTGGTTAACTATCTGATAATCAAATCTCTCTTCCACAGTGTCCAGGAATATCTCACACTTGCCAATATGGCTAATATTTTTTCAATAAAACTTTCCAATAATTACAGAAAGTAATACAAGGAAAATTGGTTTTCCTCCATACCATTAGAGAGCTCATTGACCATATCAATATCTGGGCCTCGGGTGGGTACTGTGACAGACACTAACACTTGTATCTATTGGATTTCTACCATCCATCCTCATGCTAATTTTCATGTGGACTGTGCTTTTATCCATGCTGCTTCATTTTATTTATGCACCATCAATAGCTTCGTTAAGAGACAATGCGGCCCACAAGCTGTGCTACCACCACAGTCCTATTTCTACCTTTCCTAAAAAGCTTGTGCTCACTGCATCTTCTCTTCCAATCATTTCCCACTATGCTTCCACAGTTTTCCAATCTTTCACTGTACTACTTTTTCTGTTGTATCTGCTTTTATGTCCTACAGCACAAACTGATATTCTTTCACTTCACTGACAGCTCTTTGCAGTTGCATGTATGCAGAAATACAGGTGCTTCTTGTTTAGATGTGATTTGAGAAAGAAACAAACATTATTTGCTATACAAGAACTTAAAAGATATGTTAGTCTCACAATTTAGCCTAAGAACTGCATGGTGTTAGTCCCCCACCCTAAATTTTTCTGCCAAGTTGTAAACCATTATTTTTTCAATGCATGTATATTCTTAAGTTCTTTGGCACTAACAGAGTTGTTCTTTAGTAATATATTACTTTTAAGGCATGGTTCTCCTGTTAACTACAAGATACGTACGTGTGTTACATCTTTTTCCCCTCCATCCTGAAGGACAAGAGCAAACGTTTGGCCCTATGCACCTGCCTCCATTCATGCACCTTGGCTCACAGACACCTTAAAATCAAAAATATCTGCTGTTTAATACATTTAACTGATTACAGAATAATTTATTGGTTATTTTTGGAACCTGGAAGGATTTTAACACTGGCTTACTTTTTTCACATCTTCTGCCTGTGTACCCATCAGGACAAGTACAGACATTACTTCTCATGCAATGGCCACCATTCTTACAAGGCGGGCTGCAGACAGCTAAGAGATATAAACAGGAGGAAAAGGCTGAAGGTTGCATTTTGTTTGACTTATCAATATACTTCTAGGAAACAAGAGTGCAACAATAAAATTTTGACAGCTTATATAGATATTCAGCACTATCAGACCTGTCTCCCAGAAATATATTAATGTGGACTGGTGCAACAGTAAGGACAAAATCTGATAAAAAGGGGTCAAGGTTGGCAACTGTATGTGGACGTGAGTAACCAGACTACATAATATACAATGGAACTGGTTGAACACTGCTCAGAAGTTGAGTAGAAGACACAGCAAATTTTGAGTCTCCGTTCTCCTTGGTCATGCACTGAATCAGCCATAAAATTTAAAAAAGAATGTAATCTCTGTTATGCACTACATGTCAGGTACATGACTTGATTGTGAATTTTTTGTTTTAAGATAACAATGTTTCCTCATAATGGCAACTAAGAGGGGAGGGGGGGGGGGGGGGGGGAA
>NW_020799095.1:23180183-23215052 GCF_003259725.1 Athene cunicularia | reverse complement strand
GGGGGGGGGGGAAAGATAAAAAAGTTTACCATTCTGACACCGGGCACCAAAGAATCCATGTGGACAGAGGCAAACATTTGGTTTAGTACAGGAACCACCATTGAGACACACGGGGTCACACATCGCTGCAGAAACAGGGTCAGGAAGAGTGGGAGGCATGACATCTAAATAAAGTCTATAAAATATGTACTTCTGTTGCAAGGACGGGAATTAAACATCTAAGATAACTGAAGGTAACACCATTCACAAAATCTTTACCCAAAATTTTAGGATCAGTATTAGACTTTCTATAGGTGCTGCTGACAGCAGAACAGTGGAGACGAGAGAGTGCAGGGACTCTGTGGCAGTAAGCAGCCACCCATCACTGCTGTCTAAGCCACGTGGTTCCAAATTTCAAACTACGGGAGGTCCTATGGGTACTCTCCCAGGAACACAGAACTTGCAGGAGTGTTACCTGTACTGCAGGTAGGTCCGTACCACCCAGGTTTACACTGGCAGATGTCTGGAGTAAGACATTCACCACCATTCTCACAGTGTCTGTTGCAAACCACTACCATCCAAGAAGTTGGGAAAAGCAAAGGAGAAGCAGGGCAAGGAAGGGTTGGGGTAGGGAGAGAAAGAGCTATGTTATAAATTATGATTTGTTCATTTTCAGTTCTTTCCCAAATATTAACACTGGAAATCAACATACAATTTCACTAGTTGAGGAGGAATTGCTGAATAGATTAAATGTCTCAAAGCCATAAAGAGCTAGTACCAGACTATAAAGGTAAATAAAATGTCTTTCCATGTAATTATCCATGGTCTGGTTATATTTAGTGTTAAAAATCTAGAAAATTCACATAAATTCTAAAACGACTGGGAAATTCAATACTGAGACAAATGGACCATGTTACATGATAGATTTGATGGAGGCCAGGAAAGTTCACTCAAATGTCCTCAATCACTGTCCTCAATCACTTCAGCAAGAGCTGCATGCACAGAGTAACAAGCAAAACATTAAAATATCATGGATGTGCAAAACCATAAATCACTTCTTCAGGACAACATTTCATTCTTTTTTTTTTTTTTTTTTTTTTTTTTTTTTTTTTTTTCCTGTGTCACAACTGAAATTAGAACAAGAAAAACTGAGCATGAAGAGTCCTGGGATTTGACGAGGAAAAAAACAAAGGACTTTCTCGATTAGGGGTCAATAATCAGTGGCACATTCAGGTGAATGATATATAAACAGCATGCTTAAATTTGGACTCTGTGAATAGTAAAAATTACCAGAATGAAATCTACCCAAAATTTGGAGTTGCCAAATTGCAGCATGTAGAATTTGATATGTAAAAGACAATTTATGTGGGACTAACTAATTCCAATTTTTCAGCTATGATCACAGCAAATTTTCCAAATTTCATGGCAGGTTAGAAGAAAAACAAAACAAAACATAATGTGGTTCTGAATTCAGCTGTCCTGTATCACAATTCTTCTGACCTACCGTTCACTGATACTAACTTTTGTTAGTCGTCTAACATCTACGAACTAACATCTAACATTTAAGATGATAGAAGTTAAAAAGCTGTAAGAACATATTAAACATCTGTGTTTGTTCTGAAGGTAGTATCACCTGCATATTGTGCTCAATGTCTCCATGCTTGTGAATCATAAATAATAAACTATTTGTAATTTTTATAGTACATTATGTTTTCAAAGTTACATGCAAGTACTATCTAATTAATGTTCAAAAGGCCCAGGTACAGGAGCCTTCAAATAGACACAGTTATAACATCATTTGCTACCATGAGACAGAGCACATCAAAAATTTAAACCATAATTTGCTATCTTGCTCCTGAAGAATAGGAGAAATGTTCTGCATTGTTCCCTTATGCTTTTTTGCTTACTTGTATCACATCTTGGTCCCACAAAACCGTATGGGCAGGTGCAGAGATTTCTGGCCAAACACGTGCCTCCATTTTGACAGGGTGGTTTACAGTGTGCTGCAGATACAGAATTATGTTGTTCAAGAAATCACCTCTAAAAAGATGCATGGATTGGTTATGCTTTAGAAAAGGGAACTGTTAATAACTGACAGTGAGCAAAGAACTGTAAATAAAATGAGACGTATGCAATTCCCTTTGACAGGAATAAGTAACAAGAATAACTTAATTCCAACAGAGTACACAGAGTCCCAACAGTGGTGGTCACCCTGAAGAAAAGTAATCTGAGACAATTTCCAGACAGGACTTCCCTCTCTTTGGGAGTCTTTAGCTTAGAGGCATCTACATTCACTGGTGAACTCCTCAATTTACTGTGAAAGCTATATTTAGAAATATCCAATCACAATCAACATTTATATTGTATAGCAAAAAAGGTAGGGTATATACCGACATGTTACTAAAAGACTTCTATTAAAAGTAAAATGAAAACACCTCTGCTGTCAGAATGAACAGTCATGGAAGTTATTTACAGCACTCTGGGTAATTATGGATTCAGAAGTGAAAAATATTCTATTTACCTTCCTCACAAGCAGAGCCACTGTATCCTGGTAGACATTCACAGACATTGGGCTTAATGCACTTCCCATGGTTTTTGCAATCAGGTTTGCACAGAGCTGTGGAAAAAATCAACAGTGATCTTCAAATCATTGATTTGTGGCTATGAGTTACCACAAGCTAAAGGAAAATGCCACACTCACCAGCCTGACAGTTATAACCAGCATAGCCAGGCTTGCATTTGCAAATATTGGGTGCCACACATTCCATATTTTTGCCACATGTTTGTCTACATCTTGCTGAAAGGCAATGAAGAAAACAAAGAAAGGAGTAAGGAAAATGAAAGTGGCATTTCAGCAAAACTGTGTCGTGCCTAACATAATGAACAGATCACACAGAATCCATTAGGTCCCTGCCCATAAGTGGGGAGCCTGAGACACATTAGAAAAATATTTTTAAGTGAATCCATGCAACTAAAAGCCTGTAGGCTATGCCAATATTAATAATGAAAATGAGAAAATTCAATACTCTATGCATTTCACTGATCACACAGTAACAATGTACTTTCAAGTTATGAGGATGTCACAAGATTCTTTTCTGCAAAGCTTTTAGTGCTGTTATTTGTAATACCTCTGCAAGTGAAGCCATCTCCATAATAACCATAAGGACAATGACCGCACTTGACGCTTCCATCCTGACTTGGCTCACAAGGTACACCAGGAAAACAGGTTAAATCAACACAGGTTACTGCCTTAGGAATCACCGTTTCACTCAATTCTTCAGGAAGCATTTTTGGTGGGACAGTGACTTCAACAAGGACAAAAGGTAAAGGACTCGCTTTGTGCTTGGCTAGTAAGTGCTGAACTCTGTCAGCACTTCCACCTTTTAATACTTTGATTGGCAAAGAAAATCCTTTGCTTGTATTTGTTCTGCTGCTAGGAGAAGTCTTCCTGCTGGTCTCAAAATAGCTGTAGGCCTCAACCTGTGCCCTTGTTTTCTTCTCAGGTGATACAGCATGGCTTCTTGAAGATGCAGTCATCACAGCATGAATAGAAGAACTCTCTTCCACATTAGCAAGGTGACCACTGATGGTGCTGAGGACATGATCACTGTTTCCAGTAACAATGGGTTGTACAGAAGCAATTCTCTGAGAATTAAGTGACTTTCTAGCCGTGATTGTTTCTACTGTGGAGGCTGGTGGAGTGCTGCTACTGACCATTCCTGTAGAAATAAATCTCTCAGGGACATCTGTAGAACTGGGAATATAGCTTGAGATGCTTAAAACCTTCTCAAAGGATGATTGTTGTAAACCTACAGCACGTTAAAAAGAAAGGGGAGAAAGAGTACAGGAATATTATAATTCTTTTTCCTTCTGAAGGATGGGTGTATCTTCTGAACAGAAAAATGCACAACCCATTCATGATGTGCTTCAGGAAGTCTCTCCATGTGCTACATCAAAATACAAGTACGCAGTAGAACCTAACTTGTAACTGGCAGAATTGGAGAAGATCAAGGTATTCTGGCTATGTCCTTTCCCACCCTCACCATGGTCTTTTATTGGCTGGAAGATAAGGAAAAAACACCATATATATGAGGCAAACAGCAGAGATTTTTCCCATATTGGGTCAATAAACAGCTTTACTGTCAATTACCACATATAATGCTTCTAAATAGATAACTGAAACAGAGTTTAAAGACAAGATAATGCTTACGGTTCACCACTGTGTCTAAGTGCTAGTAATAAGCCTATAGTCTAGAAGCAGATATTTAATCACAAGTATGTACATACCTATACTCACTGACACACCATGGGCAGTATTTTAGGTGAATAACCCATCACCTTGTAGCAAAAGCATTAACATGCTTTACTCTCATTTTTTAAAATCAACTTTCTTAAAGCCTCTGCATGGATTTTATTAGTGGGATGTTTCATGTGTTTTATAAACAACAGAGACTGACTCAGCCTCCTCACTGAAAGGAATGCAAGGTGAATGAAAAGTTCTTCACTTCTGCCTAAGAAAACCAGGTCATCTGGTGGGTTGTGGAAGAGTATGACACTGTAATCCCAGAATGGCTGAATGCTGTATATGGGCTTTTAGCATTAAGTGGCAGAGGAGGAATGAAACTGGAGACTATCCAACTTAACAAGCTCTGTCCCTAACCCATTTAGAATGGTACTAGCAAATGGTCTACAAAAGGTTAAGGTTACTGAAGGTTACTGAATCTTATTACACAGTGCTGTCTCCTACCTTTGAAAAACAAATCATTTTACAGCTGATGAAGAATTATCCAGCATTGGCAATGGAGTGAGAGATTTTTCCTCCTCCCCCACTAACAATTCAGAAATAAAGGGAAAAGACAGATGAGAATTTCCTGCAAAGAAAATCCCAGCAGGCACAGAGCTGGAAATGCCAGCAACAGCATTTACAGAGTTTTGGAATTAAGACATTCGCTTGCCATATCCTTCACCTTTCCTTTGAGTTAAAGTAGGAAAATGGCATTCAACATAATGCCATAAACTTTTGCTTATCTCATATAACAGATGTCTCTATCCCCATGTTACCTATTTTATGTCAGTGGTTAGTCAGAAAAACAAAAGGCAACAGTAAGAATGTCATATATCACACTGTCAATAAAATGACTTGACTGACCTAAGGGATTTGTTGATATTGACATTTCAGTCCCATTTTTCAGATCAGAATAGAACCCCAGCAATGAATTGAGTCAAACTGAAAAATTAAAGTGAGTAACAGAACTGACTAGAACCTTTTTTTTTTTGTCAGCTATATTCTTATCAGTATGCGAATCAGAAATTCCATTTTCTTCATGAAAAAAATCACCTTTATTCCGTCCAGTTTCTCCTGTGGAATCCTTTCTTTCAACATAAGTGTCTTCAAAGCTTTCTGAAAACAAAAGATGTGAAGACACAATAATAGTTACTTTTGTTTCAACTGCAAATAAATTATAAACAGTTAAAGTTGTAGTACACAAAAGTAACCCAAAATTCAGAAAGCAGATAAAGAGTAAAAATTGTTTCTTAAAAGTTTTCAATGGAGGATTTTAAAAATACACATTTTTCAGTGATTGCATTGTAAATAAATGTTTGGTCACCTTACTTGGCAAGTGCCTTCATTTAGGTAAATAATTTTGTGTTAAGCAACAGAAAAATGTTTTGTCAGTAATTGCTCAAAATATGAAAATAATGCAGAAAAAAAATACATTCCACTATATTCTACTCTGGTATAAAAGAACTGGGATATCTTGTACCTATTTTTTCTAGTCACCTGAAAAAGTGTTTTACAGCTATGTGATGCAGCGCAGTCTAATGTTGTCATCAAGTGAGATTCTGTCCCAGCCATCAACAGAGACGCAGGCCTGTTTTATTGACTACTGAAGAGAGTTCTAAGTTACCATTAGAAACATGAATCACAACCACAGATATTTTATCCGAATGACAATAGTAGCATTCTTTTGAAAAACAATTTTACCGTAACATGACTTCCCATCTCCTTGCAGATCATTTGGGCATGAACCACAATAGTAAGAACCAAAAGTATTGAAGCAAAATACTCCAGGGAAGCAAGGACTGGATACACATTCATCTACATCATCTTGACAATTTTTACCTGCATTGAAATACAGATTATTTTTTTTTAATAATACTGTGTCACTAGACTTTGACAGTGTGTTTATAAAAGCAGGATGTACACAGGTGCTGAAATACAGAAAGAGCATCTATCAATTGCAACAAGGTATTACAGTGCATCTAATAAGTACAGCGGACTACATTTGCTATATTTTCTCATCTTATATCAAGTATCTTGCTTATTGTGGGATATGGAAAAGATGGGCTGTGGGGACTACATGTTTATCTGCAGGCACAGAAGGAATCACAATGCAACCAAACTCATCACTCCTTATGTTTCACCATGTTGCTGAGTTTACCTCTGTCAAGGAAAACAATGGAAATCTGCTCTCATAACATAAACATTCATGCAAGATCTTGAAGTGTATCACATAACTTTATCACAAGACCATGAAATTTCTTCATACTCTAACAGTAAGTTATTTATAGTCAAAAACTTAAAAAAAATGTAGACATAAAATTAGAAACTCCTATTTATCACTAAATGTGATAAATGTTTGTAAATAAAGTAACGATTTACCTTGAAGTTCAGGTGGACATTCACAGTAATAGCTGTTTATTCCATCCACACATCTGCCAATACCACACTGGTTAAGTTTACAGTCATCAGTATTCACTTGACAGAGATCACCTTCAAATCCAGCCGCACACACACAAAGATATCTTCCACTTCCAGGTGGGAAATTAATGTTTGCCACACATGAGCCATTATTTAGGCAGTCACATGACTTTACACTGACCTACAAGACATGCCCAATAAGACAGTTTTCCTTTTTTAATGAACTAGAAATGAGTTTTGTAATTAGATATCTTAAACATCTTACTAATAAGTGTCATTTTACTGTGATATTCATTACCTCTATTTCTACCTTAGTCTTTGCATTGCAGTCATCTGTCAAAGAAAATGTTAATTTATGGAGATTCATTGACAGAGCTTTCCACAAAAGGAGACCTGATGGGGAAAGACTGGCACCTTCTGGACCAGAATCCAGTGTGAAATGAATAGCAGAGCCCTCTGGATCTGACGCCAAAAACTGATACACAAAATCTTCTCCATAAAAAGTCTGTAGCACACCCTGAAAAGTTTCAAGCACTGGAGGCTGGTTGTCTGCAACAAAGGAGATATTTTCCTCTTTTAAGCAAAAGTTGAAATATTTTTATAAAAATTAAAATCCGCCCATCTTTCTATTAAGCAAATTACATGTAATTATTTCTCTTAAATTCTAATGTCGTTTGAATGGCTCAGGAAAAAACACTAGATATTTTAATTATAACTATAACAACATAACCAAGAAGTTACTTATACTATACAAGAGCCTGTGAAGATGCAGTGCATCTACATGTAGAAAGAACTCGGAATTTATCAAGTTTAACCACTGTATTTTAACTATGCAGACAGAGTTTGTAGATGAAAGTACAGAAAGCTATAAAACTCAGAGGTGATTGGTGTTTCCTTTAACAAATGAACAGACGTTGTTAAGCAATACTTAGGAATGGGCTGCAATGACTATCTTGGCAAAACTGTGCATAAGCTGATGGCGTAAGTTATTCACCCATTGTTCCTGGGATGGATTTCAACCACACAACAAGTTACACCCTAGTAAGTCTTAGTCTGTTCAAATGCCTGCACTGTTGAGGTCTAACCTAATTTAGCAGGAATAGCTAGATTTCTAGACATACCAGGTGAAAACAAACAAAACCCCAGCACCAGGACAAGTTCTGTGAAAGACAGAAGCAGAAGCCCTGGGGAGAGCGTAGGCTTTGACGTTGGGACATAGGAAGGTGATTAAGACTGCTAAGTGCAGGGTTACAGTTAAGTGACTGCTCAAAGCAAGAACCCACTCACTGTGGCAGAAACCATGAAGGAAGAAGCAGCTGTAATCAGCGTTTCAGCAGTTAAATTCTGACACTCTGTTCTAATGTCATCCAGTCCAGAGAAACACTCCTTAGTTTTGGGGAATTGCCTCTGATTTACATCCTATTTCTGACTTTGGCAATATTGAATTCTCGTCCATGGAAATCTCTTCACTCCCTGACTGCTGCATGAGTTTCATTTCATTCCAGGTTTCAGTCTCTTGGAATAGTTATAGTTACCTTGGCTTTCAGTAAAAGTTTGAACTAGGAAAAGGTTCAGCAAGACAGGCACCAGAAGTCCCACTCAGACAAGACCCTTCCCAGTCCAGGCAGAGTCTTTCCAGCACATTCACCCATGAAATCACTGATGGAACACTTGTATTTGAGATGTTATGGACTTGGCTTGATGGCTATTAGGAAGCCTCAGGAGCCGTCCCATTTGATGAAGGGACCAATATGATTTGTATATCCAAAGACTAAGATTTGAGCTAAAAGAGTTACAAGTTCTAGGCTAGAACTTTGTACTATGGAGAAGGAAAATGAAGAAACTTAGACTGGGCTCTTCTCTTCATAGTGTGGTTTCTAACTGGACTGAAGTATGTCAGCTTTGGATTTACTTTCAAGTAATTGTGAAGGCCATATATCTATGCCATCAATGTGGATTATGTGCAAATATTAAGTGGCTGATAAACATGACATGCCATTTAATTTGGTTTGTATTCTCCTCATTTGATGTCAGAGTAATTTGTTGGAAAATATCTTCTATTCCTAAATGCTGAAGACAAACATTCATGGATGTAGCTGTGACAAATATCAGGACTTCAAAGTGCCAATGAGACTGAGAGCTGTTAGTTTTCATTATTTGTAATGGCTACGGGGTTTGGGAGGTGGGGCAAGGAAAAAAAAGAAAGCCTGACTTTTATATATATATTGTCTGGAAAACAAAATATCATTTTCAGAAATTAGGAGAAATGAAAGATGAAAACCAAGATCAAATTACAAGCTATAGTAGTGGATACTAAGCCTTAAATGAAACACTGAACTAATTATACTTAAAACTTCACTATTTCCATAAATTTAAAAACTCAGTAGATTTTCAACTTCTCGCTATTAAAAAAAAAAAAAAAACCAAAACCAAAACTATTTAGAACTTACTTTCAACAACTGACCAAGTTAACTTTGATATGTCTGGTCTGCACAGTAAGCAAGGGCTGGTTGGATTTGTGTCACCTTCACCGTAACAGAGTCCATCTATGTTGCATGTTTTCTCCTTTTAGAGAAATGACAATGTGATTCATTAATTTTTGGTTATCAAACAGTAAATCTGGATGAAATTGTAAAGTGTCAAATAAAATCTAGTCTATTCTGCACTTCCACTAAACAACTATGGTTGCTTTTACATCTAAGGAATTGACAGCATGTTTGGTTTTATTTGGCAACCATATGAAGTGCTTTTGGTTTGATTTATGTAATTCAAAATTGCATCACCCCAGCTTCTCTTTCTGTGCTTATTTCTGTGCATGGAAAAGCCTTGTTGGAAATAAGAACAGCTTACATTCTGTTGATTTTTCTAGATTTTCTTTCTGCCTGCAAAGATGTGTATTTTTGTAATAAACACAGAGGGTAATGAAATACGTACCTTTAACATACATAACCCAGATTCTTGCAGTTCACATGTCTGACAGGCTCCATCATATAATATCATTGTTTTAGAGTTGCTATAAATGAATCCATCATTAGATATCTGCAAGATATACAGTAAAAATGGATGAACCCATACATGTACCGATGTATCACCAGCATGGACTGCTAGCATGAACTTCAACTCATTGACAGACACCTACCTTTACCTGTTTAAACTATCATAATAGTCACCAGAAATCTAATTTACCCTGACAGTAAGTCTAGGCAGATATTTGACCGACCACATGCAGATGTCTAGGGTAAACTGAATAGTGTGTCGTCTTTATTGACCTTATTGACTGTATGAGAGCTCAGGTATCTTACACACAGATTTGTACATATAGACTGGGCTCGACAGAGTTTTCCCATAAATGCATCTTAATGTCATTTGAAATGCTATAGGATAACTATCTGGCCTTTAACTTCTACTCCTAAAGAATGCATCTCTCTGTAGGTCCTGGGTCATATCTACCAGTCCCCTGGCAGCAGAACACTCTCAAATGGCACTCAGCACTAAGGTGATGAAACTGAGACCCCAAGTTAAGCAAGCTGAGTTCCACCTTTAGCACAATTTAAAAAAGGATACTATCTATGTAATATATTTTCAGCTTAATAGAGTATCTCTAAGTGAATATTTGAAATTTCTGTAAGTACCTTTATTTGCCACCTGGCAATGGGTTTATCATCAACCAGATCCATGACATCAGACTGCTGGTCATCATTTGGTAACTGGCAGTCAACAGTCCTGGCATTTTGGAAGGCAGCTGGTGTAGTTAGAGGTTCTCCGGGAATCCATTGTCTATCACTGTACTAAATGTTAAGACAGAAAATCTGTTTTTCAGTGAAATACATTATGAAAATATTTTTATCAGAGAAAAAACACTATGTGTTGAACAATGTTTGAACAAGTCTAATGCCTCTGGATGAGAATGCAGTGGGAAATGTCATTATCTGTACACATATATTTCTTCATAAGCCTGCTACTGTGGAATAAAAGGCAGCAACACCTTTCCTGCCACACAGCCCCTTGGTACTGTATTGCCAAGGACAAAAACGTCTTCCATCTGGAGAGTACTGGGAGGGTTAAGCAGTGGGGTCCTCTAACAGCACTGATCTGATGTATAAGTGCCTCTATCCCTCTTCATCTCTGTTCCCATGAGAGGACAAGTGTTAGTTGAAGGAACAGACTGAGGTTTTTGGCAGGGTTCAGGTATCATTCTGGGGGCTGGGGGAATACTGGTAAATTAGCCATTAAGCCCGTGCACAAAACAATAGATTACATCATTAACCCTGTAGACCTTTCTTCTAAACTGCAGTGAGGACAAGTCATCCAAGGATCTATCTTGAGAGTTCAAGATTAACTGAATAGGGATGATAACACTATTTGACTGAAGTATTGATGTGGAAGCAGGGATAAGCACACTAAAAATAAAGTTAGATGGAAGTCAGAAACCAGACAAAGAGTCAAGAGAACAGCAAGATCCAAATAGTTATGAGCTTGACTAGATTTTATTGAGCGGGCACATTTTTTCAGTTACTGGAGCCAATCAAGACATTTATTCAATCTCAATCCTGACATGGGGAGTCCACTGGTGCACTTTTTTTTAATTGACAAACAGTAAAATAACAGAAAAATAAAAACTTTTCCTGAGAAGACACATAAGCTATTTTTGTTCCAAACAAACATTTTTCTTTTACTCTATACTCAGTTAAGAAATTCACAGCAAAGGTGAGTGAAAGTGTAACAGCTAAATATTCTAAATATGTCATTTTGAGTGCATTTAGTACCATAACCTTTGAAATGCAATGCAGTCTATTTCTCTGGAAACCTTTTGTTATTTGCTAGAGGCAAATCATGTCATTATTTCAGAAACTTACTCACCTTTCAAAAACCAAAAAAATCTTCAGATCTACTAGCATTCTAGCTCATTAGGTTTATAGAAAAACTTATTTCTGCAGTTCAACATAAATAAGAAGGAACTAAAACTGTACTTTCGTATTCGAGAGGTTAAACACACTCTTATCCTTTACAAAAATATTTGTAAATTCTTTATCTGTGTAATCATAGGCTCCTTGTCCATGTCCTACCCAAACCTCTATCAAAAGATGTGCAGTAGTCCTGCATCTGTGAGGTACAAAATTCTCTGAATCACCTCTTTTAGCATCATGCACAAGACCTACATCTTCTGAACATGGTAGGACAGCCCACGGACAATGGATTTGATTTAACCTTTCAAAAGTAAAAATATAAAAAATAAGAAATTCAGTGTGTATTAGCTCTATATTTTGCCAAAATACCTCTTCTATGACATTCCAATCATTTCAGTCTAATCTCAAAATACAAGGAGTTCTATACTGTTGCAAGTCCACTGACACTTGCATAAAGTCACTATTACTTCAGCCTGAAAATTAAACAAACAACAAAAAAAAAAACAAAACATCCTTCTTTTGTATTTTCAAGGAAAAAATTCTCAGCTTCCTCTTCAACTGCAGATAAGAGCAGTAGCATTCATTCTCTAACCTGGCTCTTGTCAGTGAAAAGATAATAAAAGTAAGTAAATAAAAAGTTTTTGTAGTTGGGAGACAAATACACCACCATAGTGTGTTATATCAGAGTATCTTGCCATGAGTTAAAACTGAGACATTTCAAACTGTAATGTGAACTCCCAATAACTGTCTCACTGTGAGCTTGTTATAAAATTCTTTTAACCTAATGGAGTGTAAACCTACTCTCAACTTCATCATTTCAAGCCAACTTGCAGATGAGTGATATATGTTGTGTTGAAGAAAAAAAAATCTATAGCCAGCATTGCTTAATCTGTCAAAATAACTTTAGCATCTCCTGGTACTAGGTAAGCAAAATTTTTGTCTCAAGAACAGAATTTTCCCACTGAATGGTTCCCCTTTTGCCATCTCTCCACCCCACTGCCACCATCACATCAATGAACCCAAATTTTACTTTTAAGTTTTTTTTATTCTCATGTCTAACATGACATAAAAACTTGTAATTGCTGATTGTTTATTTCACATTAACACTTGTAAACTGCTTGTAAGTTTGCCCTGAGCAAATTCCAGATCCGAGTAATAACAGTCTCTCTACAGATTCCTCTTGGTTTACAGTGCAACGTTTTTAATCTCCTGTTCAAACCTGGGGTATAGAGCTGACATATATCATTAAATAGCTGTGGTATTCTACCCCAGGGAAATGGACTTCAAAAATGCCTTTCTCTTTTTGTATCTGATTTATTATGTTTATAAAAAGGCTATTTCAAGCCTTAGATTTGAGACAGAAATCTAGTAATGTCTTTAACCTTGCTGTCCCTTTTCAAAGAAGTGGTACTTCAATTCCTCTCCATAAGCACTTAAAAAAAAATGAACAATGATGTTACTAATAGGGGTGTCCTTGCCCTTTTTCTGATGGATAGCTGCCATATGCTGTTATCTCCCTCTCGGCTGCCGAACATTCCCATTATGTTTCTTATTTCTCTTATCATGGAGGAAATGACAATCTTGCAAAGACTTGAGTGTCTGCTGCAAAGTGCTGAGTGCCCTTGCTTTTAGCTTCTACTAAAGCACTGGGTTGTACCCACATCAATGAATAATATGTTAGACACTTTTTCCCTCATTGTCCAAGAAGTTTAAAATGTAATTGTTACTATTCAGAGAGACTTACCTGTAATTTGATAATTTCACATTTCAGATCTAATGACTCCCTGAATCCATGACCAAAAACTCTCACCGACGTGCAGTCATACTGTCGAATATCACACAGCCCAGCATTCTCCAGCTCAGTAATTTCTGGAGCCTGGTCTTTGAAGCAGAGATTAGAAAATGAATGTTAATATACTAACTCGTTCATATGCATTTACATTAAGCAGTATGTTTATTTCTCTATCCAACTAAGCAAACTACGTAAACAATGATATCTGGACCTAGCTGAAGAAAGGCATAAACAGAAACATTTTAGACTGTTAAAATAAAATGTATCTTAACTTTAAAGCTAGGCTTTTGTTTTCTCTTGGAACCTGAAAATTATGAAGCAAAGAAAACACTTGTGAATATGTGTTTTGCTTTTTCATTTATGGTTCTTTACATCACACTTGCAGAATAAAATCTAAATGAAACTCAGGCCATAGGAATAGGAACTGGAAAGGTTATAGTTATGCAATAATTTATAATATAAATTCTTTTTTTAAAGACTAAACAAAAATATCTCAGGTGGAAGTTATTTCAGGAAATAAACTGACAAAGAAAGTGCTCAAAACCAGTTTTTATGAAGCAAAAACCAGTTTATTTGACTTCAACAGGAATAAAATATATCTTCTTATACTCTCAACCTCTTTCTCTATTTGCTTTTAAATAGGTCAGTAAAACAAAAACACCATTGAAAACCAAAATATTAAGAGTTTGTTTTGAAAGGGTTCTGACTTTTGTAGTACTTTCCATATTCTTCCAGTGTATCTGCTTAACTGAATTTTAGTTAATAACTTATTTACTGAAACCCAGCATTATTTGCTGTACCTCTTTTTTTCTTCACCATCCATTCTGCTCCCAACATATCAGTTAGCTAACAAACATAGAACATCACCAAACCCATCACATTTACAGTTAATAAATAAGATCACATAGACTATAAAAAATTAGGGAATGGATGGATATGGCAGATGTTCCAGAAGTGTGTGGAAACACTGCTTATCTCTTGAGGCAATACTCTGGATTGCAAACTCACTGAGTGGTAATTTTTTTTAATTTGATGTACCAGAAACTAAGCCCATGTTTTGCCCTCTGGGAACAAGAAGGCTGAATAGAAAACAATTATGGCTGTACTAAACTGGAACTAAATCGCTGAATAACAGGGCCACTGCAGGGAACCCTTGTCAGTGTACAAAAGCAGAAGAGAAAGGCAGCAAAACAAATGTATGTTGCACAAACACTGAGAACATTAGATTTACTTAAATAACTTTTTTTCCCCCACTTACCAGACAGTATGCTGCAATCATATGAGCTGTAGCCTTGAAAACATGCACAACCCCATTCTGTACATTCTCCATTACCACTGCAGAGACTGGGACACTTTAACACAGTAAGTAGGCTCTCAACAGACCCTTCAAGTTCCTGTCGGTTGTAATTTATTTCTTCTAAAACTCTTTTCTCACATTCATTCTCTAGAAGAGCTAAGCAAGCTTCTGCCCAACTGAGGTCATCTTTCAGCAGCAGATCTTTAACACACATATTGATGGCATCCTCTATTCGCTGGCCAAGAAGGCCATCACAAGATCTTCCTATACTGGAATTAGCTATTGCCTGCTGGCATAGTAACAAAGCGCTGGACTCAGTGAGTCCAGAAGGTGTGGGCCAAGAAGGAAGAAACTTTTCATCTGTGACAGTGGCATGGTCCTCTGGGAAAAAATAACTATATCCTTCTAAGTCTGTTTGGCTAAGACTTTGGAATAGAAATACTGGATGATATTCATAATAATTCTGACGCTTCCCCCTGCTTGTAACAGATTGACTGTAACGGTGAGAATTTCTTTTAACGTGTGAGCTTGAAGGTCGTTCTCTTTCTACACCAGTATTTCCCATTGAGGCTGCAGAGACACGTGGCTTTACCAGTGATTTGTGAAGCTTGGTTTGATTAGCCTCCCTCTGAAGAAGCATAGATAAATCCATTTCACGTGCAGAGGAACGTTTCTTTAGGCCTCTGACAAGATCAACAGGACCAAGATACTCAGCAGTGACATCCAGCCCTGGTATCAAAGAGAGAAATCTACCATTTTCACTTTCTTTACAAGACAGAGGAAGTTCTGGCTGATAAACTGTCTCTAGTTTATTCACTGATCTATATAATCCAGCATCTTCAAGTGCGCAGTCACAGAAGACTGTTTTTCTAGAAGATGCTAAAGAAGCAGGTGTCTTGTCGAACAAGCTATCTCCTGGTGAAATTCTAGAGAAGAAAGAAAAATATGAAATGTATCTGAATACATCTGAATGTATCTGAACCACTTTCATTGGTTTAGTAAAGCATTAACACTTGTTTTGCTTTTTGTTCTTTCATATTTCTACAGCATAGATCACAGAATCTGCAGCATACAGCTATATTTAAAGACCAGTTAAATCACAAAACCACAAGAGTAATTTATAATAGAAGAGTTGACAAGAGTGGATATTTTCTGTATAGCTTGATACTCTGTTCAAAACCTACTCAAACTAATCTTACATCATACTACTTAAATACTAATTTGGCACTTCAGTTTCAATTTTCTCTAAAATTAATTATGGAATGTAATGATGTCATTCTAACAGTAACTTAAAAACTTACTAAGATTATTTATTATTTTGCCAAGTATTTAAGAGTGTGAAGGAAAGATTAAACCAAAAACGATGACATTTGATTGAAACAAGTATTTTGTTACCTCCATTCCTTAATAAAAGAAAAAGGAACATTAGCATGGTTTGGGATTTCCACCCCACTTGCAGTGTGATAGTCATTCTCTGCACTTCCATCAAAGGTGCCACAGAGTCCCACTGTATGTCTGTAATCTGAACTGGGTGCCCTAAGTGTTATGCTCATTCCCCATTCACTCACATCAGCACGAACGAAAGCTCCAGAAGAAAACAAAACCTAAAAAGAGATTGACGATATCATCGTGAGAAACATGGTTTTTATTTTACCTAATGAAACCAGGTATGTTTGTTGGTAAGGAACAATTGGAAAAGGCCAGGCATATAAAGACACCCATTATATTCTTGCTCTAACTATGCTGGATCAGACAAATTTCATTATTTCTTCTTCTCATGAAGCCCCGTAAATAAAAACCCTACGCATCTCAACCTTAGCAGGCAGCTAGATGGTGCACTATAGGTCCATAAACTTCATCCATCATTAGTAGGTATACTGGGGAAGGTCAGTGACTGCAAAACCACAGAGAATCAAAGATCAGCTGAGCTGCTCATTCTTCACATGCTAGTAATGAGGAAAGGGATGATTCTGGTAATATGAATAGACTCTTTGGCACCACTTTTCTCCACTTTCTTTTTGTCAGCTACATGATTCTCTCTGTTAGTAGCTTAATATATTTCTACCTGCAAAGATGATTCTAAATGTTCTAGATAGCTCAGAATAGTCTCAAATATTTAGTATTTAATTTTAGGCAACTTTATCATCTCTTGAAAGAAATACTAGAAGTTTCCAGAACAAAATCCACTGCAAGTTTAAATGCTGTTTCTATTATTAACTTGATGTACAAATCTGAGCAAGTCACTTAATTTTTCTGGTTCCTTGGTATCCTTTCAATTTCTCTGTTGCCTAATGTCATCCTCATATTTCAGATTTGAGGTCTTCAGATGAAGTGCTTCAGATAAAAGTTAAATATTTAAAATAGTCTTATACTAATAGCCGAACTCAAGTTGAAAGGTTATTATCTAATTTTATGGCTTGCTTTTCAGACCAACAGAGTGATTAAAGAGCAGTTAAGGGCTTCAATTTTACATTCAACTTCAGTTGAAGTTCAGTGGAGTCCTACAGTAATTCCATCTACAAAAGAAAAGCTACAGGAAATTATAAAAGCAAATGTGAATATTTAATCCGAGGGCCACGTTCTCTGGAGAAACCATCTACACTTCTAATTCCGTGGATAATATTTGGCATATTAACTATCTACATGCACAGAGTTCCTATATGACACTAGCATGAGCAAAACAGAGCACACAGAGATCTCGTTTTGGAACATCAAGGCTGCTAAATAAGTGCATATTGAATCTGAAAACTGTACCTTCCTCACAAGGGTTGTATACTGTGATTGACAACATGGTTCCAGAAAGGCAGGCATGTTGACACATCCTTGTTTTTGAGGACAACATCCTTCATTTACAAGCAAAAAACCTGCCAAAGGACTACAATTGTGAAATAAACATTATGCTATTGCTCAACTGCAAAAAATAAAACGTGTTTTAGTCCTGATTGCTGAGATAATCATTACATCTGCAAGCAATTATTTACTACTTACTGTTACTTTTCTTCCTAGGTAGGATTCAGTGATTCTGACATTGCTTCCTGTTATGTCTCTATTTATTACAGATAAGTGTGGCTGTGACTCATGTAGCTGACCACCGCACATGTCAAATGCAATTATATCACTTCCTTCTTTGGCAACAAAGCCACAGTTACAGGACGCTGGGTAGTGAAGACTTCCACAGTCCCACTGGCGAACATGAACTTCAAAATCTCGAGATGTACTCTTATAGAGAACAAATGTTCCTGTTTTAAAATTGTCATAGAGTCTGGAATCAAAAGAACAGTGTGTGATATGACTTGGGTTATAAAATAACTGTATCACCACATCAGCAACTTTATCTTAAAACAGATTTCTAATATTTGGTGAACTTTGATACCACAACTCATTTTCCTGCATCAGAAAAACCAAACAGTACAGCTCACAAACACCTTTTCTTTATGCATCTCTAAATCAAAAAAAATAAACCTGTTTTACAGCAGAAAAACAATGAATAAAAGAAGGATCATAAGCAGAGTACATGTAGACAACGGTTGTGAATGGAAACAAAGATGAAGGCACTGCCATTCTTTTATATATATATAAATTTTTTTTTAACAGTGTTTATGACAGAACTGGAGGGTATTTCTCAACCTTTGTGTTTCTACAGCAGTAAACCTATGCAGCAAGAGCAATAAGATGCAAAGCAATGTACATGTCCTTAGGATTAGACATCTGTTCCCTGAAGCAAGGTTAAAATAGCCAATTTAATGATTCAGTGGTGAGGAGGGAAAAAAAAAAAAGGAAGAAAGAAAAAACCCCAAACTTCTGCTGTAAGTTTAATCGTCTCTTGTCTATACATGCCTTTTGACAGTTAGCTGTAGAATGGTGTATTTTCTTTGTGTATAATGGGCTAGGAGACAAACTGCAGATGGCTACCCTAGTGGGACTACACAGGGTTACCCGTGATTCAGTACGGATAGTTCCTTTTCTGTTTCCTCACTTTGTAAAATAAAGTAGCAACAGACTTTATCCCTAAGAAGTTCCTTCCCTGCAGCATCATGCTTCCAGCCAAAGCTTATCACAGTAAATCACTGTTTCACAGGAAAGCTTCATCAAAATGCATCAGTGGTTAAAATGCCCAGTGAAGCCTTCCCTATAATTTCCACTGAAGGAGGAACTGCAATATCAGGATAACCCCAGTGATTTTATTATTATTATTACTAGTCACAGTGCTATCAGAGAAGCAATTACTATCTGTCATTTCCCTTCTGTCATCAAGTTCACAAGAAGAGTGAGGCTGTGGGCTGAACATCCTTATTTAGAGGCAACGTACCCTTTTCTTCTCACCCTGCCAACTGTGCTTCTGCTGAGCAGAGAATATAAAAGTCCCAGGTGTGGAAGCTGTGTTTGTTCTGACACCTTCCATGAATGAGAAACACTTTGAAAGACAGAAGCATACCAAAAAACATGCCATCTGTGGCCAAGGAAGCTGTCTTTACTTTAGAAAAAAGATCCCTGATGTGCAAGTGGCAGCAGTAAATAAGTCACTTTCAATGCCATTAATGAACTCACCACAATGTCACACAGACAGCAGATAGCTTCTAGCAAATTGATCCTTACAAGGATTCAGATACAGACACCCAGAAACAGGGAAACTATACTGCAGATTGAGAAAACCTTTGCATTAAAATAGTTTTGCCTAATCAATCATTTTATCAATGTTCATACTGAGTAACATTTATATTTTTAATAGTCATGACTGTACAGCAACCACTCCTCTCTTTTGGCATACTCCTCTAAAAAGGAAAATAGTCAACTGCTTCACTCTTTTGCCTCAACCCCAAAACTTGGACTTAGAAATACAAATATTACTATCATCATCATGAATGTCAATTTTTTACTAACTAAAGCACGTTTATGCTTATTGTCCAAAAGAAGAACGTAAAATACAGAGTGCAAGTTGTGGAAAACAACATCTAATTTGTATCACCAGCACAGACTTTAAATGAATCAATCAGTCAACCCCCAAAAAATCTCAGCACACTTAAAATTAAGAGCAACAATCCAATTATTACCTTCCATCAAACGTAATTATATGAGGGTCAGTAAATGAGTAGCAGTAGGCAGTGGGTAGATCCTTTACTGTAATCTTCAAAACAAAGAAGCACATAGTAAGCCATGTCAGATTAGGAAATAAACAAACTCTGGCACATTATTTATAATACTGGTTTATATTCTAATAAATATATTATATTATACTTTTAATCAATCTGACTAGTTATATCAATATTAAAATATTTTTTTAAAAAATCAAATGAAAAAAAGACAGCATTTCAATGAAAATAAAACAATGGAAAATCAACCATTCAGAAATCTTGGTGTGAGTCAGCAAGTCACAGCTGAACTAGAAGCTTTATTAACATTAGCCACATTTCTGGCCAGTTTATAGAGCTTAACATGAAGACTTTAACCTGCGTGCTTTCTGGAACATAGCCATTCCACAGGAAATTCTCACTGGATATAGGTTCAATTGCGATTCTGGTAATTCTATCTCCATCCCGCATAAAGTCTGTCACAGCAGTGAAATAAATTACAGCTTGACTACAGATTCCATTATTGCAGGGTTTCTGGAGAAGATCCACATGACAAGAAGAAAGAGCCAAGTTTAAACCTAACTGCTCTTTACCTGTTTTAATGAAAACACATAATTAGTGATTTTTCCTCTCTATAATTCACATTTTGTACACTACTGTTAATATAGATGCTCACCTATTTACAAACATTTTCATAAAGTAATTACGCATTTTTCTTGGGTTTGGTCATGCAAAACCTCCTCTCTACAGCTGCATATGCAAACCCAAGAAAATGGTTTTGAATTTTTCAGTTTGACAGACAAACAGAAATCATGATAGGCTTGCTAATGTGACATAAAAATGGTTGTCTGCATAGGCAAGGCTCTTCCTGGGGTTCACAGGATTTGTGCTTGAGAAAGTACTAACAGAAAATGGTAATAATGGTAAAAAATGAAGACTTCATGACTGCATATACAATACTTGCAACACAAGAAGTCAACAAGATGAACTATAAACTTCTTAAGTATTACAGTATTCTGTCTACGCAAGTTGAAGAGTATGGCTCCAATATCAATAGCTGCCAAAAAAACATCTGCTAACTTCCACAAGTAATGGATTGTGGACACATTCTTCCATACTTTCAGCAGCAGTGTAGACAGCCTGTGAATATTTTGTTTTAACATTTAGAAAGTATTTGACAACGTAACAGCTTCTCTGAAAAAGACCAGTGGGAATATTTAGAAAAACACATTAAATATACAAAATGCAACAAAAATCAGGATAAGACTTACCTTCATCAGTATTTAATGTTAGCGAGATTTTGCAGTCACTTTCAAGCTGGCTAAACTCAGGACAAGGAATAGGAATGCTACTCTCTATTGCCAGTTTGTATTCCTTCCCATCTTCTGATATATCATATGTTTCTGGATGTATCTAGCACAGAAGAAACTGTACTTAAAATGCAAGCTTTGTGAGTAAACTTCTGCACTGCTTACTAACCCACTAGAGATGGAATGGCATGGTGCACAGCCTGCTCCACCTGATCAGGCTTATTTAGATGGTCCAAAGAGCAGCAGCACACTGAGGAGAAGATGAGGACACAGCAGTAAGAGTCTGGAAGAGGTGGGAAGAAGGGGCAAGCATAAGGAAAAGGCAAGAGTAAAGGCTAGCTAGAAAGGTAATGAATTAGCACACCACATTAGCACCACAAAAATGTATTTTCTGGGTAACTTGTGGAAGCTGAAATACAAACAGTTTGGGGTACCGTCTGGGGGAAGGGAGGGGAAAGCTACCTACAGGCAACAATGTCCCAGAAGAATTTGCAAGCACCATATTTCTCCTGGGATTCTCTCAGTAAACTTACAACACAGCTCACTATAGATGCATAATCAAAAAAGCAACTAGAGATCAGTAACAGAGCCCTACACCTGACCATTGTACACTGGGTGAAATCCTGAATGCAGCCTCACAGGAAAGCAAAAATAATGTGTTCACACTTTGCAGTGTGCACTACAGACTTGCACTTACAAGACATCAATCTGGGCCCTGATCCTGCAGAAACATAAACTCAGGCTTAACTTTATGAAGGGCAAATCCTTAAGTCAACAGAACTATTCCCAGCATGTAATGACATGCAGTATGTCTTGTGGAATTGAGGTCCCATTCCTGGCCAGCAAATGGGTACCTACAGCTACATCCACAGTAGGAATTAAAATGAGTTTGGAGCTTGGCCGCTGGCCAAGTGGCACGCCACAGCTCATGTCCCAGTTTCCCTCTCTTAAGCCCAGACCAGGCTGGCCTCACTCTTCCCTTACCCCCATGGCCAGCTGGAAAGAGGCCCTGGCTTTAGGCTATCCTGCAAGCCTTGTGCTAGAAGAGTCTGCAGGCACTGGCCAAAATCATGCTGGAAAAGGCAGCAGCAGTTAAACGTAATTAATGGACAATGGTGTGCCAGGGCTCCGGTCTGAGCCATGGACCTCCTAGTTTACACATACAGCATCAGAGTTGACTCCAACTCCCGGAAATCAAGGCTTTCACCATGCATGTGAGTTGCTGATTCAGCCTTCCTGCACCTTGAGTACACAGGGAGCACAGAAGCAACTTTGACTCTTCTGCTTTTTGAAAAATTTAAGTTCACTACAGCCAACAACATGCTCTATTAATTCAAAGTTAATACATTTTGAGGCTCTTCTAGACAGAGGACTGACTGCTGGACAAATACTCAGAAAGATTACTACGACAATAAAGTAAAACATTATTTTCTTTCAAAATTACCTTAATGCCAGCAAAAAATTCTTTGCTTTCAACAAAAGAGCTTTGTATATCTGGCTTCTCCGTGAAAAAAGCAGAACTGCTACAGTAGACCTGTAGGGCAAAACCAGCATAATAGAAGACATTTTTGGTACAAAGTGGTCACATGAAGATAATCCAACCATCATGGGTCAATTTGATGGATTCATCACCCCCAGTCTTCTGTTTGTACCAGAAATCATCACTTGCCAGTTGAAGAAAAACAAAGAAACAGATCGGGCATCCTAAGACCTTTCTCTGGCACCCACCAGCAGGGCAGAGACTTCTTGAATTAAAGGCCGCATACAAACCATCACGTTTAACAAGCACCTAAGTCTCCACTGATTTAACAAATCCCTTCTGGAGCATTTCTGCATCCCATGACATCTTGTGGAAAAGCAGTCTATACTTTATTACATGCTATTTACTACTTCTTGTCTGTTTCATATTTTTTGCCTTTTAATTTTGTTGAGTGCCCATTAGATTTTAGATTCTGCAAAACAACCATCCCCCCTCCTCCTCCTCTTCTTACCATACTTTTTCCCTGGTGTTATGGGCCTGGATAACCTTTTTCAAGATGGAATTTACTGTGATATCCCTCCACTGAACCAGTCCCATGTTACTAGACACTATAGTTTTGCTTTGGTTTTATATTTTTACCTTGTTTATTTTGCTATATCCCTTTTGAGATGTACTGGCCACACATGCAGTACTTCAGATCCTGAGAAAAGCCAAGGATTCATAGCAGCAGCAGCAGGTAGTTTATGACTGTGCCTTTCCTTTTGACTGTCACTGGGCAAACACTGTTAGGCAACTATTCACGAAGTCCCCAAAGGATTTCTGAGGATTAACAACTGCTATTGAGCCACTCAAGCAGCCTGGCTTTTGCTTGAACACACATGCACACCAACCATGTGCTTTTTTGGTTTTTAATTTGGCCAGGAAAAAATAACCTGTGTTTTGGTATATACAAGTAGAAAACTTATTGATTTTCCAATGCTTAAAGTTTTTCAGAGTTACCATGAGAGCCTAGGTCTTGAATCTGCTACCACAGAAAATAATGCAGGTACTCTCATTGCTTTTGATGATAGAGATTAAAACATTTAAACCCAGTCCTAGAGAGAAAACCATCAAGCAGCAGCTCATTACTGATTCAGAGAAAATAAATCAATCTAACGAATTAACAACACAGCTTCTCACAACCTCTGGCTCTTACAGCCTCTCACTTAGATGCATTTATATCCGAATATCCTCTTAATTTACAGTATCATACCAAACCACAGTAGAGGGTGAAGATGATGCAACTTGAATAAACATCTGTCTCCTGGAGGCACGCTATACTGTACTGAGACAGAGAGTCTCAAAACCTTAACAACAGTGACAATTACTGAGATATTCTGTGGTATTTCCACTTTCATATGGGCACCACCACAACCAATGACACACAGTATGCTTCTGCCAAGAAAAATTATATAGCAAGGTGATGGAATTCTGTCTCTAACAACTGTTTTTATCGAGCCATATTTACAAAAATACAAAGACATTATAATTATGTTTTAACATACTCTGTCTCCAAGTCTGACGTTTATCCCATCTAGTTCTAGAAGTGCAAACGTATGAACTGCTGTTTCACGTTTCAGCTCTTCTTTGATACCTTCAGGAGAAAGTCTTGACCAAGTTACAATGAATCTGACTGAGCTGTTTGTAAAAGGAACGCCAAAGGCACACCTTAGGTAAATTCTGCTTTTGATCAACTCTGCTACAACTTCAGGAATGGCTGGTAGTGGTGGTGACACAGATGGAGATGACGAAGGAACCAGGTTACCTAGTCAAACAGAAGAATTCTGTGCAAAACCAGTATCAGATGAAATTACATTGACGTACATTTTGCCAATTAATACACTAATAATATTTACCTTTTTTCACATGTGGAGGTACTACGTAAGTGCTTAGAGAATCAGAGAAAATGTGTCATTTTTTTGTTAATTATTAAAAGGAGAAAAAATTCTGTCAGCCTTTCATGATGCTGAAGAGGGGGGAATAAACCCAAAACCAAGTGAATAAAATACAATTACTTATTTTACAAAACAGGAGAGAGCAACATTAAATTTGCCTGACAGAAAAATGTGTTTTCACTTATGAAAAGACAAAAGAAGAAAAAAAAAAATCTATGAAAAAAGGAACAGAAAAAGCAACAGTATGATTTGTAGATTCATCTTATATTTGACACGCAAAAAATCAAAGTAATCTGTAAATTGACATTATTAAAATAACTTTTTAACATTTTGGTATTTATTCTGATCATTATGCTGAGAAAGTACTTCTGTAATCCAAGGTTTGAAATTACCTTCAAACTGCTCATTTTGCAACAGACTCAGCAATACTGTTGAGAACATGAACATGATTTCATTCAAAGCAGAATATGACTAAATGTTGACATTACTGGGTCACAGATGGACAGAAAATCTTGAAAATGAAAGCAAAATACTCACTACCACAGATGCCTTGAATTTCCATTCCTGTAGGATCACAGGTCTGTGGTTTTCTATCTGAAACAACTATAAATTTTTATTAAATTGTATATTCACACACATACAGATTACGTATACCAATGCTCTTATAGATTATGGCCCAATGTTAAAAATACACCAAATATCACAAGACACTAACTGAAGTGTTAATTAACAGAACAGAAGAAATCTTGTAATCTGATCCATATACAATTATGGTAGCAGTTGGTACAAAGTCTTGCGTTGGAAATCACAAGTGGATTGGCAACAGCTAGGAGGAAGCGTATGAACATTCTACCACCTCTACCCCTTTTACTGCAGATGTACTCAGCCAATAGTTATGGATGTTTTTAGTGAGTAAAAAGGAATTATACTGTTCTCTTGAACATATATTTCTTCCCCCAATCTACATCTGAATGTTTATTCATTAACTGTAACACTCGACAGACAAGTTCAGTGTAGACCTGCTTTGAAGAAAAATCATCTCTCCTGCAGGGGCCTAAAAAAAAGTGGTTGTGCACTGCTATTTTTTTGGTATTTTGAATGTTATTTTTAAAAAGTGGAACTTTGATTAAACATGAAAATACCAGTGCATTTGTAACAGTAGAAAGAGATTAGTCACTCCACACAAACTAAGTCAAAAGAGCAGCAGCAACACTGAAACCCCATTCCCCATAAAGAATGAAGGGCAGATTTTCATGTTGCATGCTTCAGTGATGCAACATTTGAATTCCTCAGCATGTAGAGGATAGACTCTTTGAAAATTTGCATCAAGTGTTTACAGGTATCAAGTGTTAAAGAGAAAACACAGCACACATGGTAACCTAGATACAAAAAGCTGCACAAGAGTACACTGCGCTTTGGACGAAAACATCATCTTAAACGAGGGCTTTTAAACTCAAAACGTGTTTCAGATTTACAGTACTGAGCAGAGCCAAACCAGAGTTATGTTTTTTGCCTACTTTGTTTTGAGGCAGTAAAAATTTACTAGCTCGCTGCCTATGGTTTTTATATCCTCCTTCCTCTTCATAGAGCCATCATCCAAAGTAAATGTAAAGTCCTATAGTGCAGGAGTTCTTCATTGCTTCAGTCACATGCATGCTGAAATGTCCCATTTCTGGCATTTTTCTTCTGACAATAAACCCCTGGAGAATGCCTTAACAATTGGGCCTAAAGGTATAACGATGGACCAATAAAGCAGCAGAAAACCCACTTATAGTTTTGCTATTAAACTTTTGAAAGCAGTCAGTAATAGAGAACATGACTTAGAGCAATACAGTATATGACGCATAAAAATATTGCTAGTATTTTCAGAACAGTGTTATACGAGCTAATAAAAATTCCCTACTACACTAATTCGTCACTATTTCACAATATTTATAACTGTAAAGATTTAACCATGCCTTCCTTAAGTTATATAAAACATCTGGCACGAATAATGAAATACTGAAGTTTTGAGCTGTGAGCACCAATACGCTTTTGCAGCACAAGGGTCAAAGACAATGTGACACACTGCCAAAGGACTTCAGTTCTTTCTCATAGTATTAATAAAGTTTGTATCAGGAGAGTATTTCTGTGTTGAATTTTCTTCTTGCAACAACGTGTACACTCTCCAGAAAGATGCCAAGAAAAATATTCCTAATAACACTAAACAATAATTGATATAAATACAGTTTGGTCAAGTTCTTAAGCAAGATTTACTCTGACGCTTAATTCTGTGCATATTCAGTAATGAGGACTTGCACAGTATGAGTGCCACTGTAGGTACTCTCAATTTTTACTTACAGGTGTGTCTTATATGTCTACCTCATTATAGGGAAAATTTAAATTCTTAAGTTTATGGACTCTGAACAATACTTGAGTGTTAAATGCAAATTTAAAAGGCGTGGTGTGAACCCACATTACCATACCAAATCATTTTTCTATCGTCTCAATATTAAAAGGATTGCAAGAAATTTTATCATGTGTAACTTTTTCCAAACATTTCTGCTTAGCCAAATATCAGAGAAACACACTTACTTATAAACACACAGACTTAGTTGAGTTAGAGCATGCATTTTCTCACCTTCTGCACAATACCCCATGCATCCTTGGGTGGGCTGCAGCAAGTAAACAAAGAAATCTCCACAGTTCCGCACACTGACAGGGATTCGGAAAAGACAGCAGTCTTTTGAAGTGCTGAAGAAAAACTGCCATGTAGCACAAGCTGTTAACTGTTTGATCTCACCAGGTTGAGGCATGGATTCTGACTCCCTCAGAGACAACCAGACCGGGGCTTGAGTACCACAGTGATTCACCTTCAGCACCAGAGAAAATCATCAGAAAATGGTTAATGCTACATCAAACTGTTGCTGTGCTTCAATGAGAGGTACATATGTATTCAATTAGTTTCCTGCATGAGCTTTCAGCAAAGTTTAGACAGTATAATTGAGGGCTTGCTTACTTTCCTCCTCAAGGTTGAATATAAGTATACACAAAAGAGACTTATATCCTTCTTTGAGTCTAATGAATTTGTGTTTCTAAAGACAAGATATAATTTAGTGCCTGAAGAACTTAACTGGGAGCCACACCTGAGTGTTTTGCCCTCAAAACCTAACAGTTGGGTTATGGCTTAGTGAGTTACCCTGTACCTGTTAACCTACAGTAAATGACTACGTGAATGCTACCAAAGCACAGCAAATACAGGGTAGAACACACATACACTGAATATCAATGAAAGATGCTAAAGCTGACACGTTTTATCTGCCCTTTGCCATGGAGGAAACACTTAGACAACCTCCTGGATTTCTTCTAAGAGATGTGGCCAACTGATGCAAAGTTATTGACTTGCAGTCTAGCAAGACACCTGATAAGCCTGTTCTATTTCTTTATTTGTTTATTTAGAAATAGATATACAACAACCACAGTGACTTTGTAGCAACCCTAAATGCTTTAGTGTCTACAAAGCAGTGGGCTTCACAAGGTCTGTGGTTCAGATAATGATTCAAGAGGTGATTTAGTAGGGCTGTTGGACCCTCTCTCAGTAACAAAAGCCTTGTTCAGTGCTCCTCCTCAGGGAATCAGAAGTATGCTGTGGAAGTCTCCCTGATCCCTCACCACTGTGGATACGTGAGGTCTTCAGGTTAAGGAAGCTGCCATGCAGGTCACAACAGTAGTGCCAATCATGGTAATAGAAGTGTAAGTCTGATTTAGCAGACAGCAGAGTTTACCAGTGGAGTACAGAAAAACGAACCCTGAGAAAAGGAGACAAAGAAGGAATCTGGTCCATGGGTTATCAGAATGAGTTAAAGATCACCTCCTGTTTTTCATGGGCTACAGAATGCAAACTGAAGAGAAACACCTAGAAGGACACAGTGTGTTAAAACCAGTAATTGGAAAATATTTACATGAAAACTATAAATCTGAAATTGTGGTATTTTAAGAACCTCTTCTCCTTTATACATCACCTCAAGTATTCCCTTCTTTGACCTGGTAGTGAAACAAGGTCTTAGATTATCTTGTCTTTAGACCTCTTGACCAATTACCCATCTCAAAAGCACACTGTTCTTTCTTAATCTAGAATATCTGAGCCCACCATCAATCCATCAGACAGACAGAATTAATGAGAAGTAGACAGAAATGGGATGGATTGTTTAACAGAGTCTGAACCTTTGACAAGGATTAAATATAGCTATAATAAAAGTTCTCCTAAAGGGAAAGAAAGGAGGAAACTTCCCAAACAAGACATCCATCTCAGTTTGGTTTTAATGTTTTGACTTTGATATTCCAAAATAAATGTCTTGGTTTTGTCAACCGATGAAAAGAAGCAGATGTCAATGCATAAATTTCATTTGCTGAGTAAGTTTTGAATCAATCTCTTTTCAACTGTAATTATCTGGACTCCTTTGTATTAGGATGGTAGCCTATTTTTAGCAAGTATCTACTAAGCGCTGAGAACTTTGGTCAGATTTCTAAAAATGACCTGAGTCATCTTGCTAGTCTAACCTCTGTTATAAAAAACTTTTCTTTTTGATTTATCATGCTAGTTGTTTGCACAAAAGTACCCATTTTGAGAAAACATAACTAGTTAATTAATTTGTTTGTATTAAATCTAACTGAAAGCAAGTCCTTCAAAAATCATACTTTTTGCTATCTTTTTGCAGTACAAAAGCCAGGTAACAGTAACCTCTTCAATGCAACCCTCCGAGTCCTTGAGTCACCTGCACATTAAAGGTACTTCAGTGGCTTTATACAGCTACAAAGATTTACTAAAAAATAAATTAGAGAGGATGCTATAAACTCATTTTCATTAAAGTGTTTCATTGTTAGGCTTTTCTTTCCTTTTTTTTTTTTCCTTAAGAGACTGTGACCAGGCAATTCAATTAATTTAAAAAATCATGGTAAAATATTCTAATGACTTTTTTTAAAACGAGGAAACGTTTTAAAATAGGAAACTACAAAGATATATTGCCTTAGAATATAACAATTACAGACATGTGGGCACATGCCAAAATAAATCATTACAAGTCTAAAGTATTATACATTCAAAGTAATTCTTGAGTCTTAGGGGACTTCCAGATGACAAGGCAACTAATCTGCAGTTAGCTCAAGACATTTTAGGGGTAATCTCTTCTCTCTAAAACGATCCCTTTAAAAGCTCCACAATTACTGGATTCATGTGTCTGCAAGTCTTTACACCACTTTCACATGTCCTTCCTAACAAACTGACCATTACACAGTCGCTGCTTTACAACACATCCCTGCTACTCTGCCACAAAGAAAACCTTCTTTAGCAGTGACTACAAATGAAGGGTTTTGAGCGCTCCAAAAGGGATGTAATTTATTATCCTCTGCTACTGCCCATTCAGTGTAAAATTTTCAATGCTTAAGACTCAGTTGACCAGTTAACACATTTTAAAGTATTTGAGTATTTAGAGGTAATAGGTACTCTTTACTCCTCCACATCAGTCTCCATAACTGTACTCTTTTTTTATACCTATCCTACTAACAAATTCTTAAGAAAAGAATACATATTTCTCATAATCAAATGAGTTGTAACAATACCTCCACACACTTGGTCGGCATCTCAGCATGCTTATCAAAAATCATAAAGCGATACCATCCTGGTGTTAAGGAATGGTCACATATTAAATCTTGAATAGCTGATTGCTGGAGGTGGGATGAATCAAAATCAACACTTCGGTAAGGGCTCTGCAGAATCTGATGTCCACCAGGAGAGCATTCAAGAACTGTGGAGCAAGAGTATTTTGTGTATCAAGACTGAATGCCTAACAAGTACGTCAGAGAAGATGTCAAGTATTGTTAACAAGAAAATAAGGATATATCGCAGTAAGATGTGAAGCTACTTTTACTGAAAAACATATTGAAGTCTTAGTAACAACAAGTAGGTACATTAACACTCTAAAACTTAATAGAATTCATCATGTGGCAACTTTACCTTCCTTAAGTGGACAATAAATGCAAATTAATAACCACATTAGGCATTTACCCTAGATATAAAAGGAGTACGTTTTTATTTTCTCTCTGGATTTTGACTTTCTAGTTTCACTGATATTTATGAAACCTAACAACCTGAATAAATGAGGTGTCAGATATATGAGAAGATCAAAATCTTACCTCAAGAGGAGTAAGGATTATCCAAAAGTGTTTTGTAAATAGGCTACCACTTTACAGGGTTCCTATGCACAAAATGAAGAATTCTCTCAAACGGATGAGAGATAGTTGCAGATCACAGCATAAGTATGTATGGAAATGAGTAGATACTTAGTTACATATTTTAAGTCAATCTGCATGACCAACATGCTAAATTTTACTAAAGTAAATACTGACAAACTTTTTGGACATTTAAGTGACCTTATGGCCTCAGGAAAAATCTCAAAATTGCTGATAGGTAAAATGAAGGATGGGAATCTGAAGAAGTCTTTAGAGCTTTTTTTTTTTTTTTTTAATGCAGACTCATTCAGAAATAAAGCGGAATGCCAGAATTTCTGAGTCTGATCTGGCAGCTGAGTTGACTCCTCTTAAAGACAGTAACAAGAAAAGTTCTGGCTGAGGGCGTATTTGCATGCAATGTACTAAATGGCCATTCTTGCTCAGAAATGTGCTCGGGAAGTGAAAGCAAGGGAAAATAAAGTAAGATAATGTCTATAAAAAATTAACATTTAAAATAAACCTATCTATTTACCTTGCTTTTAAAAATGGATACCAACTGATGCTGGTTGTGAATGGAATTTCAGATTATACTGAATCACACAGTTATCCTTAATTCTTGCCTCTACTATGCTACTAACGAATTAAAAAAATGCATCTGTAAGCAAAGCTGTATAATCTTACATTTTGAATATTAACACTCTGATGTTCAGGTTTTGCTCCCAGGTTTCTTTGTATCTGTCCCATATTTTGCATGGTGTAATTGTGTCACTGATCGCAAACATATTTTGGTTCAAACCATGCAGTAATGCACTATCTTCCACATTTCTCATGTCATTGTCCAGATAACCACAATTATAAAACTGTTACAAAATTAGGTAATTCCCCTCCTTTAGATGGAGAAGATGCTCCAGTGAAAGAACAAGCTTCATCTCTTTCAAGCACAGTATGAGAATCCTATAGTCTTTCAAAGACTAAAGATTTAATCTGGTATGGCTTTAGGCTACCCAGGCAGGCAACAATAGCTTTATCTTCTGTCCTCTAAGGGCAGATGGAAGTCAGTGTGATTGACTGTGCCACCACTGTGCTTCTAAGTTGCTTGTAGTAGCCTTTAGGCTATTGGTGTCCATACAAGTTGACCTCACTGAGAATTTATCCTTCATCGCAATTTGAAGAAAAACCCTTGAAGAATCACAGGTCAGTCATGTGTGTTATTGAAATGTTTTTCAAGCAAGCTACAGCACAGGCAGTTTACGAACCATGGTGAAAGTTTCTTCCTGACTTCTGTTTTTTATTGGAATTCTCCCTTTCATACAGAACCCTCATTAGTTTTCTTTCCTGTAACTGAATCACTCTTGAAACGATTAATATATGTTACCTTTTCCATTAATAAATCAAGCTAGACATGAGACAAGTCTTTATTTTCTTTTCCTCCACAGTTTAATTAGATCATCGTTTCATAGATCTTTAAAACAGCTGACTGTACTCACTTGTAATAGGGTTATAAATCCTACTAAAGATCAAATTATACATTTCTTATTATTATGCACATCACTTTAAAATGTCACACAGCTCTTCGTGTATTCTTTCCTCCTTTTTAGAAGTATGCTAATATTTCCATATTTATTGCTTGGAAATCTCATGTCGTGTAACACTGGTTGATTCTTTTCCTTATTCAGGACAGATAAAAAAATAATTTTGGTATAAGCATTCTTTCAAATTTCCTTCTCAGAATGATGAATACCAACTTTGCTGTAATGGTCCAGAAAAGCTGTCTGTGTCTAACACCCAGCAATTTTCAGCCCATCGAGTGGAGTCTGACAAAATAATAAGGAACAGAGTTTGATAACTTCGAAGTGCTAAGGAAGATTACCTACAGGGCAAGCTGACCTAACAGCTCTGCCTAGTATGGAAGGAACATTAAAGTATGGGAAGATGTATGTGCTACTGTTGACTTCACCCCATCCACAATCACAAAACATTCTGACATGTTCTGACACAAAATGGAAAACCCATGTTAGTTTTAATAGAATTTACCATTTAGGCATGATTATTCTTCATCAAAATCTGTCCATATATTTGGAATTATTCTTTTTAATTATTTCTTTTTAGGCTTTTAAATGCATTAGTGATTTAGCAACTTTAATTTTAAATATTTGCCTTAGAATAATGAAAGTCTAATTATAAAATACACAAATGAGGATTAAGACCACGAAATTCAGTCTCCTCTGCACATCAGTTTACCTAATGGAGACATGTCTCCATTATGAGGAGAGACTTACTTTTAGGAAGACAAACTCTCCCATTTTGTTTGGAGGTCTAGATACTACATACTATCTGCTGAAAAAGCAACCTGTCTTGGGAAAATATGAAGCTGTTTCCCTAAAATTTAAGTTTACTTATCATATTCTGTGCTTCATTCCACAAACACCCTATATGCTGTATTATGGCTCTCTACTGTTCTTTAAGCAAGGTCTCTGCATGCCAGGAACAAAATGATTCTGTACTTGCTTTTTCCTGACTGTCTTCAGGATTAATACAGTGAATTTTGCCTGGATCCATCCCAGACAGACTTGATCCTGAGAAATGTGACCCCTAAGATGGAAAAGAATTCGACTTTTGCAACATCTTAAACACAAGGATAGCACTGTGCTGAGCCTTTTCGGAGAGATTCTAGACAAAAAAATCTGCCAACACTTTGGGGTTTGTACCATGACTGCCAGAAACTGGGCCAGGTAATAGGTACTCTGACCACCACATGTTAACCAAAAGTCAAAGAGGTTCCTGAAATCAACACAGGAGCTAATTTTCCACAAAGAGATATTTAAGTGACTCCTGGTAACAGCCTCTCTGAGGCACTCAGGTGGAAAACAAGTTGCACAAAGGCAGGACTTTTCAATTCCCTGTTCACATCTCTGTTCCAATCCTTGTGCAGAGAGGGGCTGATGATTTTCCACCTGCCCATAACATTTCCAGCATTATGGAGCAGTCAGGGACTGAGGACTGCTGGGTGCAAACCAGAGCACAGACAGGAAAAGGATCCACTTGTGGATTACAGGCAGGCAAGGGCAGAACAGCAGGACTGGCAACTCGGTTCTCTGGGTATGAATACCTTATCAGTTTCTATCTCCTGCTGCCCACAGGCCAGGGTCTGGCAAATGAGTACAGATAAGCAAATAGTGCCCTTCACAAGTGCCCACTCTGATCCTGAATGTGCTTTTTCTTGCATCTACTGACTGCAAAGGATGCAGCATATCAACATCCTAAAGCAGTAATTAGAACCAGGACTACATTTAATCCTCACATGTACTTGTGGATTTAAACTCTTCCAAAACACTAAAATAGAAAAAAGTTCACTTTTTGGAAGAAGATATCCTGACATAATTATTTAGGGTAATACTTTCAAAGCAAAATATAAAAATGACTGTAACTATTTACCTAAAAGATACCATCTGCTTGGATGAGACATATAAACAGAACACGATCACATAGGTCATAACAACGACAGTGTCACAATGCAACGGGATGGGAATATGAACATTCCTATCCACGGAACAATGAAGAAAACAGAATCAACACACACGCGTTAATACATCTTTATAAGTAACCTTATTGGAATGGGTGTTAAAACACTTTTCAACCACTCACGTCCGCACTCTAAGGGGTACTTTGTAAAGGTAAAAAAATAGTTGCATAACCATCAAAAAATGTAAAGTATATGCTAATAGGGTATTTTCTCGTGGTTCTCGATATCATACGCTACTGTATCTACTCTTCATGCGGATTTTCTCCTAGAAATCTGAGACACTACAGACGCGGTTCTTGCAGAGGTTTTGCACAGCCTCTTGCACAGGTGCCAATGCACGCAGGGCAAAAAAGGGCGAGGACGGGAGAGCGGCAGATCCGACATTCCTGGCCTCCGACTTCCACTTGGCGGGTTCTCCCTCAGGTGCCCCGGGCCAGTGACAACTCCCGTTCAGACGCTTCACAGCGTTTAACCTCTCCCCGCGAAACTGGTTCCCTGCCGCCACCCGGCTGGAAAACAAGCGGCGTGCGGGCCGCGGGGAAGGACCTGACCGGAGCCGCTCCCCAGCACCGGCCCGGGGAAGGCTCCCGGCCAGGGCCCACTTCACACCCGGCGGGGCCGAGGGCCGGCGCCGCCCTCGCCCGCCGCAGCGCCCTCCCGTCCACCTG
>NW_020799095.1:23103247-23180133 GCF_003259725.1 Athene cunicularia | reverse complement strand
CGACAGTGTCACAAAAGGGGCGGGGGGTGCGCGGTGGCTGCGCCGCGTGGCCGGGTGAGCCCGGGCGTCCCCTGCCCGGGGCTCCCGGGGCAGGTTTTCAGCGAGGAAGTAAACGAAGCACGCAGCGACCGCCGTTGGGGGTTTTTATGAGGGTGATTTTCTGTATCCCAGACAGACCCAAAGCTGGTCGGCCTCCTGAACGAGCAACTGTCCTACTGCCCTGTAACGCCTGGTGGTATTTACTTTCTAATCTGTAGTAAAATGCTGGAAAAGAGCCGGTTTCAAATTGTTTGCTGTGAATCCTTTGGGCATTTCCTTCCTTAGGTCACCAAGAGTAATTTATACTTCTGCTGTAGTAATAATTACAACCTGCTGTGTTTGATGCCATTAATGCAGAATGAGTTTAGCAAATATTTAACAGCTTCAAGCACCCAAGTTGTAAGGCTTGCTGGGAGATGCTCCTCTTTAGAAGTGACTAGCAGAGAACGAATGTCAGCGTTTTAAGACTTGGCAGTGCATGTATTTTTTCTTTCTACGCCTGAGGTTGTGCAGGTACTGAACTACTTTGCGCACACCAAAGGTGTACAGCGGTCCGCTGAAATGTTTCACGTTCTCTGTTGGATAAGTAGACCTAAATTAAGCAAATAAATGTTGCTGATGCTAAAACACAGCATACTGCTATCCACAGAACATCTGCAAGGGTAAAACGTTCAGCAAGGACTGCTTCCAGGAGGTACTGACCTGGGTGGCTCTTTCCAGGGCAGGTTTCCCTGCAGAAGGAGGTATCAGGCCTTGGAGTTGAGGCAGAGACACAGCAGCGTTGTGTTGGTAACCTCAGTCCTCTTTTGCTCACACCCCCTGAGCCTCATCATTGCAAGCAGCTCAGCTCCATAAGAGCAGCAAGTATTTTTTAATTGTTCGGTCAACTATCTGGGTTATGTGTTACTAGGTACGACCAACTTTTATCCTGAAAATCTACATATATACAAAATTAGTTTGGGTTTTATTTTTTCCCAAAATGCATGTTTATAAAGAAGAAAAAAGGAAAGAAAGAAGTATTGTACAAAACAAGTTACAAAATGAGGACCTAGAAAGAGAGACGTGAGAAGCTTTGACAAAATTTAAACATTGAGCTACTTCTTTGACCCCTGCTAGCCATGATGGAGTATTATTTACAGGAGGATTAACACCTTTCATCATGGATCATGCAGGAGACCAAAAGAGGTGGCAATAACGGCTGCTGGAGTAAAGATACCTTTCATCTTTTCTGCACTGGTTTTCCTCTGCTAGCTCCCTCTGCTACTATCAGCCTTGTAGCCTCTTACAGAAACAGCCAAGCAAAAACATACCATGGTTAAAAGAGCCAACAGTTTGCCAAAAGTAGTTCTTGGCCCTCATGGTTGTGTCAGTGACAGTAAATTTAAGAAAAATGAAAGTAGTTCTAGGGCAGGCTCATGCTTACCATAGGACTATAGGGCTTTACAGCAGGTTGCAATTTCAGAAAGTTTTAGACAGTAATTTACATAGTTCTACTTAAGTAACTCATAGCCTGTATAAAATCAGTTTGCACTACTGAGAATACCTCTTTCACTAGCAACAGAATATGAAGTCAAACTACAATTTTGTATGTGCATATTATTAAGTACAAGGATGTTTTAGAGGAAAAGCCAAGACCGTTGAATGAAGGAGGAATTTGAGATGCTATAAATGATTATGTAGTCTAAGTCATTACTGTTGTAAACAGTTTAAAGTTTGACCAAAAACACAAAACGGGGAGCAATAGTATCAATACTAGGGAGCATTTACACATTGCAGCACAGAGCAGCATTTCCCAGAGTGGATTTTATGAATGACAATGAAGAAAGAGAGAAGTAAGGTTGGTTTTAAAATTATTCCAAGGCTAACTTCCAGTTTAGTAATCTCAGTCTGTTCAGCAAAGCTTTAAAATATGTATTTATTTTAAGATGTACTCTTAAGTTTCATCTATGAATCAACTAAGTTATTTGTTTTAACAAAGCCTGCATAGAAGTGCTTTTTCTGACTCAGAACTGAGGGAGGGAAGAGCATAGTGATAAATCAGAGAGAAAAAAAGACGTGTTAGATGACAAGGAACAGGGACTTGGGTGATGCTCAAAATAGAGTCTTTGCAGAAGTTTAAAAATTCAGATAAAAAAGAAGATGGCTCTGATGATGCTAAGCCCTCAGTGCTGTAACTAGATTGTACTGGTTTAATGGTTTGACTGCATAAGTTTGTGACTGTCCAGCTCCAGTGTGTGCGTATATGTAACAGGAGTCCTAGAAAAACCATGAAAGAGAAAAAAAGAGAACTTTCTAATAAATGCCGCCAACATATCAACTTCCTACTTTGTCTGTCACTTCTACTGCCAACATGCTAGTGTGTTCTCTGTAACAGTGCACCTTAGATCATTAATTTTGTATATATGAAATACACGTTTTATACAATATTTAACAAGATGATGTTACCTGAAATTGCATTTGGGGGAACAGTCCAGAGTGGGCAGCAGGCAAGTGGATAGTAGGCTGATTAACGATAAAGGAGTAATAGCTTTAAGTATTTTAGGTAACTAAGTCAGGAAGAACAATCAACAGTGTTTGCCAAAATGTGCACATTCACAAATAGGTGTGCATAGATGTTCAGGTGTGAACTGGAAATGAGAAACCAGCTTTGAGTTTTAAACGCATTTGGCTCCAGACAAAGCCACAAATGTTTTCTGCAGTTGTATCCAATCTTTAAACTCAAAGGTAAATAAGGGGATCACCTGGAACAAAGGCAGTGCTTGTGGTAGGCTGCTTGGAATAACAGGTAATTAGTGTGAATGCTGGTGAACAAGAGAGGGGAAGCAGAGGTTGAGAGCTGAGGGCAGCAGCTGGGTGGGTGGATGCTGTCCTGAACAATGAATCCTCAGCTCTGACACCTAGGGGTTCTTAGCCAATTAGAGAAGAATCTGATTAAGTTTAAGCTAAAATTGCCCCTATATCTGATTTATTATAAGCCTTTTCTTTAAAACTGTGTAGCTAAGAGTACCAATGGAGGCCTTTCTTAAAGGAATCCTCTCTGCTGTGCCATTAAGCCTGTCTGTACTGTAGGCAAGGTAAATCCGAATAAATCCTTTAAACCTATGTTGCTGTCTTTGTTATCTGTGCAGAGATAGAACATGGATGATAACTGCAAATAAAGCTGTGAGCAGAACTTGGAAGCTGGGAGAAATTTCCCTGCAGAGCTTCAAATGGTTACTGTAGTAATGCCAAGTGCTGAATGTTTGGAAAGAGTTGCCTTCAGCTGATAACACCCCTCCTGTAAGGAGTAGATGGCTGAGAGATAGCCCACAGCTCTGGGCAGATCCAAAAGCATCAGAGAGGCATGAGTTCTCTTGCACTCACCCTTTAATTTTTTTAGTTTTTCATGTTTTTAAAAATAATTTATTTTCAATTGTGCCAGTTCATGTATGTGAATGGTAAGTGAACTTGTCCTTTCTGAAACAATAAATTGTTAACATTCTTTGTCTAATCTGATCAATACTGTCCTTAAAGTCAAATGCCAATCTTCCCTACAAACTGTGGGTTGTGTGACTTTTAATAGCTAAGGTTCATTTGATTTAAAAAGGTAGTTTAACAGCTCCGAAACTAATGTCCTGAAACATCACTAAGACACAGGAAGACACACTAAGACACATTGCCGGTCTCAGTTCAGAATGAGATATTTGGTTCTATCCTACATCCCTATCTTTGACACCAAAGAAATAGAAATAGAGAATCAGTAATGGTCATATGCATTTATTTATTTTGGTCATTCTGTGGCTAACATTACAGCATTATGAGAGGTTAAATTTGCTCATGTTTATTCTGCTGACAGCTTTTTCTGGAAACTGCATGGCTTTTGAGTGACATTTGTTTTTCAGAATGCTTTTAAAATTTGTAGAGGGTATTTTTTAAACTGCTATGTAAATGCACTCAGCGTTGACAGTCTGTTTAGCTTTGAGAAGTAATGACATCTTCAGTATGTTTTAGCCCCTAATTCTCTTTCATATTTGACCTCTTGTATATACTATATTTGACTTATGTAGTAAAGGACTTCAGTATAAAAATCTAACGTAATTTGGCTTGGATAAGCAATATGAGGTTTAATATAAATTGTAGGAAATCTATCTCCAGGGGTTCTTAAGAGTTAAAGCAAATCAGTGGTAGGCTTTCTGTTAACTTCAATTGTCTTTGGATAAGGTCCTTACTCTTATATGGTTCTCAAGTATTTTTATGTTCTTTATTACATAATGGCTTAAAACTTAACTCAAAGGTCTCTCAGCTGTATTTACTCAGAATGTGCCAGAATATTTTGAATTCTGGGAAGTCCCTTGGAATATTAATGGCATAATCTTTGTTTTACCCATACTGAACTGTGGCATGGACATGTAATTACATTGATCACTTGCGTGTGATACAACTGTCATATTGTTTCTTCTCTTTCTGTCTCCCACAGATTGTTTTTGTGTGTGTACAGCTTAGTAAGTTTCAATTTTTAAAAAGCAGATAAAACAGGGAATTAATTCTTTAGCCTTTCTAGAGTAAAGATTACTTGAGTAAGGTCCAAAACATTAATCTTGTAGGTAACCATGTACTTCATACACTTAGTCTTACTGACTTCAGCCTGTTTGTATTTGAACTACTATTTTTGTTATTTGTCAGATAAAAATTAACATTACTCAGAAAAGTCTTGAGTAAATTGTATGCTCTACTAAAATGCAGGTGAGAAAAAAAATTATTAAAATATATAACCTATTCAGATGATGAACAAATAATGATATATTTTTCTCAAATTCTCAGATTACCTTTGTTAGTACCAAAGGCTTTGGTCCTGTTAAGACTGAAACACATGTTTTAGTGAAATCCCTCAAGAAGAAGGTGATTTAAAATCAGACCTCCCACATCCCAGTGCTAAGAGTTATGTTCTTTCTTTCTGGGTCTATCATTTCTCTTCCTGGATTTTCCCTTATATGTGGGACCAGCTCACTAGGTTGTAAGTAAGATCGCTGAGCAGCCAACTCTGGCTGTGTCCAAATACAGACATGGCACCTCTAATAAGAGGTATATCCCATCCACACTCAGTGGTTATCTGGTAACACTGAATATACAAATTAATAAACAAACTGTGGCTAGCTCGGCAAGGAAAAGATGCATTCACCAAAGCAGAAAAAGCACATTCTTTGGCTTTGTTTTTTGAAAGGGTCTGGTCCCTGACTCAAAGAGAGACTTCACAGCTGAAGATCATAAAAGGAAGGAAGCACATGACTGGGGTTTCCTCAGCTTTGACTACTGTGCTAAGTTAGCCTGTGTCGTTCCCTAAGCCTTTGGCTTCATTGTAGCGAAAGTCAGTATTTCTTTATTTAATAAAGAGTGGGATGTTAAGAACAGATGCATTCTGAAGGAGCAGAGGCACAGATCATCAATCAGCTTTAGCTGAGTGGAGTTGCACTGACTTTTGCTGAGGATTTCATCCAGAAATCCTGTTTACATGTGTATCTTTATACAGTAAGAAGAAACTGAGAAATAACTCTCAGAGAGAGAAACAGATGTGATTTTTTTTCCACTCCCCACTTTCCATTGGGCATTGTTGAGGCTTTAAAAAAGTATTTAGAGGAATACAGATTCCCCCTGCCTCACACTAATGGAAAATATGTTTCCTGTCCCCCAGATAAAATTATGCATTTTTCTAGGATAGGAGTAAGTTATCTCACTGCAGATAGCACTTTCTTGGCACAAACAAATTATGAAAATGTTTTTTATCATCTGTAGTTTGAAGAAATTGGAAGGACAGTCAGTCTGGTGCCCTGTTAACTTCCCTCTCTGATGGTTTGGCCATCTGAATTTTTAGGTTAACACCATTGGGTTTTAAAATGCTTAAAAGAACAGTGCATGACTTGATCTGACATCTATTGACACAGGAACAAAGCACAGACCTTGTTTTGAAATACTGATAAACAAAATGTTCAAAAACTATTTTATAAAATTGTGAAAGGTAATGTTGCTAGTTGGATTTCTAAAAAATCAAACTGTGTGAAAATCCACTACAATATTCTTTCAACAGTACACCAGATTTAAAAGCCTGGTGCTAAATTAATTACACTGAACTATTTTGAGGGCTGTTCAATTTCAAGAAGTGTTACACATGATGCAGCTACACTGTCTGGCTCAGGAAGCCCTAAGCATCAGACTGGAGAAAATTGAGGAAATATTTAACTTGTGTGTTCTATTTTCTCTAAGCAATATGGTCTTGGTCACTCTTAGGCACTGGTACTGAGCAATACAGTTTGACTTTTCCTATGCTCTTAATCTTTAGCAAGGGGTGAACCTATAGAGAAAAAGGGATACACAAAATAACAAGGCAGCAACAGCTACCTAACCATTGCCAAACTTACCTGGGAAACCTTAGATGGTTTATGAATCTACCTTTTCTCTCTCCTATTGCCCCTATCTTGTAAACAAATTCATGGTTTAGTTGACAGATAAATAATTGACTTCTGGCAGGTGATGAATTTAAGATTGAACGTGCATATGGATTTTCAGGACTGGGCGCTTACTACTTCTGAGTTGTAAACATGTGTCTTAAAACTGAAAGGGAGTATAAGGGCAAGGCTAGAGAAGCTGTGATCTAAATGGGATTGGGAACAGAGGTCGACAGACAGGCAATACTAAGAAGTATTACAGGGGGATAATGGAAAGGGGAGGCCAGCCTCAGCTAGAGTGAGGGTCAGCCTGAAAATTTCAAATTCATATTTTTGAGTCAGATCTCAGTTATAGATGTATGAAGGAAAAACAAACAAACAAACAAACAAACCAACCCAAAGCCAAGCTGATAACAAATCCACAATAAAACCAATGCAGGTTGGAATTAACATCTGTAGTTGCTATGGCTTGTTTCTGTACCCCTGGAAGCAGTGACAGTCTTTGCATAGGCTTTGCCTGAGGCTGAATTTGATACTGACATCCAGATCTTTCCAAAGTATATACACGTGCCTATTCACACTTTTGTATCCAAGGAAAGGAGGACCATTCAGCTGCTAGCCACTGAAGTCACAGCAAAGCCTCTGGCATCAGGTCTGTTTATCATTTTACAAGTTTGTCAGGTTTATACTTTATTTACTTTCCCACATTTTCTGGCTAAAGTGGTTAAGTTTACCAGTGCAAAGTGTTTCCTAAATAAATTTTGAAAAAAATTATGAGATGTAGATTCTATAAACATTCTGAGCAGAAAATTTATTTACTAGAATCTCTATAAAAACTGATGATAAAGAGGCAAGGTTGTACTAATGTCTCCCAGATCTGGCTTGGAGTGTTTTACTCATACTTTCAATATTAAACAAATCACAATATTTGAATTTAGGAAAGATTTTTCTTTGAATCACATTGTTAATGAGATATCCTAGGGTATAGATGTGGCCCCCACAATAGAGAAATAGAAAGGAATGATCTAAACCTACTGCAAGGAGTCATTAACAATGCTCTTTAATTTAGTTTAGTTTGGTGTCGTTTGGTTTGGTTTCTCTCTGTCTCTCATTGTCTCCCCCTCCTGTAGAAAGTTATAATTTTGGCTATCACTACAGATCTTAAGTTTATTAGCGAGGGTTGGAAAACATCCCTTGAGTGTTCAATGGATCGCTCTGGACTAAAACTCTCTTACATGGATACCCAATCTTCCCACTGGCAGGTTTGTTCAGGGCAGTGGCTTTATTCTTTGCATGCCTCTTTCAACAACTGAAGTGAATAGATCTGAATTGTCAATGTGTATTTAACATTACGTTTCAAAAGAACCTCAAGTTTTGAAGCTAACAGTAGGAAGAAACAGAAATGTTGAGAAAGGAAAGCTCTAGGAGAGGTTCTGAAAGGGATAGAAAAAAAAATTCAGAAAAATCTCATGATAGAAGTGCAAAAACCTCATTTAAGTCTTAAATAGAGGTCTGAAACTGCATTCAGGAATCTGTTTCAAGGAAAATCTTCTGGCAAAAAAAGGAGGAAACTATGTGGTTTCTCTGTATGATGTAATTATTTTTAAATTTTATAAATAAAATTTGAAAAGGTAGCTTTTTTTAATGAGGTGTCAACATTTGTATGAATAAAGTGCCAAAAGGCAATCTGCTTTATAGGTAATGGATCAAATCTTAAACCTATGCACAATAGCACAGGCGTATTTATAACAATACAGATATGTAAGCTTCAGTTACCTACAGATGACAATTAGAAATGGGAGAAACTTATCTGATTTAATTAGATTAAAGGATTCTCACTTTATTGGTAGTAAAAGGAACTGTGGTAAATTCTATGTTGGGTTGGTCTCTTTTTTTACTTAACGTCTTTCTGGCATAATATTGATTTAAGTAGTCTCTTCAGTTTTACTGGAATTTGAAGGTTTTGTTCCATTACCTTTTTTCCTTTATGCTTAGGAATTTTGATATGAACTGTGTGAGATAATGAGATGGTTTCTGGAGGCAGGGATCTGAGTAAAGATAAAGGATAAAGAAAATGTAACTGCTGCATTCTAATGTTTCATCTTGTTAAAAATCTCAGTTTTGTCATTTTAGAAATTGATCGTAAGTAGATCTGAGAATGAAAGCTGGATGATCAGTGGGGAAAAAATAAATCCTTGCGGCATCTTTTTTTATCATACAAGTTTTGTTCGAATTACTACGTAGGTCAAGAATGAATAAAACGATAACTTCAGCAATAAAATTTAGACAGAGGTAGGACTACTTAAAAAAACCAACAAATCAGCTATGTCATTTCTCCAGCTAGCACACAGCTGTGGTGTAACAGCTTCCCCTAAATTGCATCTCCTACATAGACTGTCTGTAGACATCTGTCTCTGCCTTAATCCTTCCCTAAAACCCATGATTATAACCTAATTTCTTATTTTTCCAGTTAAAAATGCATCCTTTCTGTATCATAGCTGTCTGGCTTCAGAGCTGCTATGTTTATATCTATGGTCCTGACAAAGGGAAATCATGATTAACTTGTTACATTTGATAGGGTACTGTTTGTGTTTAAGAAAACATGTAAACAGGTGAGATAAGGGTGAACTTCTTTGCATTCCTTAAGCAAAGACTCATTAGTCCAGCCTAAGTTCGGGAAACTTATCTCCTTTGCAGTAAATATTATTGTTGGGATTCAAGAGGACTTTCTGCTAGAGAATGGCCATGTGAGCAATCCTATGTGAGAACAAGACTGCTAAGAGCCTCAGCCGAGCAAGAATGCGATAAGGACGTAACACTTGAATGAGGGGGGAGAAACGACGAGACAAACCACCCCCAGAAGGGGCTGGGATGGAAGAGGAAGTTCCCCAAGGCAGGAAGCCTGGTAAGGCTGATGGGGCACTTCTTATCCAGTCATGAGAAGGTTTAAAGCGCGGGCTAAGTTAACTGTCCAGTCTTGAGGACTTGCAGTGTATGTTACTCACGTGTGCAGGAGAACATTATAAAAGGGCTTTCTTAGTTGTAATAAACAGGCATTGCTTGATCACATTGGTCATGTGCGTGCTCAGCTCTCCCACAGGTGGCGTCCCCAGGTGGGACCCTCAAGATTGGCACAAAGTCTTCACTAAGGAAGACTCGTTGGAGTGCAATCTGGGGTGGAGAAAGCCGGTCGAAATATCCAGACAGTGCCGCGATGTCTGAAGGTGAGAATCAGTGCGCTGTAACTTTAAAAGGGAAAGGAAAAAAAGATGAAAGAAAAAAATCCATGAAAAGCAGCGGCCAGGGAGGAATGGGGGCTACCCTTGCCAAGGACGAACAGGCAGTGGTGAAACTCATCCAGTATATCTTCTCAATGACAGGGATAAAATATGATGTCTACTTTGGAAGGTTTATTAAGATGGAGCTGGGAAAAGGGACTTATACCGAATGTAGGTCTCGCGTTTGATATATCTACCTGGGAATCTCTAGGGAAACAACTTTGAGATTCGATCAGTGATGGGGGAAAGTCGGCAAAAGAAGTGAGCAGCTATAGCACACTCTGGAAACAAATCCGAGAGACTTTACAAGAGCTGAGCAGCGAGCGTGCGGCTGCCCCTTCTGCCTTTGCAGCGATCGGATCGGCTTCTAACTCTGACAATCCGCCTCCGATGCCGGCGCCCCTAGCGGCTCCTGTCGCGTTAGCTCTGAGAAAAAATCCGTTTGCTTCATCAATTGCGCAACCGGGATCGCGGCGGGCCGCGGGAGCTGAACCGAAAGCTGCGCGGCCAGGAGCTGAGAACACCAGAAGGGCACCTGATGCCGTCAGGAGGGAGAATGAGGCGGCATCAGAAGAGTCCGCGGGGTCCATCAGCGGGCAGAACGAGGAGTATGGAGTTGGCGGCGGCACCCCGGGGCATCCCCGAGCCCCCCCGCTGCGGAGTGACTGCCTGAGGCCGAGCCCGGCACCGCACTCTCGGTGCCCCCGCCCCCCCCGGCAAAAGCGTCAAGTTTTTCACAGAGAAGGAGCTGACGCTGTCCTGCAGCAATGGCATTAAATATTCTTAATGCCTTAGTGCAGAGCCCTAGTGCTCGCCCGCTGGGTCATCGGTGCTGCTGTTTGTTCGTGCTCAGTGTTTTAAGTGTCACAGGTGAAATACCTCCTCTAGTGGGAGGCAGTAATTCTGTGTTCATTGTTGTCTTCAATTTAGGTGCGTACTCTGCGGGGAGAGTGCACCTCTGCACCATCTGCCTGTCGGAAATACTGCCAAAAGATCATCTACAACCTCACAGGGGTTGTTCGTTTTACCAGGGGTCATAGATGCTGGTTATGAAGAGGAAAATCAAAATTATGACCTGAACCCCTGTGTTCAGTAACAAAAGGGTCAAAATTGTTCAGCTTGTTTATTTTACTGCGGCTTCCCCTAATAGTATGTCAAGAAACTGCAATGACTGTATCTTTTAATAATCTGGGGAAGAGGTTATGCTTGTGTCTCCACAGGTCACAGTCCCCAGTGGTTACCAGCAAGGTGTGTGCAACCACACCTGAGGCGTGAGAGGCAGCCAGCACTCAGGATCCAGCTGTGGGTGCTGTGGATGCCCTTGTGCTGACAGTTTGCAGCCTCTTCGACTAATCATTTACGCAGAATGTATGGCTAATGTTTGTTACTGCAACAGGACAAAATACACTACAGTTGCCAATTCTTTTAAGACAAAATGCTAACAGTAATTCAACTCCTTAATGAAATATATAAGCTTACTAGTCAATAGTGAAAGATGTAGCTTAGATAGAATGTCGTTATTAATAAGGATGAAATGCTGTAAGAATGTGTGTATTCAACTTTCTTTGTTTAGCAATATTAAGAATTAAGAACTCAAAGTGTTTAACATTTCTAGAAACTCCCTTGGTTTGCCCCCTGGAGTGCTGACCAGGCTCTAGGTGGAATCCAACAGGAGGATGAAATCAGATGTTTATGCTCAAAGAAAAGTGCTGGTTATTTTGGCCTGTTGATTTAGAGGCTGGACCTGCTTGCAGCGACTTTGGATGCCTCCCCTACAGATGGACTCATTGCATAGGATTTCCAGTTTGCAAGGAATAGCACTCTAAATTCTCGCTGCATCCAGGGATCCCCAGCAATTGCAGATCCAAATGTTAGGACCCCATTAAGTAAGTGTATTACTCCGTATTTTCCTTAGTGTTTATTTTTGTAGTATTTAGTCATATCCCTTAATTATAGGTAGTGAAATTAGCTTACTCTTTTAACTAGTAATTGTAACTGCTGTATTGTTTTAGCCTTCTGTGGACGTATTCTAAGTATGCTATGTCTTTTGAAGTTTGTCTAACCCTTAATTGATACAGCTCTCAAACAAGTCTTGCAGGTGCTGCTGCAAAACAAAGAAAGGGGAGATATAGGAGGCATCGGCCTTACACAACCTCTGACACATGGTTGGTATAATCAGACAGTCTAGCTAAGATAGCAAAACATGACTCCTTCAGCATTACCGGTAAATGATACTTTGGTTTTGTAGTGATGCTTACACGATGGATTTACATCTTGAAGAAAGAATAATATTTAATAATGATTCGGTTAAAAGGTTACCAATTGCTGGATGGTTAAAGGATTTGGTTTTGTATGGAATAACAGTTTTAATTGTCATTATAATCTTTTAATGATGTTAAGCTGTGTGTGGAAGTGTTTTATGAGAAAGATGAACAGAACAATAAAATGGATCTAGATTGCTCAGAAACAAAAAGAGGGATTTGTGGAATGGCTGGAAAACAACAGACATGTTATGAGCAATCCATACCGAGTGGCCTCACTGTAACAACAGGCTGTAGCGGGTGTGAAGAACACCTGCAAAGCCAAGGCGCTGAGAAACTCTGTGTGTAGCAAAAAGCTAAGGAAGCTGGACTGTTGAAAACAAGATGTTTGCCTAGCAGGAGAACAGCGCGTGAACACCACACCGGGACCAATCACAGGACGGTTGAAAGAGTTGTTACAAAGGGGAATTGTGGTAATTATTGTAGTTATCATGCTTGCTGTTATTTTGCCGTGCTTAGTTTCTTGTATTAGACATTCAGTACAAAAGGGCCTGCAAGAAATGTGGATTGCTCAAAAACAGAAAGAGGGATATGTTGGGATTCAAGAGGACTTTCTGTGAGAGAATGGCCATGTGAGCAATCCTATGTGAGAACAAGACTGATAGAAGCCTCAGCCTGAGCAAGAATGCGATAAGGATGTGACCCTGAATGAGGGGGGAGAAATGATGAGACAAACAACCCCCGGAAGGGGCTGGGACGGAAGAGGAAGTTCCCCAAGGCAGGAAGCCTGGCAAGGCTGATGGGGCACTTCCTATCCAGTCATGAGAAGGTTTAAAGCACGGGCTAAGGTAACTGTCCAGTCTTGAGGACTTGTACTGCATGGTACTCACGTGTGCGGGAGAACATTATAAAAGGGCTTTCTTAGTTGTAATAAACGGGCATTGCTTGATCACATTGGTCGTGTGCGTGCTCAGTTCTCCCGCATATTATCTTGAATCTGACTTCATAGGTGTTACTTTTATAATGCACCATATGTTTTATAAGGATATAAAAATCTTTGGTTTCTATCTAGAAATAACAAAGTATTAGTAAAATAAAGCTAGTTATTAAATAAATTGATGTATTAAACAATATACATGTGTGGATATATAACTGAAAAAGACAAAGGTATTGAATGCTATTGCTAGAATTGTAAAACATTATTTTACAATATGGATGTCCTTGACATAATTACTAACATCAAGTCCTCATCTACTTAGTATCATACAACACTCCTCCAAACTTGAAAATATTCAGAAGACATTTCAGCAGCTCATGCTCTTTCTGACAAAGAAATGTGGTTTTGACAAATACCTAAAGGTTTTCATAACAGAACAAAGCCATGAACCTCTGTGTCTTTTCTCTCAGCAGTAGAAAGTCTAGTGTTGGTAAAACACAGTCCTATTTCCTGCTGTATCTCAATTTTCAATTGCATGAAATTCATCATCTGGAAGAGCTTTGGGCTGCTGTGCTTTAAGGAGCTACAGAAACACTGTGTTAACTGTCGGTTGTAGAGTGTCCTACTACTATTGGTATTCTAAGTGTTCTTCTTCATGAGCCTGAGGTATGAAAATATAAATTTAAATTATCTTATTATTAATAATCTGCTGTTAGACTATTGGTCTGTAATACTGTTCAGTTTTCAACTCCTTTGCTTTATGGATCAGAGGCCACCCATGGGCTTGGAGAATGCTCTCAGAAGGTCATTTCTGAAACTGTCAGATGAAATCAACATAAAAGATACCAGAAAAAAAAATGTAAAAAGCAGTCCCAAATTATATTACAGCAATTTCTGAATGCAAGTTGGGGAGGAAGGTTGAAAAGAATGGAAAATGTTGGGTATTGTAATAGTCCCAGTTAGACTGGTAGGACCCCACTGAACTATATGATTTTGTGCTGATAAAAGTTGGTCATAGGGTTTATATGATTTTAATGCAGTTCCAGTAATTAGGGAGAGAAGATTTTTGCATTTAAGTGGGTTTTGTTTCAGTCCTGCCTTTGTGTTTTCAGTTTTCCATTGCAGAGAAAACTTTTTCAGGATCTGCTGTCATGAATTCAAAATACAGTCCCCAAATATAAAATCAAACAAGAGCTAATGAAAAACACTGTATAATAAAGCTTCCCATATCTTCAACAGTCCTCAAACACCCGTTAAAAATTTGTTTTGTAACCCACCTGATATATGATGGAGATTAATGCTTATGAGTCCCTTGTGAAAATGTAAAATATCACAGTTTAAAGCTTAACATACAGATTGACAGATAACGTGTATCTCAAACACATCTACTGCGTGCACCAGGACTGTTTCAAGACAATGCCCTCTGCTTTCAGATGAAAAGAATAATTATTCTGGTCAATGCTGGTTTTTAACTGTTGGAAAGCAAATGTGATCTGTTTAGTTACTAACCTAAAGTGATTATTGCTCAGAAGTGACGTTATTTAGACATAAAAGTGATCAATACAGTGAAACATTTCCTTTCTTTCATTCTGTGGTATTTAGACTGGTCTGAACTTATATCTATTACAAAGGAACAGACTGTTTAAAATCTATTCATTTTTGTCTACATAGTGATATAGACATTCACAGGAAAAGGGATGGTCAGTTAAGAGAGATAATGTAGGGGATCTGAAAAGATTATTATTTGCCTTGTGTATGATGACATTGTTAAAACTGAAAACATATTTATAAGCAGGAGATGTCCTCTGTAGCATTTCTTTCCCACTCAGTCCTTGATAACCTCTTGGCTTCTCTTTTCAGTGTACTCCCACATATGTAGAAGCCAGCTCATCTGTATTTTGAGGGTGAAGGGTCATTTTAAATTCCACAACCCATTAATAGCATGTTTACTGAAGTTAAAACATGCCCTCTGCAAAAGCAGTATAATCCGTCAGGATTTTATTTCCCATCTTTCCTCTTTGATGATACAGATTTAATTTAGAGATATTGCATTTGCTGATTTATAAAACTAGGAGTTCCCCTTCTATAGATCTGTGACTCTTAGTGATGCTCTTACCTCCGTTTCCAGACTTGCTAAGAACAGATGTCCTGCTGTTTGACTGAAACCTTAGCACTGTGTATTTGAAGATAAACTCTAGACCACCAGCGTCTTTTCGGCATCAGTGAACATAAAGGTTATGACAATTGCCCCTTCTGGGTGTAATCGTTGGTTTTACAATAATTCTGCTAGAAGATTTTCAAGCTGTGATTATCTCTTTCTGATTTGTGTGGTACTCCTAAGGAAAAAAAAATACTGGAAGTTTTAATAGCAGTACATTCTGCAGTGTTTTAAGACCTTCAATTTGCAACTAAATTATGTACTTAGCTTTACACACTTGACTTCTTTGGACTATTTAACATCTTACAGTGCAGCACATGTTTAAGTGTTTGTAGGATCAAGATCCCCATCCTCTCTGCGCCATTGAATGTTTTGCAATTGAAGAGTGATTAGATTCCCAAAGGGGTTGTCTTATATATAAATGGAGAACATCCATGGCTTGCATCTGGGATTTCTCATCATGTTTGGGTGATCTAATCTCCTTAGTGTGTATGTGTATACTCATGCACTTAAATATGTAGAAATGCTAATGACCAGAATAAGCTTGCTGGGGGATAAAAGCAAGCAGGGGAAGGAATCACCAAATATTCCTTAAAGTATTTCCCCCCATTTTGTGGAAATTTTAAAACATTTTGGTTTCTGGCCAGCTCTATAAATTATCCACTGCTTCCCTGTATTCTGTCTGCCTAGCAAAGCTCAGGACCATTTTCAGTATTCCAGACCATTGGCTATCATTTTGTGTACAAAATAAAAAACAGTTAAACCCACCAAATATTACTTTTCCTTTTTTGTTCTCAGATTGAATTTAATCTCTACTTCTCTGGGCCTCCCTCTAATTCTGGTCTGAAGCAGTTCATCATAACTTATATATGTGTATGTGTGTATATATGTATATGTTTAATATTTATATATGTATATGTGTATGTGTGTGTGTATATATGTATATGTATATCTATAAAGTGTATATATATATATATATTTATAGGAGCATATGAAGAATTTATGTGTGTCTCTGTGTGTAAATAAATACACACGTGCCTGTCACAGATAAAGTATACATAGTGATATTGAAGGATATAAGAGTTTATTGTTTTGTCCTATGGTTTAAACTGTGAATCTGCCTAAAGCAGATTTTTAATTAGATTTTTAAATGTACAATTTTGCCATGCAATTTTGTGTTCAGTGTAAGTCACATTACAGACACCAGATTTTGATATATGGGGTTTTTTTTGCGTTCATAACCTGATTCATCACCTGTTCATCACCTGATACTACCAATTCTCTGCAAAGACCTTTTAAGCCCTCTGTAAGAAGATTGTGTTTTTTTCGTTGTGTAAAGTTTGTGTTTCACAAAAAGGTTACACTGATAGCTCTGGAAGTATTGTCCAGCATTTTAGTCCTCACCCTTACCACAGCACAGAGATAGCACCATGAAACCACTTCAGTCTTCCTCTCCTTGTTACCTGCAGTCCCACAGGTTGCCCAAATTTTCAAATCCTTTGATTTGAAGGGGATAATGCTCAGTTGAATGCAACCAAAAATTGAGACTTCTGAAGCGGCCACACTGAGCAAAGGAGAGAAATAAGTCCTTCAGTACTGTTCTAGTGTTTGACCATTGCCAGCTTCCTGTATTTCCATTTGTACCCATTGCTTCTTGTCCTTTAAATGAGCACTATTTAAAAGAATTTGGTTCTGTGATCTTTACTCCCCCTCCATCAGGCATCTCTACCCATGGAGATCCCCCTGAGCCTTCTCTTCTCCAGGCTGAACGGTCCCAGCTCTCTCAGCCTCTCTTCATATGTCAGTTGCACCAATCCCTTAATCATCTTCCTGTCCTTTCACCATACTCAGTCCAGTATGTCCATGTCTCTGTTGCAGCAGTGGGCCCAGAAGTCGATGGAGAACCCCAGATGTGTCTCACCACTGTTAAGTAGCAGGGAAGGATCACCTGCCTTGACCTGCTTGTGACACTGCCTAATGCAGCCCAGGTGCTGTTGGCAGCCTTTGTTGCTAGGGCACATTGCTGGCTCATGTCCAACTTTTTGTCCTCCAGGACCCTCCAGATCCCTTCTGCAAAACTGCTTTTCAGCCAGTGATCCCCACCCTGCACCCCTTGCATGGGATTATTCTTCCTAGGGGCAGGACATTTGCATTTCTTTTTGCTGAACATGAGATTCCTGTTTGCTCATTTTTTCCAGCCTCTTGAGGTCCCTCAAGAACTCTTCTCAGTGGCAGAGTTGCTGACAGTGCACTCTGTCCCATCATCCAGGTCATGAATGAAGGTATTAAACATTATTGAGACCAGTATTGACCCTTGGGTTACACCACTAATCACTGGCCTCCATCTGGACTTTGTGCCACTGATCATAACTCTTTGAGTCCAGCAGTCCAGACAGTTTTAAGTCCATGTCACTGTCTGTCTAGCTCATAGTTCATCAGCTTGTCTATAAGGAGGCAAAAAGAGATAGTGATGAAAGCTTTGCTAAAGTTGAGATATATGAAATCCAATGCTCTCCCTTTGTCCACTGAACTAGTAATTTTGCTGTACAAGGCCATCAGGCTGGCCAGGCATGATTTCCCCTTCATAAATCTCTGATGACTCTGCCCAACCCCCTTCTTGTCCTTACTGTGTTTGGAAATGGTTTCCAGGATGGTTGGCTTTATCACCTTCCCATGGTTCAAGATGAAGCTGACCAGCCTGAAGTTTCTGGATCATCCTTTTTGCACTTCTTGAAGAGAATGGAGACCTTTTATTTCTTCCCAACCTCTGGAACCTCCCCTGATGGCCATGACATTTCAAATAAAACTGAAACATTAGCCAGCTGCCTCAGCACATGTGGTTGAATTCCACCCAGTACCAAAGATTTATGTCCAGTTGGTTTAAACATTCCCTAACCTGATCTTCCTCTAACATGAGAGTTCATTCTGAATTATTTAACGGGCTTTATTTGTTAGATTTTGAAAATTCAGCATCTTTAATACTTTCTATAATTATTTCTTGAGTCTTCAGTAGTTTGAATAAATCATCAGTTATTGCAAAGCAATCTTACTAATGTTCTATGAAAATCTTCAAGTTCCTACAAAAATCTTCAGACTTTCAAATACTGCAGTTGCATTGTCCACTGGAATAAAAACATTAAACCTGTTGATCCAGAAGCCCTTTCTTTCAGCTGTAATTTCACTCTGGAGCTATTCTCTGTACAGTAAATATTAAGGCTGCTTTTCCAATTTATGGAAATTTACCTAAGTAAAAATAAAATGTAGCTGACAAGGTGTCAGTCTAATAGGGCATATTAGTGACTTAAATTGGTGAAAAGCATTGTTATGTGTAAATACAATAATCAAACTTCTAGCATGAGACCTTGTGTCTTGATCCATGGCAAAATTCACATCTTTCAATGAACACAAGAAATTGCTTACAGTTTATTGTGAGCTTAATGTATAAGTGCAAATTCATTAGTTTTAACGATATTTATAACTTTGATTTTTCTTAAAGCTTGCAGAGTAGCAATAACCATGTAGGCACATCTCCATGAATGAAGACAAAGTACTGGAATATACCCACAAAGTGCTTGTTTTTAAATAAACTGATCATAAATCAGTAAATAGGTTTTATAGATTTTCACTAATATAGGCACAAAAAATATACTGTTTTACCTTCTCATAGGGTTTTGTAACTGTAACCCATGGATTCTAGAGGAGTCAAGTGATTAATAGAAACATTTCTCAGCTGCTTGGGAACAGCGTGTGTTGCCAGCAGTTCAATATGAAGACATGCTCTCCTATCTTGGCTCTGCATTGACCTTACACTCTGTAGCACAACCATTTGGAACCATGGATGTGGTTGAAGGTATCCCACACTTTTAATTCCTAGGACTGAGAGGGCTTCATGTGTGCATGCATTTTTGTGATTATTTCAGAGGTAGTTCTGGAGTTAGTTTTCAGTAAAAAGAGTTCCATAAAATCTTACTGAATAAACATTAAAGACATTTTAAAAATCCTAGATGAGATAGCTGTAAGCCACTGAGACTCATTTGCACTAGAAAATAAAACCATATGCTTATTTTTGTAAAAGCTCTGCTATCATGGGTTTTTCAAACATACACTCCAGAAAACCAAAACAAAACAATGAAAATCAAGAAACTGGATGTATGCCATTGCTCACAGAAGTATGATAACGAAATAAAAGCTACATTTATGGTGTTGGTAGTATAGGGTTTTCCTCTTACTAAAATGTTTGTCGCTTGTGTATAATCCTCTGCAAAAATGTAGGAGAGAACGTTTCAGACAGAATGGTTAGTTGTCTCTAGAAGTAGTTTTAAAGTATCTCAGGGACAAAATCTGTCATGTTTTCTCAAGTAGACAGAGTGCTTTAGGCTCAAATTCTACAAGACATTTTGATTATAAACTTTCCAGTTCATGTAAATCATGTGTACAGAGCTGCAGCAGCATCCTGCCATGAAATAATTTTTTCTCCCTTCTAAACACCATCTCCTGAAGGATCCTCAGGTTCTTTAAAGAGCTGCCACAAACCTGGAACATTTTCAACATGTTTCCCCCTCCACAGCTTGTTATTTAGATTATTTCACTATAGGCAGTTATGGAGTAAAACATTAGCATCATTTAAAGAATGGAATAATTGAAAGAATCTTGAAGGCTACAAGTCCCATGAAATAAAAATCCTGCATGAGGGACAACATATTCATTTTTTTAAAAAACTATGACTCAATTTAAAGATAGAGTTTTAAAAGTCTCTCAGACAAGACCTCTTTTAAGTATAGGAATAGCTCTAATTTTGCGTGACTTTCTAAACTAAATCTAGGTGAAAGCAATGACTGGGCATAGAGGTCACCCCATACAGTGATTTTATTTTCCTAGAAAGCAAAAACATAATGTGCTGAGTTGCTATAATCTGAATACTTGTTAGATGTGAAAACTATTCCTTACATATTATATAGCATTATTTTACTTAGATGTCAATATTTAGCTAGCTGGGGACCATATACTTAAAAAAAAAAAATCAAAGTTCTATGACAACTTTTCACATATCTCAAAAGTTCTTTCTAAACGGGACTATGTAGAAATGCTGAAAGCATGAAGAATGCTGTAAGAATTTGGAGCACAAGTAGCCTCTTGTAAAGGATGCATTTTAAAAAACATCTTTAATGATGATCTTCAGACAATAATGATGGCTTTGAAACTGACTTGTTTTCTTGACCAAGTCCAATGCAGAATGTTGCTCCAGGGTACATGTTTTCCTGATGATCTTTTCTTGTGGCCATGAGCACAAACAGAGCAAGTGGTGGTTTACTTCCAGCACTGATGAAAAACAGTGTGTTGAAGGATTCTAACACAGGGCTTAGCAAATGGACAAACCTGCTTACTGAATGAAGCTATGTGATACTCCACAGCTTATTTTGCCATTCAGCTTTTATTACTCAAAAGGAAGTGCATATTCATTCACTGCTTGTCTTTATGACAACACGAGCAGCAACTGATTTTACTGGGGACAAAATTTTGTTCAGCCTCTGGTGCCCTTGTGAAAGGATTCTACATATTGTAGTGATCTTCGCCTCCACCTCTTATGGAGCCCCTTATAAAAGAAAACTGTTCTTCTGTTGTGCCATTTATGGATGTGATAGCCTTAATTTGAATATTTCAGGAAATATAACCTTAGAAATATCGACACACAAGTCCTTCATCTGCTGTGAGTCTAAGAATGTCTTTCACCTGTATACATAAGAGGCACAAGCACACAAACACATACATATAAGACAAGACAAAGTTGTACAAAATACACCTTCACGTTTCTTATATATGCAAAAAAAAAATGGCTTTGGAGTGAAAATGGAAATAATGGAAGGGCTTACTGTCCCCTTGGGATAAAATGCACAGCTAGCTAACATAGATATCTTCCAGGAAGGGTCAGCCTCATATATTATCTTTAACTTGTTAATATGCCACACCGAACAGTTTCATTATTGAAGTTTTGGGTTGCATTTAAGTTGGACTTGCAGGAAAATCTGAGACATTGGTTAAAAGCTCATGATTAAGTGGGATTTTTTTTCAAATGCTTTGATGTTATAGAAAATATTTGCAGTTCTCCAGTTGTTGGATGAAAGACAGAAGAAAAGACTTTAAAGGGCTCTTCTAGATGAAGAAAAGTATATCCTAAACTTACAGGCTTATACACTTTTATGTCTAGTTTGACATACTCTTATGAATGAAGGAATTGTTTTAAATTGAACAACAAAAGTTTAAGAGGATTCAAGATTTGTAAACTGTTACTTCTTTTGTAATTGATTATTCTTGTAGTGTCTTGGTTGAGCCATACTATGAATGTACCACTGTCTTCTCCATTACTTAAAATACACTTTTGTCTGTGCTAAAATTAATGGTCATTTTGGTATTACCTTTGATGAGAGCAAGAATAGATTTTTGCCTTTTGAAAGTATTAGTACTAAACCACACTGTTATGAGTTTTTCACAAACATTATCACAAGAATTTATCTCCCCAGCAAACCCTGAGATCATGGTCACCTGATTATTGTCTCCAAGTCCTGGTCATGGTCTCCCCATGGTTATTGTCTCTAAGTATTGTACCTATGAGATAGCACATCTAGAAGATTTAAGAACAAATCTCAAACCTTCCATTGAGTATTATTGTATCTGAAGTTCTTTGGGGCTAGAAGCAGCTGTCAAGTTTTCTGTTGTCTCTACTCAGTCAAAACTTCTCCCTCTGATTTTGGGTTGTGTAGTAAAATAGAATATCTTTATATAAACCTGATTTGTACCATTTTTAGATAGCTATATACTTCTATGTCTATGAAATTTTTGGTTATATCCTTGACTTCAACTTTGGATATACATATTTTAATTCCACTCAGTCATCTTAAACATCCATCTGTTACCACGTTCATGAGTAATGAATGCATATTCTCATGCATTTCTGTTTGAAAAGGAGCTTCATTGATTGTTGCTGCATGTGATTCATGAGGAGATGCATAATATGTAGTGACTCCATTGTTAGGACTTTTTCCCCTTTCATATCCAGAAATGTATGGAAGGAGAAAAATCAGACCACAGGACATCATATCTGGTGTGGGCAGGATAGCAGTGGGCTCAGAATTTTATTGGCCAAAAAGCCAGATGAAATATTCTGAGGGAATGACATAAAATTCCAGTGATGTACAGGTAACTACGCTGCATTCGTTCTAAGGCTCTTCAAAATATCAACAAGGACAGGTCTGTAATTCTGCTGTAATTAGGTGCCCAACTGTACCTATTTTCATCTCACTCCTTTTCCTCCCAGGAGGTCTATGAATGCATGGCACAAGAAAAATCTAATCCAAATTAGAGCAGGTTGGCAAAAACTTCCAACAAAACAGTTTGTCCTGATGAAAAATACCTCCATTCCTGTGAAATTTCAGTGAAGCAATAATCTGGTTCTTCACCTGGCATGCTACTTAGGAGGGCAGGTTTCCCAAGTCTGTGGTCCCTGAAAGCTTCTTATCCTGAGGCTGACAATCTCAAATAATAAAGCAGGGAAGCTAGAAGTACAGAAAACTTTTAGCTAAGTGTGGTGGGTTGACCTCAGCTGGCAGCTAACTCCCCACCTACTTGCTCACTTAGTCCTCCCACAGTGGGATGAGGGAGAATATCAAAGGATCAAAATCAAGAAAACCTGTGGGTTGAGATAAAAACAGTTTAATAAGTGAAGGGGAAAGACAGAGGAAAAAGAAGTAAGTGATGCAAAAGCAATCACTCACCACCAGCTGACCAATGCCCAGCCAGTCTCTGAGCAAATGCTACTTTGGAAAAACACCCCCCAAGTTTTATTACTGAGAATGACATTATATGGATAAACCATCTGGCTAGTTGGGTCAGCTGTCCGAACTGTGTTCCCTACCAGCCTCTTCCCCACCTCCAGCCTACTGGCCATTGATGGGGTAGTTGGAGGGAGAGGCTTGACACTATACAAGCACAGATTGGCAGCAGCCAAAGCATTGATGTTTTAACAACACTGTCTTGGTCAGAAATGTAAAACACAGCACCATATGGGTTGCTATGAAGAAAATTAACTCCATCGCAGTGAGCCCCTGTATAGGATTTTTAATAAGTGTTTGGCCAAAAAAAAAAAAAAAAAAAAAAAAAAAGGGCTGTGTCAGTGATAACTGGCTTCTAGGGGAGACAGAGTACTTTTGCTTTAACGTCCTAATTCCCTAGGAAGATACTAGAATATTACATCAAAACACTTTTGTCAATTGGCCCAGTTTTCACTAGGAAGTGGTGATTGCTTGCAAACAGTAAAGGCTTCATATCTGCAAATGACCTGTTTGTCAGCTGTAACTTCTTCTCATGCATGTTTTCAAAAAAATCACAGAATCACAGAATCATCTAGGTTGGAAAGGACCCTGGAGATCATCCAGTCCAACCGTTCGCCTAGCACAGTTCCCACCTACAGCATATCCTTAAGCTCTAAATCGACCCGACTCTTCAACCCCTCCAGGGATGGGGACTCCACCACCTCCCTGGGCAGCCCATTCCAACGCCTAACAACCCCTTCTGTAAAGAAATGCTTCCTGATATCCAGTCTAAACCTTCCCTGACAAAACTTCAGGCCATTCCCTCTTGTCCTGTTGCTTATTACTTCAGTAAAGAGACTCATCCCCAGCTCTCTGCACCCTCCTTTCAGGGAGCTGTAGAGGGCGATGAGGTCTCCCCTCAGCCTCCTATTCTCCAGACTAAACCCCCCCAGTTCCCTCAGCCGCTCCCCGTACGACCTGTGCTCCAGACCCTGCACCAGCTCCGTTGCCCTTCTCTGGACACGCTCGAGTCATTCAATGTCCTTTTTGTAGTGAGGGGCCCAAAACTGAACCCAGGAATCGAGGGGCGGCCTCACCAGTGCCGAGTACAGGGGTCAGATCCCTTCCCTGTCCCTGCTGGCCACACTATTGCTGACACAAGCCAGGATGCCATTGGCCTTCTTGGCCCCCTGGGCACACTGCTGGCTCCTGTTCAGCCGGCTGTCAATCAGCACCCCCAGGTCCCTCTCTGACTGGCAGCTCTCCAGCCACTCCTCCCCAAGCCTGTAGCGCTGCTGGGGGTTGTTGTGGCCCAAGGGCAGCCCCCGGCATTTGGCCTTATGGAAACTCCTCCAGTTGGCCTCAGCCCATGGCTCCAGCCTGTCCAGGTCTCTCTGAAGGGAGGAGTTAGGAAAAGATCCTGTATTTACAGATTTTAGATTTAGATGTTGTATGCTATTCACTATTTTTCCTTGACTGAGTTTCCAGACCACTTTTTTTTTGCATATTTGATGTGTACCTGCATAACTCAGTAGCTTAGAAAGAGAAAGCATGCAGAGTCATTTCTACAGAAGTCACAATGAGGCTTGTGTATCAATTAAAGTTACAGATGGATGGTTTAATAGGACTTAAATGATGCACTAGCTTTGTACTGACATTCACACAGGGTGGACTGCACGCCATACATTTGAAACTTTTAATCTCTTGCTGAATATAAATACCTAGCTGTTCACTAGCTGTTAAACAGCTTCTGGGCATGTTATCATCTTATTTATTTTTGTATGACTTAAACATCTGATATTATGTGGCTTTCAGAATTGGAACATTAAGATTGTATTCTTATCTTCAAGCAGAATCAATCCCACTTGAAATCAGCTGAAGGCCTTGGTGGTTGTATAACTTGTAGTTAATTTTCCTGTTGGGTCAGTCCTTAAAGGTTCTTCTAGTTTCCTGAATTAGGGGTTATTGAACCCTTTTAGATATTTACTAATAACATCTTTTATTAGGAACAAATTCATGGATGTTTTTTTAAAGATTGTTTTGCTAAAGAAATGAAGTTCACAAATGTGTCTTAATACAGGCTGCAGATGAAAAACTCTGTATCAGCCACAGATGCATCGCCAATTACCCAGGTGAGCAGCTAACAACATGGGAAGAGCTGGTGGGTGGTGAAGTTATTTTGCTTCCTCACACACCAGCTTGGCTTTTCATTCTCTTTATAATTATATATGCGAACACATTATACAAGCAATCAGGCTCAAGGGAACTCCTCTTATTTATTATCTGAATAAAGTACATTGACATTAAATAACTATCATGAAGAAGTAAGTCATTGTCTCCCACAGGGAAGCTGTTCTTTTATCTTGTCTTGGAGATTGATAATTTCAGAGCCCACAGACAGGTCTCATCTTCTTTTCCATGTTTTTCCATTTACATATGCTAATGGCTATTCTGTCTGTAGATAGTACCAGTTTCCTAAAGCCATTGTTACAGAAAATTAAATTTCTCAGAATTGATGGATGACACAGTTAAAAATTTAACTTAATTAAAAAGTATAATTAGTAGCATGTGAGCTAACCTTGACAGAAAAAAATAGAGCATGAGGAGTAGACTTACACAAGTACTGTCACAAAAATAAGCTAATATAGTTGATAGAATTAAATTTACTATGATCCCTCAGATTCCGTACAGGATGTACAGAACAGCTATTTAATCACTATAAACAGTATCAGAGTTTTTCTCCTCAAATAAAATAAAATTATTTCTTGATTCTCCTAAGTGGAAACATAACTGTCTACCTTAAGTTTTATAAGAGTATTTTAAACCTTCTAGTGTACTAATCATAGATTCTGATGTAGTTCATGTTGAATGAGGAGCAGAGAAATGTACCACGCAGAAATACCTCCTTCACTACCTGTGATTTAATTTCACATCTATTTTCTGTGGAAAGTCCCATGCATTAGGGTTTCACCTTCTCACGTATGCATCAGAATGGGGGAAAGAGGAAAGTAGGGCCTCACTTTTTCAGGGAACTGCCTGTGTGTACAGCTGAATCTTCTACTGAAATTCGTATTGCACATACTTGAATTTCCAGAGTCTCAAGGAGGTGTTGGCATGGAGAAGACAAAGTGTTTTCATGACCCCACAACTCTTCAATCTGTGATGATTTGCTTTCCACAGTTATATTCAAAGCTTTCAAGTTTCCCAGCTCTACAGTTAAGCTGAACAAGGGGTCAATAAAAGATGCAGCAAAGTTTCCCTGTTGACTTTGCCCTGAGTTCCATTTCAGTGGCAAACCACAGTCCTATTTTATTTATGTATGAAAGCTGAGGCTGAATTTAGAAACAAGCTACCAAATCACAAGACACAGGGAATAAAAGGGGGTTCTCAGGAACAATTCTAAAAAGAACCCCAGAAGGGTCATTGTAGTGGGTGACTCCATTCTGAGGGGTGTTGAAGGCCCCATATGCAGACCGGACCTGCTTCATAGGGAAGTCTGCTGCCTCTGTGGGGCCCGTGTCAAGGACCTCATGGCAAAATTCATCACTCTATTGAGACCCAAGGACTACTACCCTCTCTTGGTTTTTCAGGTATGTAGCAACGATATTACCAAGAGAAGTCCTAAATCAATGAAGAGAGATTTCAGGGCATTGGGGAAACTGGTTAATGGGTCAGGGGCACAAGTAGTGTTCTCTTCCATCCCTTCAGTTGTGGGGATGGATGAAGAATACAGGAGAACTCAACAGATGAACTTGTGGCTCCAAGACTGGTGTTACGAGCAGGACTTTGGATTTTTCAGCCATGCATTAGTATACAGGATGCCAGACCTTTTGGCATCAGATGAGATGCACCTGTCTCAGAAGAGGAAAAGGATCTTGGGGCAGGAGTTATCTGGGCCCATTGAGAGAGCTTTAAACTAGATTTGAAGGAGGAAGGGGACAAAACTGGAACTCCCAGTATAAGCCCCAGGGTAGATTACCACAGTTAGTGGGCTGTTGTGCCAGTGATGACCCTCACCCTGTCATCTCAGTGGAGGAAAAGGATGGAGACATGCAGCACAACAAAGATGCAAGGGATACTGATGGATTGGTAACTGTGAAAGGACAGGCTGGACTTAGGACCTCTAAATGCAAAAATGACATCAGCTCATCTGAAGTGCTGGTATACCAATGCACACAGCATGGATAACAAACAGGAGGAGCTTGAAGCCATGATGAAATGGGAAAGTTATGATGTAGTGGCTATTACAGAAACATGGTGGGATGTCTGCCATGACTGGAGTGTGCCAGTTGATGGCTACAAGCTCTTTAGAAGGGATGGACAAGGAATGAGAGGTGGTGGGGTGGTGCTGTATGTTAAGGACTGTTATGGTTGCTTTGAGTACAAGTGTAGTGAAGACAGAGTAGAGGTCTTTGTGTTAGAATCAGGGAGAAGGCCAACAGGGCAGCTGTTGTAGTAGGAGTCTACTATAGGCCACCCACCCAGGACAGAGAGGTGGATGAAATATTCTATAGGTACTGAGGAGAAATCTCTCAGTCACTTCCCTAGTTCTTGTGGGAGACGTTGACTTCCCAGACGTCTGCTGGAAATGCAACACAGCAGAGCGGGACCAGTCCCAGAGATTCCTGGAATGTGTGGGAGAGAATTTCCTGACACGGCTGGTGAGTGAACCGACCAGAGGAGGTGCCCTACTGGATCTCCTCTTTGTGAACAGAGAAGGACTGGTGGATGAGGTGGTGGCTGGAGGACGACTAGAGCACAACGATCATGAAATAATAGAGTTCTCTGTTCTTAGAGAGGCCAGGAGCAGGGCCAGCAGAACTGACATCCTGGACTTCCAAAGAGCTGACTTTGACTTGATTAGGCAACTGCTTGACAGGATCCCTTGGGAGCCGATCCTGAAGGGTATAGGGGCCCAGGAAGGCTGGGCACTCTTTGTGTTAATGGCACAGGAACAGGCTGTCCTCGGGCGCTGTAAGAGAAGCCAGCAGCACAGAAGGCCACTCGGGCTAAACAGGGAGCTTTGGCTGCAACTCAGGGAGAAAAGGAGAGTTTACAGCCTTTGGAAGAAGGGGCTAGTGACTCACAGTGATTAGAAAGATGCTGTGAGGCTATGCAGGGCAGAAATCAGGAGGTCTAAAGCCCAGCTGGAAATTAATCTGGCTTCAGCAGTGAAGGATAACAAGACATTTTTATACAAGTATGTCAACAGAAAAAGAAAGACCAGGGAGAGCCTCCATCCACTGCTAGACACAGGAGGAAACATGGCAATGAGTGATGAGGAAAAGGCTGAGGTGCTTAAGGTCTTCTTTGCCTCAGTCTTTAATAACAAGACTATTTGTACTGAGGGAATCCAGCCTCGTCAGCCACTCCTGTTTAACATCTTTATTGATGATCTGGACGAGGGAATCGAGCGCCCCCTCTGTCAGTTTGCAGATTACACCAAGTTGAGTAGGAGTGTTGATCTGCTCGAGGGTAGGGAGGCTTTGCAGAGCCTGGACAGGCTGGAGCGATGTGCTGATGCCAACTGGAGGAGTTTCAATAAGGCCAAATGCCGGGGGCTGCCCTTGGGAACTGTCAATCACAGAATCAACTAGTTTGGAAAGGACCTTGAAGATCATCTAGTCCAACTGTTAACCAAGCACTGAGAGTTCCCAACTACACCAGATCCCTCAGCGCTATGTCGACCCTACTCTTAAACACCTCCAGGGATGGGAACTCCACCACCTCCCTGGGCAGCCCATTCCAACGCCTAACAATCCATTCTGTAAATATTTCCTGACATCTAGTCGAAACCTTCCCTGACACAACTTGAGGCCATTCCCTCTTGTCGTACCACTTATTACTTGGTTAAAGAGGCTCATCTCCAGCTCTCTGCACCCTCCTTTCAGGGAGCTGTAGAGGGCGATGAGGTCTCCCCTCAGCCTCCTCTTCTCCAGACTAAACACCCCCAGTTCCCTCAGCCGCTCCCCGTACGACCTGTGCTCCAGACCCTGCACCAGCTCCGTTGCCCTTCTCTGGACACGCTCGAGTCATTCAATGTCCTTTTTGTAGTGAGGGGCCCAAAACTGAACACAGGAATCGAGGGGCGGCCTCACCAGTGCCGAGTACAGGGGTCAGATCCCTTCCCTGTCCCTGCTGGCCACGCTAGTGCTGACACAAGCCAGGATGCCATTGGCCTTCTTGGCCCCCTGGGCACACTGCTGGCTCCTGTTCAGCCGGCTGTCAATCAACACCCCCAGGTCCCTCTCTGACTGGCAGCTCTCCAGCCACTCCTCCCCAAGCCTGTAGCGCTGCTGGGGGTTGTTGTGGCCCAAGGGCAGCCCCCGGCATTTGGCCTTATGGAAACTCCTCCAGTTGGCCTCAGCCCATGGCTCCAGCCTGTCCAGGTCTCTCTGCAGAGCCTCCCTACCCTCGAGCAGATCAACACTCCCGCCCAACCTGGTGTCATCTGCAAACTGACTGAGGGTGCACTCGATCCCCTCGTCCAGATCATCAATAAAGATGTTAAACAGGAGTGGCCCCAAAACCCAGCCCTGGGGGATTTTACATTAATGGTTGGACTGGATGGTCTTCAAGGTCTTTTCCAACCTTGATGATTCTGAGATTCTGTGAAGTAGATAGCACTGTGTATGACATCTGTAGTGTGGCTAGGAGGAAGAGGGGACTAGTTTTAACTTAGGGCCTAGGGCTTCTACCAATCTAACATTACACCTACATGTAGATGGTGTAAACAATTCTGAATTAATCAGTCCTGAAATGGAGTCTCCCAGAGAAGGTTCTTAACAGGCCAGTCTTCTTATTTCAAAGGAAGATATCTGTAGGTTTTAATACAGTATTCCATATCCTCTCTTTGACTACATATATAATAGATATGACATTAGCAATTCTGGATGTTTGAAGAAATATGAAAATATTTTTTATACATTAAATATTAAATGAGGACATTACTTTACCTGTGTCTCAAGCAAATATATTTGAATTCCTTTTGGTTGTAACTTACTGATTTGCAGTGTTTAGAACATGTAGGTTCTAGTGCTCACAGGGTAGGCTCCTTTCTTTAGAACAGGGTTTCCTTACAAGACTAATTGCTGCAGTGAAAGCGTGGTTTAAATACTTTATGTTACCAAACTGCAGATAAAACAATTCTTTAAGTTGAAAACTCAGGAGTTTCCCTAGGGATTGCAGTCTTGGACTTTTTTTTTCATTGCTGATTTATCCTAGGTCTTCGGGAAGAAAGTGAGTTCCCAGATATTAAGGTCACGTTCCACATCTTATTAAAGACAACATTTCTAACATTTCTCCTCTGTGTCTAGTTCTTTATCTGTATTGTGTATTGTGTTAAAAAAAAAAAAAAAAAGTCTGTCCTTTAATTTCCTGCAGGAAGAAACGAGAGACAAAAAAGTTAACCCTCACCAGCTGAGGATTAGAGTCCTATCTCACAGATGATATAGAAAAGCTGTTAAATGGGACATTTGGAGGGGCCGAATTCCAATAATGCTTCTATAGAACCTGATTTTTCTCAGCAGCTTTGTTCATGTAATCTGAGGCAATTAAATCTCCAACACTTCAATGCATGACAAATTTCCTTTTGTCTATCGTGACATACGGACATATCTAAGAGTATTTTCTGGTTGCTGTGTTTCTTGCCTTCATGTAGTTGTTTGGATTTCAATAATAATGTTAACTTAAGCTTTCATCACTGCTGTGATTTCCTTCAGAGTGAACCTAACAAAGCAATGAATAAAAAATTGGCCCTATCTAGTCTGGATCTTATATGAGAGTAAATGTTAGACTACAGTGACAGTTAAAGGAGGAAGGAAACTCGGGGTCCACTGAGTTACTGATATCCCTAGATGACGTGTGTCGACAGACAAAATTTGTCTTTGGAGCTTAAGGCACTTTTTTTCTTGGTTATGCCTTTATCTTTCTTACTAATGTATCAGCAGTTGCAGGAGGGACACTAAGGGACACTAAGTTTCAAAATAGCTTTTCACAGGGGTGTTTTTTTATTGTTTTCTTCAAAAATTTTTAAAATTGAGTGTCAAAAGCCCTAAGGTTTGACAATCTGGGAGTACAAGTGACATAGGTCAAAGAGATCAAGCCAAAGCACTTGATAAAATTAATTAGTTGTTCATCTGCACCCTAATATACCCTGTCCTATGACAAAAGGCACACTGCTGGTGAAAGTACATAAGACACAGTTTTACAATAGCATGCTAGTGCGTATATTCAAAATTTATACTCTTTTACAGTCTGAATTCTGTCATATCAATCAGATAGCCATCTTGTTGTGCAACAAATAATTTCCCAAATATAAAAACTCAAAATGGCCAAGAACTTGGTTACACCAGAATGGGGCCACATATTTGGTAGCCATGTTTGAAACTGTGTGAAAGCTATGGTTCTTTTCATTGTTCAGCAGTCTTTCACCCTTCTGGTGATGTTGGCAGAATCAAATCTGAATGTCATCACTAAAAGAAGTTTAATCCTTTTGCTGCATTGTAGTCATATGGCAAATTTTTATAGCTATAACTACTCTGCTTTATTTGTTATCCCAGCAGGGCATGGCTGAGATATAACAATATTGCACAGCAGGGCTGTCTTATTTCACAAAACATTCATTGAGGCTTTTGAGCTATCTCCTACTAATCAGATTTCTCACCAAGGTGCCCACCCACACAAATCAAGTGTGGTCAGTGGACCTGGCAGGTTACCACATTCCAGACAGTTTAATGAATATCTACCCATTTAATTTTGCTTAAGAAGAACCAGCAGGGTGGCTTCATAGGGTGGGATTATTGCCTCTGCATCCTGTTGTTTTTGACTGTGGGTTTAATTCCTGCTTCTGCAATATGAGTTGGTAATTGTAATCTGAGATAGTACATTTGATCTTGCTGCTCCTGGCAATGGAATCCCATGGAGCCACCTATTCCAAAACAAAGTGTGGAGGTTTCTTATAAACCTAAATATTGCCTGACATAAAATAACGTATCTAACTGTAGAGCAACAGCTGGCATGCTGAGGATATATTCATTTGCACCCTTCTGCACTGCCTCAAGCAGATATTGCTATACATAAAAGAATTGGAAGACGACATTAAAAATATTATTTGTAGAGATGGTATTTGTTTCCACAGCTGTTTTCAGCCCTCTCTCCTTCTTCCTTACACCTTGCAGTTTCCTTCTTATTTTTGTTTCTCTGGTGGTACTTGTGATGCAATTTTAAAACTTTAATAAACGATATTCTTTGCAGAATCTTCCATGTAGAACTGTAATTTGTCTTATAACTGTTACAATATAGATCATTGCTTACTTCTTATGAATATTATCAGACAGCTTTCCAGTCCAAAGGGTTAAGAAATTAAACTAAAAGTAGTTGAAAACTGAATACCAGATAACTTGCATAGGTTCTGAAATATTAATTATTTTGCTGTTTATGCCTTACATAGTACAAGGCAGCCTAGAATTCAGCCTCAGCTCTGCATATAATTGTAACTTTTTTGATAGCTGTGTTCCAACTTCTTCATTAGAGACTTAATTCTGCAATTGTTTAGGAACAGCATTCCCACTGAAGACCTTGAAAATGCATTCAGATTACAGAAGGAAAAAAAATGGTCTATAGAAATATGATTGCAAATACAGCTATAAACATGTGGATTGCTAAAAATGTCATACAAAAGAGGACACTTAGCCTGAAAGTTTTCATCTGATCATGAATTCCTCTAATACAATAAGAAAGATATAGCTGTTTGGAAGAGAGTTATGATTTCTCTAACATAAAGTGAAGCTGTAGACAGAAAATGAAAGCTTAATCAATTTGTGGTGTTTGTTTATTTCCTTTTTTCTCCCCTCAATATGGTTCATTTCACTCCACTCTACCTCTTATTGTGGGATTTGCAGGATGTTACTTTGCAAGCACAGTTTACAGGCATTCCTTAGATTGTCTCATGGGACAAAGTTTGCTTTTTCTGTGGATAAATTATTATATTACATTTTTTCATTGTGACTGTCTGGAGACAGGGTCTTGGACTTTTCAAAGCGGCAATGTGGATAAACACATTCCAATCAAAAAACAGAAGAAGGTGTTCATGGGATATTATTTTAGAAACTTCAGAGCTGCACTTTTACCTTACTGCAAAGTTTACCTTTTATTTGCCACAAGGAGCCCTGAAGCCCTGATGCAAGAAACACTGAAGCTGCATGGAGGACAAATCTACCTACACAATGATAAGATCTGCCTGAGCTGCCTCTCCAGGCTAAACAGTCCCAGCTATCAGCCTCTTCTCACATGAGGGTTCCTCCAGTCCCTTAATCATCTTCATGGCCCTTCAGTGGGCTTGTTCCAGAGTGTCCATGTCTCTCCTGTACTGAGGAGCTCAGAAGTGGACACTGTATTGTTATACCACTAATAACTAGAAGGCAGATAGGAAGGAAAATATAGCAGAAGCTCCAAAGCAATTTTTCAGACTGATCACGTATGACCACCTAAATTAATCGACCAGAGCTGTGGGTTTCAAGGGCTGCAAAACTTAAACAAAATGGACTGTTAGAAAATGTGAAATAACTGTTTTCTTCAAGAGAAATCCATGAAAACCAGAAAGCTGCACTGGACATTTGGATTATCCTTGCAACAGAAAGGTTTAGAAATTATATTATACTGTTGTGATGCTGAAAAAAAAAAAAAAAAACCAACCCCAAACAAAAACCCAACAACCTTTAATCAGTCTTTTTACTCAGTATTTTCCCTTTTTCAGATGCAGTGGTTGGGCAAAGAAGACAACGGTTAACCTACTATACTTGAGGAAGCAAAACCTGAGAGAAGAACAAAATGGAGTTATTGAACTAGTTAATGAGTATGCTGAAAGCATCTGTCTTTTCATTCTGTTTATAATTTTTCAAAAGAATGCTAATATATTTTGACATGTCAGAATGAATGAATAGGAAAACCAAAAACATTAGTGCACTGTAAAAAAGGAAACTAAAATCTCAAGAGGAATGGGAAATGAGAAATTTTCATGTTCTTCCATAAAGAGAATCACTCTTCATCTAAATTCCCAAATCCCAGGTTTAAAAGTATAAAGTAATGAATTCAATTTCCTGGCTGTAGGTAGTAGTTTATAAGGGACCATCATGGGGGTATATTTCCTGTTCATGTAAATGCTGAGCTTCTGGAATAAATCAATAATATTTTGTCCTGCCTCGCAGGACCATTTTCAAAGGACACTATTGAGAGATGCTGTCACATTTGAATGTTTGGTTTCTTGGTACTTAAAAATGAAACTCTTTTAAAAGAAACTCAGGGGGTTAAAAATAATGAATACTTTTTTTTTTTTTTTTTTTTCCCCCTTCTTTTGCTTAAGAAGTAAGATGGAATCTTTCCAAAGTCTGGAAGCTTTATAGCTATACACTGAATGTTCTGTTCAGCATCAAGGCAAATCCCAAACTAAGCTATCAGAGATGAAGAACAACAACAATACCATCACCTTATCTAAAGCTTTCCTTCAGAGGATTCAAAAACATTCAGTAAACATTAGCGAATTTAAGTAATTGTCTGTGAAGCAGATAGTCGGAATTTTCAAAAGCCTGTAAGTGCCAGGAAATACATTAACTCTCTACTATCAAAGGGCATCCCAGAGTAAGCCAATGAAAAATAGAGTATGTTAGAAGAAGGTCAGTCACAGATTACACAGACTCTTACTGTCAAAAGAGTATAACTTGAGAAAGAGCTGATGTATGCAGTTAGTTTCCTCTCCTTTTAGATTCTGATTAAGTGCTTGTTAGTGTTGATAGGAATTCTCTCATTCATTTTCATGGAACTTGACTCCCACATTAAGAGAGAGTTCTGAAATTTGGTCTGACCATTACAAAAAGAGCATCTGAAATGGTGGCATTTTTTGAATCTAGAACTGGAATCTCACTCTTAGTCATATACAGTGGAGTAGTGACTGTGAGGTAGGAGCTTTGCAAAAATTTGAGGTCTCTGGGTCATGTGCCAAGCTTCTGCTGAACTCCAGTCTTTACACCATGATTAGATACTGGTTAAGGGAGAAACCCTGAGACCAAACATCCATCAAATCTCACTGTTCATATAAAATTAATACACATCTTTTTAGCCTGGAAACTAAACTAAGTCTCAAGTCTTACAACTTACTATTTTTACTCCACACTTCCTTGGTGGATGGTTGTTTCAGTTCATCATCTGAAATCTTTTGGCGCAGTATAAATAACCTCTCTAGTGAGCCGTCATTAGACATATTGGTTTTACTCCCCCTCTATACTTGGTTGGTATAAAATAACACCATCAATCTTGTAAAAGGGCCCCCTTGTTTTCCTCCTCCAGCCAGGTTACCACCGCTGTCTCTCCATAAGTCATGAATACTCCTAGCACAGCAGGAACACATTAATGATTTATTTTTTCTAGGGAATACCTTTTTACAAATGATTTTGTTACCTTGCTGGGTACTCTCACTGCAGGACATTGTTGCTAATAGATCCCCTCGAGCATTTGCAGTGTACATTCCTCATTTAACTGGATCCCAGGTGCCATGCATGTTAAATACCTCATCTATAATCTCTTTAAGCATGAGATTTCTGTCACAATCTCTTTTATTGGCTAGGCATTTCTTGCAGCAACAGTAAAAACAGCTCAGGACCTTTCTAAAATTCATCGAGAAGTTGTTAGTTGTAGTTATTCACAGTTGCATGTAGCAATGGGCTCATGTTTAGGGAGTACATCAGTTCCAGCACCCCTTATCTCTGCCACTCTGTATGATTTCTCAGTTTTCTGAAATCTTAGGTCACTTCAGACCCCTTATTTTCTTATATGCCTCTCAAACTGTGGCAAAAGAAGTTCGGGCACATTAAAAGCCAAGTGACTTACCATAGACTGTAGTGGGCGGGGACAGAACTGAGTGCCAAGATTGAATGCTTTTAAAAATCCTTCTTTCCATGCCTTCCGCATGATTTTGTTAATAGATCCCTACTAACAGACAGATGAGGTTCTTAGTTACTTGAGGGAAAGGTTTCAGAGATAAAAGAACAAAGAAAAGTGTGGAATGAATGGTAAGTCTTGCACTGTCACAGTCCTGCAAGGTTAGGGTGTGTGGACTATGCAAGATGGAGACTGTCTCTGCAGTGTGGATGCGAAAGACTGAAAAATAGTGAGGTATCATTTGGGTTGGGAATGAAGACTATATCTGCCAGGTGGAGTGGCTCTGGTCTTATGAGAGGAGGCTGATGCCTCTCTAGTAGACTTAGAAGTTGTTCTACCTTTTGTTGATTATATAGCAGATATGAAGAGAGTATCTAACCGGTGGTAAAGTGGTATGTAGCATGTATATGGAGTAAGTATATGGAGCATGCAAACTTCTTGGATTGCATCTCATATGGATTGCAAACCTAAAGGGCAGTAATGTTGTGAAAGTCTGTACTTCATGTCATCATCTTTTAATAAATACATACAGAGCAAATTTTATTTGGAGATACTTGAGGACCTACTTCATAATTTTTCCTGGAGTATTTATTGTCCATTTTCTTTCATACTTTTGCACATACTCCTTGTAATTGTAGCTGATGCTTGTGTGTGATTATTCAGTCATGAAGAACCGAGTTCTACTATTTTTTATAATGTACATACTCCCAAATTACGATTTTACTATATCTAAATAAAAGTGTTGGAACATGGGTCTGTGTTCTTGGATATGTATGATGCTTTGCACCTTTTATCGATCTTTTTTATTCCTCTAATCAGAAAATATAAGATTAATTGAAAAAAGTTATGGGAGGAAGGTATGTGGAAACAAAGAAATGCAGATTAACACTATATTGGCACTATTTATAAACAGAAACTGAATGATAGGCCTTCTGTTTTTCCAAGTAAATGTTAATTCATCTCAGTGACCTATTGTAGTGTTTAAACTATGGTAACACATCTGTTCATATGTGGAGAATAACACATAAAGTACCATATTTCATTTACAGTATAAACATGAAATATTATAAAGAAGTCTCCTCAGATTTGCAGTTGCCACTGAGAAACTGCTTCCAAAGTTGTCTGGACATTTTAGTCTATTTCTGAAGTCCTTACACTCTTAGAAGTTTTGCCTTGCAAACGGACAGGAAAAAAACAAAAATTGAATGGATTGTGGAAATATGGAAAGCTGCCTAGGAGGAAGTCTTTTTGTTTGCATGCATAATTTATAGTTTTTACACATTCCTTTAGAGTATATCTGTAAGGTATATGGCAGATGGGCCTCATACGTCCTGCTGAGCATTTTCTCTCACGTACCACTCTGAGTGAGCAGATAACGTAGGCAGGAATGGCCAGCAAGGAAAGGCACTGCTGCTCAGCCAGGCAGCTTGCAACGGGGCAGCCGCAGCTGATGGCAGAGAAGCTAATAGTCAGCCACAGCTCTGTCTCTGAATGCTGCATGACACGCAGACTTCAGGGCTAGGTGGTCTCTGCAGTTGAAGAGGTAATGGGCAGCTGGGTTGCTGCTTCAGGGAAGGGACGTAGGGGCCATTTTATTTTGTTGAAAAGGAAGGTAGGTGACAAGGTGGCAAGCAGGTACTGAAGTAAGGATGGTGGCTAGAGACATGGGAAAGAAGCTCCACCAAAAGACTGCATCAGGTCACTGCTGATCTGTGGGCTTTTCTGATCCAGAATAGTAGCTTATTAGGGCCTGTTACTCAGTAATTGCTTGTCTGAGTCGGGAATGCCTAAAATAGAAAGATTTCCTTGATGGTTGGATTTCTGTAGCATTTACTGTCCCGCTTTCTTTTCCAATGGACATTATTTTCCTATCGTTAATTAATGTGCAATATATTTACTCCATACATGCTAATGTGTAGTTTCCAAAATGCAACATAATCACAACAGCACAAACTGTAACCACAGAGAAACTATAATGTCTGTGGACCATCTTTACAAACAATAAGCTACACTGTGGAGCAGGATGTGTCACTGACTGTAGCAGTGGTGGGAATCACAGTCATTCAGAAGCTGTAGTAAATCATGAAAGACATTTGCAGCCTTCCTCCTCCCGAGGTAAGCAGTATGCCACTGGCCTCTTCTCAAGTGTGCTCATCAGCAAGAGTGCAGCAGCACCTGTCTCTGCACCTTCTCTGTCAGCATTGAGGAAAGAAAATACACATTAAAGCTTCTGCAATATTTGTCAGTTCTCCCATATTTAAGAAAACATGATCGACAGATTGCATGTATTATCCACAAGTTAAAGAGTTTTGGTAGCCACTCAGGTATATAGCACAGCTTGGCTCCTCAGTTCCAACAGTTTAGTTGTGAGAATTATACTGAAATAAGATGCAGAATAAATTTCTTTTCTGAGATGCCAAGACACTGGCTTTATTGAAAACATTTCTGCAATTCTGCACTTATTTACTCTATATAAGTAATATCTTTATTTAGTTAAAACGGCCATTTACACCAATGGCAGGAAGGAACTTGTTAGAGTAAGAATGTTTGGTTTGGATTAAGTTGATTTTTTCTTTTTGTATAACCTCCCTCCCAAAGAAAAGGTTCATTGAATGAATAGTGTTTCCTGGGACTAAAGTCATTCTCTTCGGTTGGAGACGAAAGAATGAGGGATTAGCAAAGTAGATGGACCCCATGGTTCTCAGATAACGGGTCTGTTTTACCAGAACACTTTACAAGAGGAGCCTACATCCTGTTAGACAGACAGTGTTTGTTCCACTGAACCAGGCTCATCTAATGCAAAATGTAAACATTTGAAATGGAAATGAATTTTTTAACATTTTTTTTTTTGAACATTTAATTAAAAACAGCCTCTTGAAACTCTCTGTCCCTCATCACTTCAGTATTAGTTTCATGTTTCATTTAGTGTGATGCCAGCAGGAGAGCAAAATTTTGGCTGGGAATATTTCTATTTCCATCAAAATCACTTCCCTTTCTCAATGGAATACAGGTAGAAGATATAGGCTAAACTGCTGGAAATTAGTGGAGTAACAGAAAGGTAACCCTGGAATACCGCTGAATACTGTTAAAGTGCTGACTGTGGCGCTGTGCCTGAAATACATGAAAGTAAAAGAGGCGTGTTGACTCTTCTGCATGGGAGAAATGCACTGAGCTTAGTGACACTGAGAAATACTGAAAATGGGACTTTGTCTGAAAAACCTTATGATACTAGGGATTAGGTCCAAGCCTGTGTTTATTGACAATGTTTATGTGAACGCTCACTTGATAGCACCTGGTCCTTGCCCTGGCCCTGGCCCTGGTTTTTGTCCAGTGACACACATATAATCCACATATTCATCAAATAAAAAGAAAAGTGCAGGAATGTCTTCATCTCTTCCCGTGGACACATGCTAAAGGAAAGTGGAAGCTGCTACTGAATTTTAAAGAGAACCATGTCATAGAAGATTATTAAACACATGGGAGTATCCAGCAGATAAAGCCTACCAGTATCTTAGGTATAATGTTCTGTGTTTCTGGACTCTGATGATGTGATTTGGATGCCCAACTGTTCATTTCCAAAAGGATTGAGAAAACGCTGACATAAGTTTTTAGACTTATTGCTGTTTGAATTTTCTTGGGCACCTAGGAGTATGTGGCAATTGAAGCTGAGCACGTGGTTCTTGTGATTGACGTTCTGGTCTTAGTTCCAGATGTTCCTGCAGGAATGGAGTTCTTATGGGATAACAACTGTTTAAAATATTTGAAAAAACACTAGGGATGAATTAGTAGTTATTAGAAGAGAGAGAGGTTATCAGTAAGAAACACAGAAATCTGCACCTGTAGCACAGGTTTCAATATAAGCATAAATGAGCTGGGGAAAAAAAAAAAAAAAAAGTGAATAGGAAGATGACAATTTGCTGAGGATCCAAATAATTCAGGGTAGTCAAAATGAAATGGACCATGAAGAAATATAGTGAATGGCTGGGTAGTAAACTGGAAGATGAAATCTTGCTTTGATAAATGCAAATAATGAACAAGGGACAAGGCAATAATCTTAACTGTGTATGAAAGGCTCTTACTAGTTATTGCCACTCAGAAAAGAGAACATGTTATTGTAGATGGTTCTCTGAAAACGTACTTTTAATGCTCAGCTGCAGTCACAAGGCAGCAAGATTTACTGGAAAAGGAACAGAATACATTACTATAAACCCACGTGAGTCTGTGGGGTGCCTACATGTTTCAGTCTGTGTTCATTCATGTACAGTGAAGAGTGGTGAAGACACTCATGGTAGGGATTGGCTTCCAGGTTAGGGGGAGTCCCTGTGAAGCTAGGACTCTTCTGCTTGGAGAAAAAGTGACTAATGTGAGAATATGATAGGGATTATCATACTTAAGTGGGATGAAGAAAACAAATGGGAAACAAAAATATTTCTTATAAAACAAGGACTATAGAGTTAATCTAATTTTAATCTATAATCTAACTAATCAAGTTTCCAATTAAAAAAAAAAAAAAAGGTATTTTTTCAAACTGCATAATTTGAAGGAATTTTTGGCATACCAAATGTTTAAATAGTTCAAAAAATGAAGTTTATAAATTCATCAAAGAAAGTATCTGAGAACCATTAAAGATAGAGAGTTGAATGACATCTACAGCACCCCATGACTGCCAAAAGTAGGAAGATATACCAAGGAAAGTGCTAGATTAGACTCATCCTATTCTCTCACTTTTTTACTTTTTTTTTTTTTTTTTTTAAATACCATTTATTATTCCTGCTAGGAACAAGAGTTTTCTGCATATATCCCTAATATTGATGAAAACTCACTGTAGCCTTAACTTCAATGAATGCTTCTAATTACATTATCTGACCAAGACATTCTGTGTCCCAACTGCTTTTATGTAAAGTGTAAGCAGTTACACCCTGACTTTGGGCACCTTATGACAATAAGGTGTAAGACAGTGAGACACTACAAAGGGAAACACCAAAGAGGGAGGAAGGGAGGGAGCAAGTAGCCATATGGCTACTGTTATGGTGTTATGCTAATAGGGATCCAGGCTTTGCCTGAGATATCTTTGGTGAGAAAGTGCAGATTTTAATCTCAATGACATTTGATAGTAGATGTCTTACTGAGGCATTAGAAATGTCCATGTGTTGAAATATTACAGAGAACTGAAAACGAGTGAGTCTAGTTCTGGAAACCCTGCAGTGACATTATTGTGATGCTCTGCTCAGTCTAGATATTTGTGCTGGTAAGTCAGGCACCTGTGCTCCCTCTACAATGTGCCATTTACTCTTGAAAGCAAACAGCTGCTTTCATCTTGAAAACAAAATTTAAAATTCCCACTTCTTTCTCAGACTTGCTACATGAGCTAGTGTTAGCCTGATCTGTGTTTTATTTACTTTTTATACAGGAGTATATTAAATTTATTAAGGCAACTTACCTTACAGCAAACACCGAAATTATCTAACAGAAAATTATAAGCAGTGTAAAATAATTTAATTAACCCTCTGCTTTAACAGGCAGTAAGAAAACAAGGAAGTTCTTGAAACCTATTAATCACAGAATCACAGAATCATTCAGGCTGGAAAAGACCCTTGGAATCATCGAGTCAAACCATCAGCCCTACTCTACAAAGTTCTCCCCTACGCCATATCCCCCAACATCTCATCCAAATGACCCTTAAGCACACCCAGGGATGTGACTCCACCTCCTCCCTGGGCAGCCTATTCCACTGTCTGACCACTCTTTCTGGGAAAAGTTTTTCCTAATGCCCGGTCTAAACCTCCCCTGTTGGAGTTTAAAGCCGCCCCCTTGTTCTGTCACTAATCACCTGTGAGAAGAGACCAGCACCAACCTCTCTACAATGTCCTTTCAGGGAGCTGTAGAGAGTGATGAGGTGTCCCTTCAGCCTTTTCTTCTTCAAACTGAACAGTCTATAACAGGTCCAATCAGTGTGAATTCTCCTTGTGTTAAACTACATGCATGGCTAAATTTTGTAAACAAAGTTGGAAAGATAGCCATTATAAAAAGCAAAGTATACTGTTACACTACATAATTAAGATAGAATTAGGGATATATATCAAAGACTATTTTTCAGTAAATCATTAATTCTTTTATAAAAAACTAAATATGACCATTTTATATCTTAAACCATATTTTTCTTGGCATACTATCTGTCTGTAACTTTGTTAACAAATCAAAAAGTGGCCTCAGGAAGTTGAAAAAGCAAATCACAGATACATCATTATCATCACAAACTAAGTTCATTTTCACAGGTGTTCCAGGTCAGAACAGGCAGGGGTGTTGATTACTGAGAACTAATTTTTGAAGTGCCCTTTGCCATGGAGCTGCAAAAAGCTTTCTGATGTTCACAAGGCTTAGTTATGTGGATTTCAACTATATACAAAGAAATGCAAGAACAGGAACTATTCAGCTGTGAACTGAAGTCAGTTGTGAACCAGTGACCTGTCATAAATCTTTTAACAAAATTAATTAGTTTTAAGGTCTTTGACATAGGGAAGCTTTGACTGTTCCAATGGTCATGATACACCTAGAAAACTTCCTAACTTTGAAAGGGGGATGGATAGTTGATCTATTTCAATTTTTTCAATTAAATGCACATAATGTAAAGCCTGTAGTGAATTTAAAAGTAACATAAAGATTGTATTGTGATTTCCAGCTTGATTAGTATATCTTTCAGGACTGGGGTTTTGGCACAGAATTAAGAGCACAATTCTACCCAGCTGTATGCATGTAACTTGCCATATGAGTATTCAACTGAAATACATTCCGCGTGAAATTCTGGATTTATTAGTCAACAGAATGAAAGCTGCAAGACCTGTGTAAAAGGAAACAAGCTGTGCTCTTTTTTAGAGTTTTTATTATTTCCTGACATAGTAAACCATAATTTCATAATATCTTGACTTAAGAAGTTCCTGTCTTTTCAGTTGTGTCAAGACAGCTGTTTGCAGGATCCGATAGACTATCTTGTCTGATTTCCATCTATCACTGAATAATCATGTGGGAAGCATGTCTGACTTAGATGGGACACAATGTCTTAAGCCTTGGACCAGAAATAAACTGGTTTTGCTTAAGCACAAAGCTGTAAAGAGCTTGAGTTACCTATCCCATGTTCTTTTTACTGCACTTGCATACCCGGTTGGGACAGACACATCAGAAAGAGCACAAGGGAAGTTGTGCCATCTAGTGAGGTGGAGTAATAGGCATAGGAAAACGATGACTCCAATGACTCATATGGAGAAATGGTCTCCATAAGAGGACCCACAACTCTATCTCCCGGGACAGTGACCTTCACTGAGTGATGGAATCAGCTCACTACTTTTTCATTCTCTAATTCCTGGTTATTACATTCCTGGTTTCTCAGTGGTCCAGCTTCACTAGGAGAAGTAACAAAGAGCTCTCCTGCTGCCTTCTCATGAAGCAGTTCTCTAAGATTAGGAACTATGGCTTCATCCTTCATCTCTTCTCTTCTTCTCTTCTAAATGAAGAGGGTGCATATCATTCTTTGGTGGATGTTGCATTTGCTCTTTATGTGCAAGCCAACATCACATCTGCAATTGAATTTGTTTCTTAAGATAAACCTGGCACAGAGCCAGGTGTGAATTAAATTCATTAAACAAGCTAAAGGACTCTGACCTGTCTAGAGACTTAAGAACAGTTTTACAATCCTCTTCACATATCTCTGCATCCCAACAATATATATTTCCAGACCTGGACATTCTGCAGCATACATGGGGTGGGGAAGTGAGAGAATACTCTCACCCCAAAGTGAAGTAACATTTGTTTTAATCTGTTGACTTTTTTGAGTTTTCTGAGAGGCCAGAATTACATTCTGAGACTTAGACACGAAAGCTGGAAATTGGGCAGAAAGCAAGTATTTTACTAGCAACAAACAAACAGAGATGGGAAGTGATTACAAGGACTTTTGGGTGCCTCTCTTGAAATGGCAGCAGCTGATTTGGAAACTCAGTCAACCCGTAGTCTGTTTTTCAGTATCTACAGATGAGGAAAAACATCTCTTGCTCCCTGTAAGGAAAATGCCAGCAGTAACTCTAGGTGGCACCTGGAGGCAGTGATACCATGCAGAGCAAAGCTCTTTCAGTCAGGCTGTCTGAAGTAGATCCTCAGGAATATTACAATGACCAAACAGTAAAAGGAATTTTCTGAGGTGGAAATACATTCCATCTATCCGACCATCCTTAAATTTAATCAATATCAGTTATGTCAGCAAATGAATTTATTGTCAGTATGAGTTATGAATATTAAGAGTCAAAAAAGATTTTCCTGTGACTTTATCCTGGCCTTTCTGGGGTATCTGAATTTTTACAGGGTGGTATCATGATGTCAGCCAATTTAGGCAGCACATTTCTTACGAATGTTTATAATATTTCTATGCCCACCTAAATTATCATCCAAAAGAAAACTGGACCTTTCTGCACCCTTCAGATCTGTGATACATAACCTATCTCTATATTATCTTCCATAAAACTGCTAATGTCTAACTCTCTGGTGTCTCTACTGTTCTTCAGTGTCAGTTCCCTCTGATTATGCAATGCATTTTTCCTGGGAGAAAGTAAACACCTTTATTCTTGGGAAAATCAACTAAAAATAAAAATGAGGTTTTCAGGTATTAATATTCATTCTGGCAACACTTATCCACATGGCCATATTCACAGTTTTTTTTAGCCAGCTCTCTCTGCAGGTGTACTGTGCAGATGAAGAGTAGTTCATCCGGTTGAAGAAGCCTCAGCACAGAAGCCCTTAAAAGAGCACTTTAACTTTTGCTAGCCACCACTCTCTTTTACTTTATGACAGTGACTGTTTCCACTCCATTTCAAGAAGGAAGCATCTAGCTCTTTTTCTTCAAAGCTCTGACAATAACTTGTCTGTCTGTACCTTCAGCTGTCCTGATTCAAAGCAATTTGAACTCAGAGAGGCTTTGGGCAGCCTTTTCTGCAGTACCAATCACTGTTACAGAAGTTCTGCCTAAAGCTTGTCATGAATTTGCAGGTGATTGTTGATATGTAGTGACTTCATCCTTTGCTAGTTTCACCACCTATTTTTTCAAGATGCAGAACAGGGGAACTATTCCAGAATATCTCCTAACAGGGCAACATCATTTGAAGCCTCCCAGAACAGGAATAGCCTGTCTTTTACAGTAAATATTTGTAGTTGATCTCTTGCTTAAAGAACAGCAGCTCAAATTATGTCTAGTGAGGGATATAGACCCGCATAAGTCTTGCCTGCCAGATAACACATCCCAGTCTGAATTTAGGATTTAGCCTCTGGTTTCACTCCTAAGCTTTCACTGAACTCTGCTGCACTGGTCTGGCTTTTCAAACATTTAACCTTCTACATCAGCCATTATTAAAGGGAGTTTGTATAGGTCTAAACCTTCTTGCTACAAAAACCCTTGATTTTTATTTGGTCTCTATTAGAATGAGCATATTTCACCGTTTAGTTTGCAGTGGAAGATTTTAACTTTACTTTTTGAACTATAAATATGCAGTATTGTGAGTGCCAAAGATGATGTCCTGTTTTATTTTTATTTAAATAGCTTTTATGAAATTGTAGAAATAAAGATGCTCACTGGTTAGCTCTCCCTTCTGAATTTTTCATTATCTTTTGGCCAAGAGAACTGAGAGTCAAGCCCTGATATATGTTATGGAACTTGCATTAGAAGAGTTACATTTGGAACCAGAGCATTTACACAGATACCATGTACAGAATGCTGTTATCAGATCTGGGCACTGTTAGGTTTTAACCATGTACCACTCAGGTTCATGTTTTAGGGCAAGCAACTTGATTCAGTAAGACTTTTACCTGTGTAATTAAACTTACATTTGTTCAGGGAATGTCTTAAATACATGCTTACATTTCACCAAGCAACGAGGTTGACATCTACTTTCTCAAATTAGTGACTAATTGCTGAATGAACCTTAGATAAAACAGTGGATAGTAACAAAGTCTGTTTGAGTGTGTTGCTGTTCTAATCAAATTACAGATCACTCTAACAGGTGGCACCTCCTTACAATGAGAACCATGCAACTAATGTGGACATTCGAAAGAGCAGTCATGAGGACTAAAATACAACATGAAGCTGTAGTAAGTGCACAGTTTTGTGTACAAAGAGGTATGTACCACTTCCATGTGACATCAACATCTTTGAGATGATACAAAAAAGGATCAGAATTGAACAGTTTCAGACAGAGAACAAAATTCGTTTGGGAGAATTGTACAATCTGGGATTTTTTTTGAAAAAGTGTGTTGAATAGGACAAAGTACAAATCTGTCATAAAGAACAGCTTCCTGAAATTTGCTTTCCCTTCCTGAATGTGCAAGAGTCCCTGTACAGTGGGCAATAAAGACATGCACTCGGGAGCAGTTCACTAAACAAAGCTGTACATCTGATTTCTCAACATTCAACTTAGCCAGCAAAAAAGGTCCCAGTCTCTGCAGAGCCACCAACAGATGCTACATCATCCTACCAGCTCTATCATGGGAGAAGATAAAATAAAAGGAAAAACATCCAAGTCTAAAATTGAGATAGAAGGAGAAAGAAAAATATAATGAATGGAGAAACAGGTCAAAACTCGTATTTCAGCAAAGGATGGTAGAGGCTGTCTCTTTTCATGGTTCTGTCACAAGGGAACTCCAATACAAAGGTCTAGTTCATGAGTGTGAGGGTGCCTACACCAAACACTTTTCACAAGAAAAAAGATTGTGAATATAAGAGATATTTAAGAGAAAAAGAAGAATATTTGAGTGTTGTTAGATAAGTGTTTTCTTTGAACATGTACTTTATTGCTAAATAAATGCCAGGCTTCTTCATAAACTGATCTACCTACATCAATCTTACTCATTACTGTTTTCCATTTATTTTGGGGGGATAAGCATATTTAATAATGAAAGAAAATTCCATCCATGTGAATATGTCATAAATTCTACAATGGGACACATTATTGTAATACAGTGGTTGAATTAATGATTTCAATTTATAAATGAATCAGTGATTTAGAGCTGTGCATATACACAATCTATTGAGTTTATATTACACTTTTGGAAGCAGTATATATTTATTAGCACCTTTGTAGTAATGCAAATTATACTTTATTTGGCTTCTGAAACACTGAACAAAAAATCTTGGGAATTCAGAATTTTTAACTCCTTATTGTACAGTTTACAATCGAAAACGTTAGAAAATGGTTAGTCAATTTACCTGAAAGAATCCTGGTTGATTGAAATAATATCCAGTCTCTAATCATAAAACTTTGTATTTAGACTATAAAGCATTCAGAATTGCAGATCTTTATCACAAAGACAGTGTTCATTTGGCTGTTTCATAAACTATGCTTAGCTAAAGGAATGTAATGGTTTACAGTTATTCAGCAGAGCCAGTATAATTATTCTCATCTCTTAGAGAAATATGGGGATTACTGGAAATTAATTTGAAAGGGGAAAGGACTTATATAGTAAATAAATTGTCCTTATTAAGCAATTATGAATTCTAGCAAATTTTGTCTGCTGTTTAAGAAATTTGTTCCCTACTAGGAAAAACATCCTGCAGAAAATTACTTTTATCTGTATTTAGTAAATGAGGACAAGGTAATGATTTGAAACTGCCTTTCAAAGACAATTTGCAGAGAATGTTTATTAGGTCCCTACTTATTCAGAGTGGACAGAACCAGTAGGTTTTCTCTTGTTAACCATTTGCAAGAAGTCTGAACGCAGTGCTAATCAAGACTGGTCTCAGTTCCTCCTTCCATACCATACATCTATGCCTGTGGTGCTCTCTGGGACTAGTCCATTCCCTCTCCCTTCTCTTGCATCTCACTCTTTCTTCTCCCCAGTTTACAGACTGTTAAAGGTACTGGTAAGGACACCATCATATGTTCCTGTCATAGGACCTGGTATTCAGATACTCTGCCATCAAAATATTCACATACCTTTGTGGATGTAGAAAATGATATATGTTTTATGAATATCGAAAAGTCAGCAGGGTGTATCCAAAATGATGTCTTAGTATTGAACACTGCCTCCAGGTTAGGTACCTAGCTAAAAAAGTAATTCGCAAGACTGAGATAGAGCATATTGAATGAGGAGAGTTAGATACCCAAGATTCAATTTGCAACAATCCGGTGGGTTGTACGAACACCTAATTCAAGAATACCTGTTTCTTCTGGTGTGTTGTTTCTTCTTTTTAAAGGAAATACCATTCTTTGATATATTTCCATGAGATCATGAAATTTTGTTCTGCGTTGCTCTTGATTTGTAGATACAGATACAGACTCCTGTGAAATTTAAAGAAACCAAGGTCTGTGAGGAGAGGTTAGACCCTTGTATTCCTCTGTACTTGAGGATTATTACCCACTGCTCCCCTACTTAGATCAGGGGATAGGAATGATGTTATAATTTTCACTAATATACAACCCTCAGAGAATAGCAGGTTTTCTAACATTTATTATGTTTTACATAGAGTCTATATATTGTGCTTGAACATATTAAATTATTTGTTGTGTATGAATGTTGGACTGAAGCTTGAATCCTCATCTCTCATCCATCAAGTGGTCTGCTGTGAACATAAATGTGGAAACTGCAGGACACCAAATTTATGGTGTAGTTTGGTGTATTGTGCTGCAACCTGCACCTGAGCCCCTTAGCCATGATAGTGGTGCCTCTGGGAAAACTTATTTAAGAAAGGGCAGAAAAGCCAGAAAGGTAAATGAGTGAAAGGGAAAAAGTGAGAAAGAGCAGTATGAATTTTCCTAGGACACACTGTTAAGAACAAATTGCAATATTCTACCTCTAGTTCTCTTTTCCTGAAAGAAACCATTTCCAGGGGTTTTCCTCCTATATCTCTGTGAAACCTTCCTCAGTCAAGACCTTTTTCTGCGTGAACTCTTTCAGCACTTCTTTAATGAGAAACATACCTTTTCTCCAGATGGTTTCCAGTGATTGAGCAGTCTGGCTTGGTAACTTCATATAGGTAACTTCAAATGTTTCAATTTCCTTCTTCTCAAAAAAAAAAAAAAAAAAGTTGAGCTATTTAATCACATAAATGTAATCTATATACATTAAGCCAATCTGTCCATCTGTCATAGTTTCTAGCTTTTAATTAATTAAAAATTCAGGGAATCCAATCCCACTGGACTTGAACTCAGAAAAGGGAACGTCATTACTTCAGCAGAAACTAATATAATGACTCAAATCCACAGCAATGTAGATTCCCTCTTTTGTTTTTGTCAGCAGTTTGAGTAAATTAAATCCTGTTAGTGAGGGACTTAGAACTTGGTGATAAAGGCTAAAGCTGTAACTTGTCTTAGACTGAGACTATGGGGTGGTAATTATTTTAATGTGTAGGAACACCAAATATTTACAAGCTGATTTTATGCACACACGCACACACACACACTTGCACTTGTGGTTCTTACTGGAAAAGGAGACATATGAGGGGGAGAAGACTGCTGTCTGGCTTAATTTTGTTTTAGAAGGGCATTGCAAACCGTAAGAGAGCTTTGTGCTATCATTTCTGCTGCTAACTACTCCGTGTTGTGTGTTTATCTCCTCTTCATTTCTATGTGGTTTGGAAACAGCAGAATGAAAGACTGCTCTCAGAATGGATTAGAAAAGACAAAATAAATTTTCTTATTATTTTTAATACTTAGTTTCTAAATTTTCCTTTAAAAAACCATTTTGTTGTAATTCTCACAGCAAAAACAGGTGAGAATTTCAGTTTTGTGTCATACAATATCTCAAGATAAACTATAATGGAGGTGTTTGAAGGCATAACCAGATAAAAAGAGAAATTTGTAAGAACTCAAATTTGACAAGTGTCTGAGCTATTTTTCAGGTTTTGGTTTTGGTTTGTTTTATTGTTATAGGTATCCCAACTCTTTTTCCTGTCTATTGCATTTTTAAGAAACAGGAATTGCCTTACCTAGCCTTGAGACTATTCCCTTTTTCCTTCATCTCTGTGGAAGAAATGATGATAAGGAATTATCCTCACAACTCCTTGTGTAGTGCAGAGAAGCCTAAAATAGCTCTGAGCTGGCTTACATTTTTTAACTCCAGCACTTGATTGAAATAGATTTATGTTTGCATGATGCTGAGCAGGAAGAGTAATTACTGGCGATGGATGTATCACCTTGACCTGGACGAGTAGGCATTGATCCTGGTGTTAGCTGGGATGTTTCAGAGTTGCACTGCATGGGGTAGACATGCCTCTACTTCCTGGGCTTGATGAACAACTACTCAAAATAAGGGAAATGAAAGTTATTTTAGTGTAAACCAGGATACATTCTACTCAGTCTCTAATAAGATTTCAGAAGTAAGTGGATTTATGAAATCCTTAGGCTTGTTCCTTACTTACATGAGTTATAGAAAGGGAATACGAAGCCATCATTTGCCCTCGAACACCACGCTATCATCTAGTTGAGGAAAAATGAAATATTACCCTGTTGTCACATACTAATCAGCATTTTACACAGTAATGCAAATCCCTGTAACTTCATTTTTCTTTCTGTTGCTCCATCAGTGGTTTTAAATAGTTAATTCTGATTCACTATGCTTTTACACCGACTTCAGTGGACATACTCAGATTCCGCATGAGTGTATGAACTAAATCAGAACTACAAACACCTAGTGACATCTTCCTGCTTTTCTTGAGTTATCACTGGAGCATTGCTACAATATAGACCAAACAAGGGCCCTGAACCTATTTGGTTCAGCTACCGCAGAAATACAGGAAAAAGGTAGGTCACTATCCCAAAAAGCTGAGAGCCTAAGGAAAGGAAAAATTCTATATCTAACATAGGCTGGAAACTGGTGATAAGAGTTGTCTGTTTTCAAAATCAAAAGTAACTATTTTGGTTGGTTGGTTGGTTTTGACTCTTCAGAATCAATACAGCATAGAACAATTCAAGTTTAAAAAATCCTAAAAAACACTGAAGAACACAACATGCTCAAAAGGTCATGCTAATGATCCTGTCAAGTGATGTGTTTTTCTTATGGTCTGGGTTTTGACTGATAATGCTTCTGTATGATACAGTGATTGAACAAAATATTTTTCATCCCATTTTTTTTACCATTTGTAAATAGTGAATGGGCAGGTTTTTTTTTTTTTTTTTTTTTTTTTTTTTTTTTTTTCCCCTGAAATGTCTTCTTTCGAGGTAGAAAGTATAGATACCATTGGTTATGGTTAAATCTGAGTATGATATTCTGTCTGTACTTGCTTGCTCCTAAGTAGATTCTGCAGCTCAGGCTAGGATCCTGACTAGCTTTACTGCTTTTTCCAGCTTGTACTCTTAAGATCTCCTTAATCTTATTTAAGTATATAAAGGACTTATATTTAGCTGAAAACATGGTAGTTTTGTGTAGGAAAATTTCAAGCCCTCTTGCTTCATTGCGGTAGAGCAAAAAGATTTACTCTTTAGCTTTAAAGCGCCTTTGCCTTGTAAAATAGGTAACAGGCTGCCATCTACTGGCAATGAAAAATTATTTTATTTCTTTAAGTTATTTTAAAGAAATTTGTTTGACAATATTTTCTCTTCAGTAAAACTGTAGGTATCTCAAAAAGCATAAACTTGGAAAGGATCATCCAATTATATCTTACCATTTACTTTAGGATTGCTGTAAGACCTTTCTGTATTTGAGCTAACACAAAGTCCTATCACAAATCGCAGCTACAACCTCCAATTTCCTTTTCATCTGAAAGCCTGAAGAAATGTTAATTTGCTTAAAAATACAGAAAAATGTATTGTATCAGTGTACAGTGTACCCTTTCAAAGCGTTCTGAATATCATTCAAAAACCAAACAAACAAAAAGAAAAGGTATTTTCCTGGATACTCTTTTGACCCTGAGCAATTACAACAATATAAACATTGAAGGAACTACATGGAAGTGCTGCAGACTTAGAAACACTAAAGGAAGAAAGGGTTTTTTATCTTATTTTCTTTTGGAAATATTGTACTTATAAAAAGAAAAACAAGGAGAAACAAATGTGAAAAATGTTCAGGTGGCTCTAGGTGATTTGTCACCACTGAATTTTGCTTCCTTCTTTGTCTCCAAGTAAATCCACTATGTATGCAATCATATTGCATAGCTGAAGAATAGCTCTTTATTATTCTATGATGAAACATCAAAAAAAAAAAAAACCAAAACTGAGCCCTCTTTACTCAGCTGAGAACTGTAACTCAGTTCAAACTTGGCCTACTCTGCCAGAATGCTGGCCAAAGTTTTAGCTGTGTAATAAAGTTCTGCAACCACAGGGAACAGATTTTACAATGAAATAGCTGATTGAACCAATATCATTTCCAACAGCACATAATGACCATCTCTTAAGGTGAAAGGGTGATAGTAACATTTATAATTTTATACATGTACTATTTCTTATTTGTACTTCACTTGCACATAAGCAAATACAGAAAACAGACTATGTGTATGAGGTTAAGTAATTGCTCCCGGTTATACAATCTATACCATTTAAAGTGTGATCATTTCAAGGCATCTGTATCAACTATTAAATTACTCTGTTGGCGGAGCTCTTGGAAACCGAAAGACAAACTGGAAATTAATTTTGCTATCCTGACTCTTCTGTTATCACTTATACTGCACAAGATGAATATTCAGGAAATACTGGTGTAAATAGTGATGCTGCTTTGTATTTAATTGTTATAGTAAATATGAACCTTCTCAAAGCACAAGGCAGCAAAGCATCAGATCTTACAGGTCATAAAAGTATGTTTAGTAAAAGATAGTTCCATCCCTTAGGGTAATTGGTGATACAACAGTACTGTTTTGTTTTCAAATTACTGTTTTCTTTTCCTCAATCATATTTTCCTTCTAATACCATTGTTTTCTAACATATAAGATAATCACATTGAACTCGTGGCCTTGTTGCTAGGTTTCAAGCTGCATTTATGCAGTCTACTGAGACACTATTTTCAGTTTTGAATTCTGAGTCAAGTCCCAAGGCAACAGCGCCCCGTTTCTTAGCAACACAGATGGGTAGACTGTATATTCCAGCTCTTTTGTACAATGGAAGAATAAACAATTCCCTGAATAAGAGTGTGCTACAAGTTTATCCCTTTGCTTAACTTCCCCTAGAAGAGAGGAAAGAGAAGCTGTCTGCAATAAAGCATATGAAGTTTTGTCAGGAAGTCCCTGTTCTTGCAGAGTGGTGAGTGGTATCTCTATCTTTTCTGTTCATTGCATCTCTTTGGTGTCCTTATTCATCACTGTGCATATGGATCTGTAGGTACTTTGGATCAGTGACTTTCAGTTTCTAGGATACAAATATATGCATGGAAAACCAATGGTAACAAAGCTGGTAGAGGTGGGATGTGTGAAAATACAGACTTTTTGCCTTGGTGAAATTAGTGGAGAATCACAGAATTTCATCACTTTAGAAAATTCTCTGGATGCAAAACCTTGTTTTTAGGAACAAAACTTGGGCTGGAGAAAATAGGTAGAGGACTGAAAGGTAAGGAGGAAATGGGTATTCACGTCACTAGTAAATTAGTGGTGAATGTTACCCAGTGTATGAAATGGAGAAAAGTTGCTCTTTTGACACAGTTTCTGCAAAGGGTCACACAGCTTTGAGACTTCTTGGTAATATAGGCAAAATCTGAATTTTTCTGCCTCCAGACTATGGGATTGATATTGCCATGGAGAGGGACGAGTGCTAGGAAGAGGAAGAGGGGCAAAGAAGGACGTGCAGCTCAGCAGGCCTGAACCTTTCTGCTCCTGACACCTGGGGAGGGGCAAGTGCATACACAGTATTTTTGTGATGGCAGCAGCAGCAGCAGCAATGCAAAGTCTAGGTCATTACAATTTTGGCACAGACTAGAAAAGCAGAAGTGCCTTTGCGATTCATTCTGCTGACCTTGGCATCTCCCTATTTAACCTGTACTTAAAGCTGGCCTGGTGAGTCCGCCAGCATCTCTTTTTAGTTGCAAAACAAGCAAAGGCTGTTTTAAATGTATATATTATCCGCTGTCAATTTTTCTCCCCAATTTATAAAATGATCCAATAAACACAGTAGCTGGTCATGGTGGGATAGCTGCCTTGCCTGTAGACTGCCCCCCGACACACACCTGATGGGAACCCTAGGCCACCTTAGAGGACAAAAGTAGAGTGCCCACCCAAGCCCACCCAAGCCTGCTCACCTCCTCACCAGCAGAAACAGGGCCAGGCTGTGCTTCAGTGTTTGGATAATCTGTGGATAATCTGTGGAGTAGGAACTGTGAGTTTTGGCCCCTTCCCAGAGGCTGTGCTGCAGCAGAGTCTTGCTGCTCTGCACTGGGGGTGCTCCAGCCAGTGGGGTCCTGGACTGGAAGGAGCCTGGCTTGACAGCACAGTGCAGCTGGGCATGCCTTGGGAATCAAAATCATCTGAAAAGAGACAACACAGAAATGAGACCTTCCAAAAACAGTTTGTGGGAACTTACTTTATCTCCAGTAAGCTGCCTACCCAAATCCTCATTTCAGAAACACAGTTTTTCTGGCGAGCACACATTTCCACTCGCCTTATACTTCAGTGGACCACCATCTTCTCTTAGAAAAAAAGCCAACATTCTGCCCTCAGACTGAATAAGCTCAAAGAAGAGAAAGTTGTAAGCTTATAGTTTTACTTCAGGTTTCCTAAGCATTGAACATTAAAGGAAGTAGGATAATGTGTTGCATTTGGGCCTGTTGCAATACCCTTATGATCTACGTCTTTCATCTGGATTTTGCAGGACATACAAGGAACTCTTTAAGGCTACTATTACAAATATGGTGTGAAAATGGTAACAGAGTCTGGGAGTGTGTTTAAGATTAGCAAGAGATAGGACAGAGATAACAGTATGTAGCTTGTGCACAGAGCTAAATACTGCCTATTAGGGCATTAATTCTGCTTCAGTGGTCTTTCACCCTGTCTAGAGGCATCCTTGGGTATATGAAAGGGCCTCCCTCTCCCTCTGGGCAAAAAGGTGAAGCTCAAGTTGCACTGGCTGATGAGATATCTCATGGCAGGACATAACACCTGGGCACATATTAGGATAGTAATGGGGCAGCTCTAATTAATGTTGTGGCCTGGGTGAGCTCAAGAATGTGGAGAAACAAGAAAATGCATCAGGAGGGATGGAGACTGGAGTTGCAACATTTCCCTGATTTGAGGTTTGGTTTGTCACTCCTACTTGTGCAAAGTGAGGCTAGTGTGTATACAGCACCGTCCAGCTGACACCAAATCCCCACTGCATGTGCACAGGTTTAATCTCCCCTCAGGGATGTACTGTTTAATGAGAGAAAAATAAAAATGTGAAGGAGAGGATGTATTTGTGTTTCTACTTTGTTTTGGGCAAAATAAAAACTAGAGCTCCTGTTCCTACAGGCTGCTATGAACATGTACATTCCTGAACATCCATGCTTTTGGCTTCAGATAGGCTTTCTCTAGGGTTAGGAGTTTTCTTCTTCAGGTTACTTTGCAGAACTGAGAGAAAGAGGGAATCGAGAACCAATAGTTCTTCATCTAACCACAGGCATAAATTAATATTAAAGTACATGTATACAATTATCTTCAGTGAATGTACTAAGTTATACAGACAGGGCTAGCCAGACTGCAAGTAACAATCAGTAATAAAAGTTCTGATGTATATGTGTGTATGTTGGGTTTTTTCTTTTTGCCAAGGATTGCAATATCTGAGAAGAAAAAATCCATTATCAGGCCATTATCTTCATCCTCCATCAAGACAAGAGACGTTTTTTATTTGAAAGTCAAACAAGATTTTCTGTGAGCCTTGGTTAGCCTTTCTCACAGCAACAAACTGCAGTTCGGCAACCCAAAACCAATACAGATGTATGGCTAATGCTGCCTCCTGATTTTAGCTCTGGGCTCTACAGATCATCCAACCCTTCTCGGAAGCCACGAGGAAAGGGAAAAGGGGAACTGAAGCCAAAAATGGTTTCTGAGTCTTAGGTCCAGGCTGCTCCTTCCTCTCTCATAAAAGAAAAAGGACTTGCCTCATCTTATCACTTGCTCTCCACGGATCATCTCTTATGAGGCCAAAATACTGTTTGTGAAGAACGGCGAATATGAGACTGGTGTGCATGAAGCCCCCAAACCGCGTGATTATAGGCAGGTAAAGTGTCTGGCTCCCACAGTTCGAAAGTAAACACGCTGAAAGAGAGGATGCTTGGGGATCCGTAAATGGAGCCACTAGATGTCAGTCTCACTAGCCAAGAAAAAGAAAATCCAGCAGCCAGTACCGCAGTTAGGATCTAACTTTAAAAGACAATTCAGTTGTAGTCAGGAATTATTTGCCAAAAAGACTTCCATAGGGAAAGCTGATAAATCCAGGTTTGGAGCTTTGTTTTAATCTTCTTTGTAGCTGACAAGATGGTTTTCATTTTGTCAGAGCAGATCAAAATATGAACATCAGGGCTAATCAGTTCATCTTTACCTTGCTCTCTGTGATACATCTGCCTGGACTTTCTGCTTTCCCCAGATTAATAGGTAGCTGTTGAACTGCTTGACATGCTGGATGGAAGTATTTTATGGTAATTTTTCCACTGAGCAGCCCTAACTTTGACCAGCATCTCATTGTGCTAGCTGTTGTTCATAACACATGGCAAGAAACGGACCTTTTTTTCACAACAGCTGACAACTAAATTATGTACAGAAAAGTTGCAAAGAAAATTTTAAAATCCAAGATACAACTTGGATCATTATATTCCCCCAAAATCAATGTGCTCAACATTAAAACTGCTAAGGAAGAGAAATCTTCAGTCTAAATGGGTCTTGGTCAGTTTTTTATTATTTGGGGGGGGGGGGACGGGGACTCAGTCTTTGGTTTTGTTAGTTTTGTAATATCTTTTAAACTCAAATGCCATAAAAACGGAGATAAGAAGAATCTTTTCTTAAGATTTAGTATAATATCCATATTCAGTTAACTCCTAATTACAAACCTTCCTATCTCCTGTGAGCCGTTCAAAGACTCTTGTCTAAAGACAATTCAGCAGACTTACTATTTCTAAAATAAGAAACAAAACTGAGACAGTAAACAAAACCCCTTTTCCAAAGCAAACATTTATATCTGGACATGTAGTTTACTGAAGAACCACATAAATGGCATATAGCCAATGTTACATTTCCATGGAAAACAATATTTGTTTCCTCCTTCTGTCTTCATGAGAGTATAAATCATGTCTTCTTTTATTTGCCAAGCTGCTATAGCAGGAATTAAACTTCCCTGTTATTGAGTTTACCTAAGGTAATTAAAAGCAAACTACTAGTTAGCTATTACAGCCCAAAGAAATTTGTCCAGCGATATTCTTTCTCAAGGAAAATATGCTTTATTTAAAGATGATCAAGTTTCCATAATAGCAATTAAATGTTAATTTCTCTTAAAATCTGCTAAACAAAACCTTTCTCTTTAAGTAAATGTGTCTTATTTTTTCCCATCTTGACCAGTAATGTAAATTTGCAAAACCAGTGGAAGGGGGAATAAAGCATGTTTGTCCCACAACTCTAATGTTGAGCTTTCTAAGGTCACCACTTCAGGGGGCCTGACTATAGCAAGATAATCTATAGCATCTGTATCTTAAGAAATTATCTCAAGGTTTCAGAACATTTCATGATCCATATCAAGAGAAAACTAATGTTTTAATAAGCTAATTCCAGAAAGTCTGATAACTACATGACCAAAGTATTTAGCTGTGAGTGTGAAATCAAATTTCAGGTTCTTGTTATGAATCAGGCACTTTGGGGATTTCAGTGTCACCAGTCAGTGCTCTAACCTCAGGACTAATGGTTTTCTTTGGTGAAATTCTACCTAAGTGAAACAAGTAAATATAATACAGTGTGTCTGAAAAGAGATAAGAAAAAGGCACAAAAAGCAAGTTGCAGCCAAAAATTCCTGAGTAAGTTCCTGCTAACAACACCCTCAGATTCTCCTCAGGACTTGGTCCAGAGGTGGAGGGGACCTCTACTCTGAGGTCTGGAGGAAAATTGTGCATATAATTGTTTTGACATATCATTAACTTGTCAGCCAACTGAAACTTCTGACTACTTAGTTCTAGAAGGCTGTAGGCTGTACAGCGATGAAAAATTCAGTAAAACTAAGGACTTGTCTCTACAGGGAATTTTACTCTTTTTTGGTTTTTCTCCACTAAAATGTCCCCTGGAGCGAACCCTTAATGATATATTGTCAGTAGTTTAAAAGGAAATGAGCAATCTCGGTGCAAGATCTCTAAATAAAAAATGTACCTAAGATTAGCTGCACTGATCAAAGATTCTTAAGTATACACACATAAAAAAAGGCAATTTCTGTGTTCACTTAGATGTGGAGGCCCTTCTTCACCATTCAGGCCAATGGGAAATGTTTCATTAAGTGGAAGTCAGAAAAAAAAAAATAGAAAAAGGGGTGTATTAAGAGAAAGGTGACAAGTAAGAAATGTAAATTACTAGTGTATAGTGTTTCCTTCTCCTTGTGGCATCCTCTCCATTACACTTCTGATGTGCATCACACCTATCAAACCACAGTTAAACATTCATTACAATCAAGTTTTTGACATACAACTTCACACATTTATGTTCCCTCCCTGATTTCACAGGGTACTCATCCTGCTGCCTAAGCCCACCATTTTGAGTTTCTTGTTCAGTTAATCAAAGAAACGTATCTTCCTGTTCATGCAGATGATACTGATACCTCCAGAACATCAGATTATTGATTTTCTATCTTGTAACTCACAAGAAATCAACTGGTTTATGATATCCATTTCAACCTGTGAAGATCAGGGAAAATAGTCAGATCTGTGTACCTAGCAATGAAGTTTAATAGTGACCTACATGAAGAAGTTAATTTCTTGTAAAGAATGGGCTGATGGAGAAAACTCACCCTTTTAAGACACCTGATCTCAGAAAGATTTTAAGACCAATGTGCTGGTGTCATATCTTGTCCTATACCTATCTGACTCTGCAAACTGTGGTTTGGTAAAGAGCAGCTCTACCAGCAACCAAACTCAGAATTTCCTCTTGCAAGAGGCAGAAAACATTACCGGTTGTTTAAAATCCTATGCACTTTGAATGCAAAATCACTTTTGCTTCCAAACAATGAGAATACATATCTAAAAAAATGATGTGTCATTGATGTTAAATGACCCCTTTGTTTCAGCCTTGCTTTTAAGCCTTCTCATCAGTTCTCCAGCAACAGACAGCTCTTAAGCTCATTGTAATGCATTGACTGTAGCATATGTTAATAATTAATTGCATTCACTGGAAAGGTTTGAAAAATAATGCAAATAACTCCAAAGCATGCAACATTTATTCCAAGAAATTGCATCCCCTGTGTTTTCAGTATCACATCTTCTTTCTCTTCCATTTCTACTATTATTCCTCATCTGTATTGTAATAGGAGGCCATTGGACTCATTTGCAATCAGGACCATGGTGACAGGAGCTGCGTAAATAAAGAACTTCAGGGTGATGGAAAACCGTAACTCTTGTTAACTCAACAGCTTGACTTGTTAACAAGTTAATTAACAGTTAATAAATATTCCCAAATCTTGCATTTTGTGAACAGAAATGTTACTGTTATATTTTTTACCTTACCTACATGTAAATTTTACTCTACAGTTAACTTCAGTGTTCTTGGTTCTAGGTAAGATGGCTTATTTGATGTTACAATGTATTTTCCTTTCCAAGTGTAGTAGTGGAGCTAATTTAGCAAATCTTGTGACAAGTTACTCCAGAGATCCTTTAAATCTGAAGTTAAAATCACAGCATTTAAATGTAGGTAAGACCTTGACAACATAATTCATTGTATTAAAGAAATCGGGAATCAGCACGTGAACATTAGAGAGCCCGAGTAAGAGTATAGAACCCCTCTACTGCCCTGTATCTGGCTGAAGTGGCCTCAGATGAAGCTTAATGACCAAGAAGCAATGTTTTGCCCTAAATTTCAGTATGAGAGAAAGTCTGCTTCCTAGCTCTAAATAATAGGTTCAGCTCACAGAAAATACACTAGCTCACTCATGCAAAGACACTCAGATTTAAAGATACCTGATACAGAAGGATTATTAGCTCAAAAATCTGTTTGCCAATGTAGATTTGCTGATAAGACTGCAATTTCAACCTTGTAATGGTGGTTTATTCCCAGGTAACTGAATCAAGGCCAGTGTCTGCTGTCCTCACTGTAGATAGTCCATATCTGCATTACTACTCTAATGGATAGTCCATAATGGGATATCTGCCCTTCAGTGAAGTTTCTACAGCTTCACCTCTTATAAGGATATCTTATTTGAAAATAAATAACTACACATTAGTTGAAGCACACACACATCCATACCATGTAGCATAAAACGCTACTTCTTTGTACATTCACAGAAAGGCCATGGACAGAATATTTCTTTGCTTATATTCTTTACCATATATGTTTGGGTGCTCCTATTTTGGAATCCTATCTGATTAACAATAAACATAGCTTTTCAAATCCTAGAGTCCAGACAGTTTGTCCTATAGCTTATAAATATTTTTTTTGTTAATATTTTCAAATCCTGGACTTGAACCACTGAAAGGAAAGAAAAAGGACTCTGATAGTAGATTTCTTACATACAAGCCTTGTGAAAGCAAATGGGATCCTCAGCTGCTACTACCAAAGAATCTCTGGCCACCTAAATCTGCTTCATTACTGCTAGTCAGATTAAAAGACAACTTCCTGCTTTTCTCTGCATTAAAAGCTTTTAAAAATTATTATTATTGTTGTTGTTGTTGTTATTACTTCTGAATTACATTGATTTCAGAGTGTTCTGGACCACACAAAAGCTGTACTTGAGGGGACAGCTGGCATGTCCTAAGGGAAATGTCACTGTACTGGAGATCTAAGGACATGGACCATCAATTTCCTTTAGCTTTTCAAGAATATAATTCTGTTTCCAGATCTTGTTGACTTTGATGGAGTCTGGAAAGATAATCTCTTGAGTAGCACATTCTTATTTCAGCCTTTAACGGAAAATTATACAGCACTTCACATGGCAATTCATAGGTAGGGTTTAAAATGTTCATACTAGACAGTACAAAGACACAGACTATTTCAGACTATGCGGGTCCTGGGTGGATGCTTTGGTGTTTTATATATATATATATATATATACACACCAAACACTTTTATATGTAGAGATCTCCAAAAGGAGAATGTCTCAATTTTCATTATAAAAGAGCTCGTATTAGCATTACTGAGATTAACAAATAGTGAATTGAGGGGAAAATAAAATTGTTTAAGGAAAAGTGTAGGTGATGACAGATTCTGAGTTGTAAACATAACTCTGCTGAATAGTGGCAAGTCAATATGCACATTTGTAAAACATGTGAATTGGCTGAACACGAATGTCTCTAGGCATTTCAACATGTGCTCTGATCCAAGTCTGAAACACATCGGAGAATGAGTTCTTTGATGAACATGTCAAAGACCATTCTCATGACAGCCACTCCTGTTTCACTTTGTAGCTGTGATGTACCTCTACTTTTCTGCTCTCAGAGGCATAGATGGCAGCGCGGTGCTCACACAGCGTTCTTGGATTGTGTGGAGGAAAAGCTGTGCCAGCTGCAGCAGGGAGAGGCAGGCAGAGATGTGTGTTCATTCTGCTAGAGTAGGGATACTGGTCCTAGTCTCGTCCAGAGGACGAATGTGAGTTTGCTCTCCTGTAGTCTTAGATGATAAAGGTTTGATGGTTGTTGACAGAAGCCATAATTCCATTATTTTGGGAGGGCCAGGAGGACACCAACACCCAATTAAACTAAATAGACCCAAGCCTTACTTTGAGTCCAGAGCAAAAAAGCAGATAGCTTAGCTGGCCTTTCCTCATGCTGGCTTGCACTAGGGAAAAGTTACTATTAAGTGAGATCCTTGCAGCATCCAGAATGATCGTGGTTTATGTGGGCTCAGTGTATCCATGCAGACAATGCAGCACTGTCTCAGAGTTTGAGCTGCAGTGTTGATAATCTGAGTGAGATGAAACAATGAAAATGTGCCGGTCACAACACTGACCTTTGCTGGAACAGCTTGTGCTTCTTGGAAAAATACACTTGTCTGATCAGAGTCTTCTGCTGCTATAGCCAGGATCTATATTTCCACTTGTCAAATCTCTTAAATTAGATTACTCTTGGGGAGTAACCCCCACTCAAAGCAGGGTAATGATGGGCATCTTTCTAGGTAGAAAATAGGGCTGTTTTTTAATGGGTTTTAACTTCCAACACACCTCTCCTTCAATGTTCCTGGGCTGCTGACACTTAACAGTGCCCTCCAACACAGTCCCTATGCCTGGCTTCCAGAGTCCTGGGAGGAAAAGAAAACTGTCCATGAAATACACCATTTCCTTCTTCCATCTTACCTAGAACAGACTTCTCATGGGGGGAAGTCTTGATCTTCTCACTGGTGAAACCAATTTGCTGTAAAACTGCATTTTCTCCCATCATGACTGAGACTTACGTGACCTCATAGGATGATAACTGTATTTAAATGACAATGTCTTTGCTTTCACAGGAACCCCAGCCTAAACAGCATGGTGCTGAGGAGAACACACCATTATTCATGCTAATGTACCAACCTTCTGGTCCCGAGAAATGTGTTAATCTGCAGATGTTGTGGAAGACACTAGTGATCCTGAGCTGTCACAAGACTGTGAGGTCAGGTATGAGCTCTCTGAGAGTCCTGGCCTACTCTAACAAAGCAGGCCTAGATCCTTCAAACAGTCCAAAACCTGGAAGAGAAAGCCCCCTTTATCAATGATGTTCAAATATTTTAGCAAAATATCTGGGGTTTACTGTAAATACCAGCAGGGAACAGAAACACACTAAATGCACTTTGTCTGGTTTATTATCGAGTGTTTGAGCTCCTTCCCTTAGGTCCTGATTTCTGAAATAACGTGGAAGGCAGCAATGTTATCTCTTTCTACTCAACAAATTCCTCTCTATATATACATGTCTCTGTATTGCTAAAAATTACTTAAGGACTCTTCCAATTCATTAATTCTTTTCTCTAACCAGTTCCTCAGTCATCTAGAGGTAAAAGAAATGTCGCAGCCCATCACGCTCCTGAAAACTAGAGGGGCTGAGTGCCATCACAAGCTTGCTTTGGAAACTCCCTGTCCCCTCCACCCAAGAGCTGGTGATAGCAGACTATGCCAAAATGAACCCTCCCACACTTCCTTCAATAGAAACAGCTGCTTTACTCTTGACTCTAATTACTACAGAATTGACTGCTGAAAACTCGACACGGTCAGGTAGTTTCAATTCCTTTTATAAACAGTGTGTAGGAGTATTGAGTGTAACAGGGGGAAGCACTTTTTAGTCATAGTGTGCATTGCTGAGGGCTTTGAAGGCATATCTAGAGGTAGATTTGTACTCAAATCTCTAGATTTAAACTGTAAGCTGCACAGTAAATGCACCCCCGATGGTGACTTAGCATAAGAAAATTGCATATTGGATTGTTTTGCCCTTTCCAAAAGACAGTGAGCTACACACCACTGTGGAAAGCTTGGGACACTAGTAAGAATACATTAAGCAATGATCTCATAGCTCTATGTGCACTGTTGTGGAGTTTGGCATGTCTCCAGGATTTTGCAGATGCAACCCTTAGTGAAAAGAAAAATTGTGTAAGATGTTAATGCTAAAAAATCTTTTGTGAGAGAGCTACCTACCAGTCAGGGAGCAGTTGTATTGCATCTCCAGACACTTGTTTGAAATTTGGGATTCCCCAAATTTGGGTTTGGAAAGAATAAAGTCCCCATTCTGCCTGGAAATTTCCCATTTTCTGAATCCCAGGCAAACCCAGCCTAGTGAATGGTACTTTTTCCATGCATGGCAAATGACAGACTTAGGACAAATCATATTTCAGGGATTGTTAGGAACTGCACATCTTGTTGGTAGACATAATAATAATATAATAGCATTGTATCTGTGCTAATCATGGATAATAAAATTTTAGCTGGGCCTCTTTATAGGAACAGGGGTGACACTGTAACGAAGTGATGCACATAGCAGTTCTTCAAAGGAATGCTATTGACTTTGCTGTTTTACAGATGGGAAAAAGGAGGCACAGAGCAGGTAAATGAATTGTCCCAAAATCAGAAGGGAAGAGTCAGTTTCAGGCAAACTTTTGCAGGTAACTTGGTCTCTTATGACAGATGTGGAGGCATTTCCAGTGTTTGTGAGGAAAAGAGGAATGAACTTGTCTTTAACTTCTGTGCATGACACTTCATCTTTTAAAATGTAGATGACAGAAGTATATCTTCTTTCTACCCATGAGATGGGGGGGCTCTGTTTGCAGTGGTGAGTGAGACACATGGGACACGTTAGACACTCATTTCCTGGCTTAGGCAACTTCACTCTTTCATTAGAGGAGCCAGGAAAGAAACACGGGGGCTGCTCTGCAGTGAGGAGAGTGCAAGTTGCTAGAGCCTGTGGGGTACAAAGGCTATTAAGGAAACTAAGGTACCTGCAATAAATCTATGCATGGATAATGCTATTTACTGCCAAATATACAATAAGAGATATCCTAAGAATCTAAACTGAGAGTTGTTGACCTAATAGTTCCTTGAAAATGCTGGCTCAGTTTGTTCACCTACTTGGATGTAACTATTACATATACTATATACCTTTACCATATACAATATATGTAAGCACGAAAAAAGAACCATTCCGATTAAGAACACTATGGAAGAAGTACAAAGTTTTCTTTTCCCCCAACACCACATCTTTGCTAGGAAGCAGCTTAAAGAGCATTACTGCTACTGACAGGACACATACCTTGCTTCCAAATTCCCAGAGACATGTGACACCCAGCTGTAGCTGTTGTGAAAGACAGATGTAGTGCCGCTGGGCAGCTGTGCAGCTAAAAGACCCCATTACCCTGCCAGGCTTACCAGCACAATGCAGTGGCTTGGTATGAAGGAGCTGGTAATGATGCCATACAATGTGGAGATTTAGGTCCTCTCCAGAAAGCAGTTCTGCTCCAGATACAATGTCAACTTGGTGCACTCCAGCACTCGAGCTCACGAGAGTGCAGCATCACCAGCCTTCTGCTGTGTCTTTGCACATGACTGCCCACTGCAATGGTTCATAGGCGCACAGGGAAGAAGTGCTCACCTGAGCAGAGTGCTGTGGGAGCTCTTCACACTAGCCCCAGCTTAGCATCTCCTTGTCCCTCTGTCACATATCTGAGTTCTTCCAGAACCCAAAGGGGTATTTGCATTCAGGCTAATCTCCATCTTCCCTTGCATGCCTCACAACGCTCTTAAATGTCAGAGAAAGCAGAGTGTAGTTTTTGTATCAAGGACTGGCTAAAGCAGTGTTCTCATGCCTCAGCGGTTGGAAATACATGCAAAATCTCTTCATCCTTTTTATTTTTGCATTCTCATTGTGGGGGGGCAAATGCACTGTAAATCTTGCTGACAGCTATGTCAGCCATTTGGGCATGCAGTCAACTGCAGCGCAGACACCTCTTTAGCTCAGCGTACAAGACACGACCAGTATCCATTACCAAATATGCTGCTGATCTAAAATCTGTTCCAAGCCAGTCAGTATTTTTCCAGTGGCTTCAGTGTACTTTGGAACAGTCTTATGGAGGTGAATTCTTTCATTTTAGGCAGCACTTTTGGATCACTCCTTTAGAATTGCTTTATGAAAACATCTACAGCTTATATAAATGCGGAGAGTGAATTTGGATACTTTCTGAAAGACTAAAAGGAGGAAGCAGGCTTACAGATTAACAGTAAATGCCATGATCTCAGAAATGACCAGAAGAAGCAAGTGCTACACAGAAGATCTGCCACCCACACATACTGATTAAATAGACAAATCAGTAGATTCTGTAAGTTAATAATACTTACAAAATGCATATGTACAGAACTTACCCTACCTATCTTTATATAAAACAAACATAAAGATTTCAACATCTCTGTTCAGCACATCCTCCACCCCCCTGTACACTTCAAATTCAATGTTATCTCTAAAACTGTTGTACTTTGGGCTAGATTTAGTCATGTGTCCTGTGATTTCCTGAACTGAGATCCTACTCACGTGAATGATTACTATGCAGATTAAAATCAGTGTTTGAATTATACACAGGACTCCTAATTCTAATCTAAACTCTGTCAACATTTCTATAACTTTGTTTATATTTTGTCATGATTTTATTCCCAAGTTCAACTAAAGACACTTCTCCGCATCCTCCCTCCGTCATAAACTCATACATTTGAAAAATGAAGCACATAAACATGGAGTACTCGGGTGATCAGCAAATTTTAGGTGCTGTAAAAGGACCCAGGATCAGACTGGTCATGCTGAAAGTGTTAATATCCTTGTCACACTAGGCCTTTGAAATAACGAATTGTGTGCCTTTCCTGTGGGGAAAAAAAAAATCACAAAAAGACACAAAACAATCAACCTGACTAACATTAGACTAAAAATCAAAAGTTTAAAGACTTATTATTATTACTAAGATCTTTCTGAGACCTGATTTACAAAAACTGGTAAACATAGCAAATTTGTTTGCAATTAAAAAAAATCTCATATTGACCACGATTAAAATTAACATACTGGAAAAAATTTAAGGAATAATTTTCTGCCAGATACTTCTCTGCTCCATTAAACATTGCTTTGAGCATTGCATTATACCTTATCATGTTACAGTGATAGCAGTAGAGTGATTTTATTGCCTTAATAACACAACTGCAGTTAGCTGACACTACAGACATGTGCTGTTTTGCTCACATAAGGAAGAAAAATATTAATCTGTTTTAAATAAGGGACTGTTTTTAAAAAGGCACTAACTGCATCCAAAAAGACATGTAAGAGAGCTGTGCGATACTAAATGAAAGAGTAAAGCCTAAATGAAAAATGATCTGGGATGCCTCTTTTTATTTGGATGAGGCTAATACCCTCTTTGTCACCACCGACTGTAGCAGCTCAGGAAGGGCTGGGAATCTTCTGACTGAATTTTGTGCACACTGTGATGAGGGGCAACAAGCAGAGAGGAGAGTGGAGAGAAAGCGGGTAGGTAGCTCTGGAGAAAGGGCCTTGGAGGAGGCAGAGGGATATGCATAGCCGGAAGGGCTTCTGTCGCTGCAGGATGCCTGCACATGTTTTTTTTTAATAAAGAGCCAGTTTAGTTTTAGTACCATGGGATTTCCTCAAGTTACAAACCAACAGGCAGTGCACGAAACACACAAGGTCTATTCTGTACCTGTTTAAAACATAAAGCTTTATAAACATTGAAGTGCTACTTTCCCTCCAGAGAGGCCTTTTCTTAGTTGGAAAAATAAAACAAGGAAGTGCCTGTCATGTAGGCTGTACTAAAATTATACTTAGCATAAGAAAATTATCTGTAATAGCATATTCCTCAACAGACTCTTTAACTATCATCTTCTACTTTGTGAAGAGAAACAGTATATTTTCACTTGCGTCCTACACAGTTGAAAAAGCTGGTAACTAAGTAGTGGTGATACCCCTTGCATGTTCATCTCAAGAGATGGATAGGAAAGCAGCAATCACCTGGCAGCCAGTGGAAAGTCATAAACAGATACGTTCCTGTACGTGTTTTCCTGAGAGGATAATTGTTCTTGTTGATGGTTATGTACCTTTGAAAGTAAATAATGAACTGTATTACTAGTGAAGATAACTGGAAACAGAGAAAGTCCAAGGACACCAAAGCGGTTTTCTTTTCCCAGCAGAGGAAATTTTCTGGCCTTGTAGAAAAGGCAAGGAAGGAAAGGGACTATAAGGGCCTGGTGTATTTTAAAACAATGTTATCAATATACACCCTCCCCTCTCTCTGATCATGTCTCTAAAAGCTGACGGATGCCCAAGCACGCAGGGGCTGTATAATGACATAATGTTGGCTACCTTGCACTGAGTAAAGAAAATGTTTGTCTTGAATCCAGGAAGAGTTGGACAAAGTTGTAAGTGACTTCCAGATCTGGAATTTCAAGCACACAGTCCATGAGCATAGTGCTGTGTCTCTGTGTCACTGTGTCACTGAAGAAAAAAGACCATGAAATTTATCAAATTAATTTACTGACTTTACTGATCTGGGGGTTTTGGGGCGTTTGGGGTGGGGGGTTAGTTGGTTGTTTCGTTGGTGGGTTTTTTTAATTTTTTTTTTCCTAGCACCACACAGTTTATCACAGTTTCATAACATTGTAGGTCCTGTAAGAGTGGTCATCCCCCAGTCTTTTGTTATGCTGTTCAGGATTTTATTTTTAAAAGTAGAAATTTGAGAAATGTACTTCCAGAAGTTATATATATAAAGCAAGGAAGTGGGAAAGGGTGGAATAGAGATAACGCTTATGTTTGGCTTCTAGACAGATTGAGTCAAGAAGGATCAAGAGCAAAGCTCGGAAACATGGGACAGAAGGGTGCCAGAGACCTCAGAGAATTGCACCGAGACAGTGGTATGTGATCTACCTTAGGAGGATAAAATGGAGACCCAGGGAAAAGAGGTACCTAAATTACTGATTTGAGGGAGAAGCTAAAGGGTGCTTTGTAACTGTTCAACATTTTTTTTCTGGAAGGAGTGAATGCTGTAGTTCTGTTTGGCAGTACAAATACATATAGTACTATTGACATGAAGGAAATGAGGGGATGATAAATATTGGAGACATTAGTTCTTTTTTTTTTTTTACAGTAAGAGGATTCATTTATTCTGGGAACTATGCCTAATGCTGGCTATGGTTGAGGATGTGTAAATAACCTGTCCCCCATCAGTTATGCATTTTACCTCACACTTTATTTTACCTGGTATCTGCCCTTGGTCAGTGGATATAGAAATTGGAAGAGAAGACAGGAGAACAAGCTATTCAAATATAATATACTTCTGTCTCTGAGGACATGCCTTCTCTGGAATAATAAATTCATTAAAACAAGACATTAAGAAAACCGATTTCTATAAGATTAATTTTTTTCTTGGAGTCTAAGGCTGAGGGAGTTGCGTGATTTGCTAATCAGACTTGAATTTATATGAAACGTGGGTTCTTTGGACTTTCTCATGAAAAAACTTGTTCCTGATAAGTAACAAAAAAACCCAAACAAACAAACAAAAAAACCTCCATGTCTTTCATTGTCACTTAGATTTATGAAAGCAACTTTGAAAAAAAGGTTGTGTTGACAGCACAACTTTTAATGTCGAGGCACCTCCATATTTTCTATATGCATAGTGCTAATCAGAAAACAGAGAGGTTGTGTCCTTTTCCAGTAAGTATGTCTCGGATACTTGAAACAGGAATCAGTCCCAAGCTTTGATTTAAAATAGATCTTTCTTCAGACCTCTTGAGCAACATCAAGACCCCATCTTGAACATGTGCTACCAAAAGATAACTATTTTAAGAGCCGCCTCCAGCAGGTTTGCAGATCTCAGCAGCTTTTTAGCAAATTAGTATACTTTCAATATTTCAGAGAAAATGAAGAAGTTAAATCTGGTGAGCCCGATGTAGAAACAAATTTAAGGATGCCTTTGTTCTCCTTCAGATAGCCATGATTGTAGAGCTGCTAAACACAATGGGCAGATCCCCAGTGTCGATGATCTTAGAAACTACTTACTTAATTTGGGAAGGCCGATTAAGGAAACTTTCCTGCTCTCTTCAAACTGAAGCAATGCTGAGAGTATTAATTTTAAAATGCTGTGACAAGACTCTTGTTAGAGATTAGTGTTTTGTGCTGGTATAATTAAACTTGGCTAATACATAAAAGCTGGCACACAGTAACAAAATTCACAATTCTCATATATGTTATTCTCCGAGTTTGAAACCACTTTAGCCCTTCATTAGTTGAAGGGTAGCAATACACTTGTGCTTTTAGAAAACACATGGGAGGCGCATAAATGCTATCCTATATGAGCTTGGTAAGAACAGGATGCTTTGAACAATCTAGAAGACGTTTATTTTCCCAGATTGGTGTACCAATTCAATAAACTTTCAAACAGACTTTTTTCAGGAAGTTAGAAAACGGAAAGTCTTCTCCATCTTTCTCATATTTCCCTCCCCTTCTTTGTTTCAGATATTTAACTGAATTAAGTGTTCAGGGTCAGTGAATTAAAAACTGAAAAAATTGTTAGAGGTATTTCAAATTTTATGTGAAGGTCAATGAATGTTTTGAAAAAAAATAGATTCAATACATGGTTTCCAAACCCAGAATAAGTTCATATATGAGATTTGACAAAAAGTGTAATTTTAAATACTCAGCTTAATACTTGCAGATACCTGTTAATGAGCTACTCTGTATTTTAAAAGCAGACATACCAATACAGTGATCTGTGTTTTTCTGAAAATGTTATAAGCTTAAATCCTATTTTTATTCATAGTTAAATTAATCTTACAACCATTTTGCCTGGAATAGAGAATCTGGCCTACTCCACGGATTATCTACCACTGAAATCAGCTACAATGAGTGAGTTTATTCTTCTGAGAATTCAGAGCCACTACTTGTTAAACAGGGGTAGGAGGTGCACATGCTTTGAGTACTCTGCTGTTCACACACATTGCCTTTAAACATATAAAGGCATTGACATATCTTCATTCAAGAGAAAAAGCTATGTCAGAATAACTTTATTTCAAAATACACCTGCAATTAAAATCTTGGCAAAAATATCCTTTTCTTAGGGTCTTAGTTTAATGTGTCACAAAGATTGTTCCTTTTTATATTAAATTTAGTAACCCTCTCAGATGAATTATTATCAAGGAATTAATGAAGGAAACATTTACCATTTCAAGAATGTAATGAAATAAATTAAACTGAAATCCTAACTCAGTTTAGATAACTACCAGCAGTTTTGCTTTTTACCACATTTCTACAGATTTTATAGTTTCCCCTTCCCCCTCTGTGAGTAGATGCCTGGAAGAGCCACAGGTTTATGCACATGGAGAAAGCTGTTTTCCTTGAGTTCTCTCCACTCCCCTGCTTGCCATATACAATAATTCAGGCACTCCTTCCACAGATTTAAGGATCTCTCGTTGGAGAGTTGATCTATGAGCTCAATGGATATTGCGTGTTTAACTAATTGGTCCAGAAGATGATTGTGCTTTCTTGAAATTGTTGCTCATTTCTTGTGTTTGGGTAAATCTCTTTTCCTCAGTTTTACTTGGATGCTTTTAACTTCAATTATGGCACTGATGGTAAATGGGAATGTGGCAGTTTTCTCGTTCTTTTCCAAGTATTCAAAAATAACTTAAACCGTCATCAAAACCTGTATGCCGCAAATAAGAAACTTCAATTACAACTCCTTGCCACTCAAAAGATTATTCTGAATTTATAGTCAGATGAAAATTACAGTATTTTCAAATTCAGAATGGGTAAACACCACTCTGACACTTACAGAATGTCCATCTGTCCAGACAAATTCTGTCACTAGCCTAAAAGGGCTATGTATTTGAACTTTACACAAGAAAGAAAGAAAGAAAGAAAGAAATTACAGTAACAGGTTTAATTCCCTCCTGCCTTCCATCCTCTGTAATGTAAAGTGATGCCACTTCATGTTTTGTGATGGAAAAAAGTCACCAATCCAAAACATTGCCACTTCATCTTACACAAAACAAATGGATGAGCTGGAGCAATCAGCTGATACTGATGTGTGCCTTAGGACAGGGTAAAACCTTTAGTGCACCATGTGAATGACATGAATGGAACCAACCATTTCTGATGGGGCATCTTGCTTTACAAAGCAGCGTGCAATTGAATCCCAGCAATACTGTGGAAATTGAGAAAAGAGAGTGAAAGAGGTTTCATAGCAATGAGCAAAATTATCAACTGTTATAAAGTAGCCTTGTTTTAATCAAACTTTCGAGAAATTATTTCTGGCCAATACCTCTGAATCTTTCTTAATAGAGAATGGCCTTTCCATTTTTCTATTTCTGGCCAAGACTGGTTCAGTGAAAACTTGAACCTGAACTCTTTGTAAAGACCTGGAGATTTTCTCCAGCAAACTTGAGACCACTATATCTAAATATAAGGAAGGAAACTTATGGATATGGAGGATCATTTTGGTGAAACTTACTGAGCCACCTATCTGTAGAGAACAGCATGATTTATTCCTATGGTAGACCAATGAGCAGGGAACGTGGACAGGCTGATAAATCATTGATGTGAATAACGACAGTATTTCTCTGTCTAGATAGCCAAGGTGGGTAAAATGATGAGTCTGTGAATGTTTTTCTGAATCTTGTCTACTCCCATGACCATGCAATAAAATGCTGTGTCATATAAACATGAAGGAGACCTTCTGTCTCATGGAAGATAGGGGATTGCTGAAGGAGTGTTTCAATTTCTGCTCTCTGTCTCCTTGAGATATAACATACTGTGGCTTGGGATGAACATGTAATCAGAATTTATCATTTAAGCTTTTATGCTACTTATTGAATATTTCAGAGGAAGAACATCAGAAAAATGCAGGGAACTAAAACGTACTTAATAATTAACACTTCACTTCTCACTAGCCTGTTGTCAAAAATGTTTTCCTAGATTCTTTAACTGAAGCCAACATTCAGACTGCTTCCTCTGCATGCCCTACTCGGGCAGCACCATTGCTGAAGAATGAATTTGGAGAGTCAGAGCTCCTCAGATGCTGAGCATGTGGTGTCCTTACCTGCACAGCTGAATGGTGGGGGCCACTATAGAACCCCATCACCGCCTGTACAGGGAGCACTGACACTGCCACAGTGAAAAAGAGGGTGCTCATGCAAGCAGAGCAGGGCGTAAGTAAGATCCATCCAGTTGCCAAATGAAGCACATAGCATAACTGTAATCGTATTCTCTCTATGCCTTAGATACCTGCCTCAAAGCCACACACTAAGGCCCTTTATTTGCTCTGGACTTGGAGGATTAAACCCAGACTCGTCTCTTGAAGGTAAAGGAGGATTTACTACTTTTATGTCAGTGGACTGGTTGGAATTCTGCATACCTCTCATCTGGTAGCCTCGTGACTCAAATTTTGCCAGTAAAGAAGAAAGCTAGGTTTCATTCTTTCTTCAGCATGTTCTGGCTTTGCTAAAGCCTGTCCCATTAAAGTCAGGCTACTGAGCAGGATGGTTTGAGGGATATTGAGAGAATGGAGAGAATTAACAAGGGGTAAAATAATTCTGTAGGCTGGTTTTAATAACTTGGCTTTTAAAGCTGTATGGTCTAATTCTCCTTCTGCTCATACTGTATCAGCATTTTTAAAATTTATTTTTAGAAGTATATTGGAAATAAGAATTTGACTCAGATCTGTCAACTCACAGTATTTCAGGTAAAACTGAAATAACTACTGATTCATAATTCAGCAACAGAACAGATAAAAACAGGGGCTGACCTCTGTGACTGTTTGAACAAGAGTGTGCTTTTGACACATGTACTCTGTGTACAGCAAACTTTGTAATGTGAAACTGGAAGAAAAACTAAACATCTGTAATCCCATTGTTGAGGTAGGGTCATAGAGTTCAGGAAGATATGTGGCGTATTTGGTGAAGAAGAAACAAGCTTTGCAGAAGGAAACACTTGTGACATTTGAAAATATTCTCTCCTCACATTCCCTTTTCATTCCTTCCATTGTTAGTTCCTGAAACTCTAATTCAATACTGGCCATCAGCCTTGAGGAAGGACTTAAACCTTAAACACCTTCCCCCAGCCCTCCCTTCTTCCCAGGCTCAGCTTTGTTCCCAGTATCGCTACCTCCTGCCCCTCAGTGGTACAGGGAGCAGGGAATGGGGGTGCCGTCAGTTCTGCTGCTTCTTCCTCCTTAGGGTGGGGGGAACTCCTCGCATTCTTCCTCTACTCCAGCGCAGTTCCCGTCTCCCAGGAGACAGTCCTCCACGAACTTTTTCCGACATGAGTCCTTCCCACAGGCCTTAGCGTTTCCCGAGCTGCTCTGGTGTGGGTCACTCCCGCATGTTGCAGTTCTCCCAGCGCCAAACTACAACTGGGCTTTTTTTCTCTCAGAGTCCCAGACTTTTTTGGGTACAGCCGCCTGCTCTGGTGTGGGGTCCTCCATGGGCTGCATCTGCTCCACCGTAGAACCCCCTGGGTGGCAGGGGGGTGGCCCTGCCGTCTCACCACAGGGTACAGGGCAGTCCCTGCTCTGGTGCATCTCCCCCTTCCTCCTCCCTCCTTCCACTGACCTCGATGTCCACACAGGTGTTCTCACAACTTCTCTTCATAACTCCTTCTCCTCCTCCCAGGTTCCCCTTTTTAAATCCGTTATCGCAGAGGCGCAGCTAATTGGCCGGGCCTTGGTGCAGCAGTGGGAGCTTCGAGAAGCTTCTCACAGGGGGCCACAGCTGTAGCCCCCTCCTCTGCTACCAAAACCCTCACTCAAACCAGAACACTTTGTGACTCCAAAGCTAAAACAGCACTAGGCCTTTGCCATCCTTCTGAGAAAGCCATAGTTTGTCAGCAAAATATAATCTTTAGGGAATTAGAGCAGAATACTTTGAAACATTAAGGAAGTCTGAAATCCATTACAGTGCAATTTCTAATGAATGCAGTAATTTCAATTTGACCCTGGACTTCTGATTAACAAAACCAGTTTTGTTTTGTAGTCCTTTCCACTTCAATTACTACATCAAACAACATGGAAAAAGCACATAAAAAGTAATTTCATCTATTCTTTCTGAATGTACAAATCCTAGGTTACTTCTCTTTTTCTTCTTCAATATTTCATTTTTGAATAACTGCCTCTTAGAAAGTTTTTAATTATTTAAAATGTTATGAAAATCTGTGTAATGTTAACAATGCCAGTGCTTATTTTTGCTATTAAAAATAGATGGAAATGGATCAAGACAAAAGGTAGTACGACTTTCATAAGGAGCGAGATTGCAAAAGCAAGATTTGCGGAGAGATAAAAATTAATGTTGAAGAGTACAAACAAATATCCTGGCACTTAGGATACAAACTTCAACCCAAGGTTTTCTTTGCTAGCAGCCAATAAGTGATAGTATGTAATTCTAGTAAAACCTGAGCATGAGAAAACTCTGCAGTCAGTACTAACATCCTTTGTGTCTGAGTTGTGCCACAGACTCCGAGATAAAACAATTAAACTTGTGTCATGAACCTTTGTCCATTGGTGTGTGATACTGGGCACAGTCAATGCTGGACAAATTGCTTCAGTGTGCATCTCATGACAGCAAGGGGGATTACAGCTGAGAGTAGTATTTGGTCTGTCAATTGAAAAGTTAAAGCTAGAATAAGGAGATGTAAATTTGACTCAACTGACCTGTGCAGTCTGTGCACAAACAACCTTAGCTTGGCGAGACAGGCAGGCAAGTGGTAGACATGAGTCTGCGTAACACGGGGCTGGCTTGAGTTCATGTATGGGCAAAGCCCAGCACATTTCCAAAGTGAGCGCAACTTGCCAACTTCAGAAGAAACAGTAAATCCGTACAATTACAGAATATGTGGTAAATTCTACCACACTGACTAAAGCTAACTAATGCACAAGAATGCAAAAAAACATGCAATGAGAAGAAGAAAGAAGAAAAACGGCTTGGTGTAATTAAGTGAGTAAAAGTGAAAAGAACAACTGGCATAGATGGAAGGGTAAAACTGAGAAACCACTTATGAATATTTTGAAACATTTGATACTATATTGAAACTGGAACTGCTGGAATTTTTTGGCTGTTCTTTCTAAAGTTTTTTTTTTCATCTTCAGATGGGGAACTGTCTTGAGAAACGTATTTCATTTGGGATGCATAGTGCTTTATCAAGCAGACTTGGCCTCACCAAGTCCTCAGCACTGGCAGAATGAGGAATAAAATGCTTGGCCATGAACTAGTGAAGGTGAGCTGTAACATGTTCAGCTGGATCCTGGACAAAGCAGAGCACCCACAAGTTTCTCTTTTAAACAGTGGAGATAGAGCTGAGGGTGCCTGCACACCTCGGTCTGGCAAGCTGATGACAGGATGCTCACCAAAATGGGAGGTGGTAGTAGATACACATTGTGTAACGGCATCTTTTCTCTCAATAGCTATACTGTACACCAGACATTATGAAAAGAAAGCAAGGAAGACAGTTAAAAGCGTTTCTTAGATGTGGTACATTTTTAAACTTTCTGCCAGGGAAGCTGCTCTCCAGCTGCTCTGTTGGGTTTCGCAGTGCCTCTCCCTCCTTACTGAGGTAGCCCCAGTCCACCTGCAGGTGGATACTTGCACTCTGGTTGCATTAACTTGCTAAAACATAGTATGGAAATCAGGACCCTCAAAATTAATTCAGGTGGTTATGATAATGGACCTAAACACAGCACTCCCTGAAATGTATCTTTTGATATATTGACAGCTTGAGCTATCTAGCAGAATTAATTGAAAGCAGTGATTTGCTATAATTTTCATGTTGTAACGACCTGCCAGGATTCTGTACCAACTTTTTCTAAAAGACAAGTAGGAACTAGATTTAACTCCTTTGGGTTGTTGTTGCATGGTATTGGAAAAACACCAACACAATACTTTCCATTTTCTGAGAAAGGGAAATTTATAAAAATTCCGGGCTTCATCTAGAATCTTCAAAACTATACAAGATTTTTCTCCCTACAAAAAGATTCCTGCAATATTGGAGATACAAAATTAAATTACTGGATAGAGAATGAGAGCTGTGCTCTTCCATTCCAACCTGTGGTACAAACAAGAGCTCAGCAGCAAGCGCAAGGCTGTAAAAACTCTTTTGTATTCCGATATGAGCAGTTTACAAAAACAAGGCAGATGTGATAATTACATAAAACCAAATGCAGAGCACAGTAACACCCGTAGCTACCGGGTTAGGCTGGTTGTGCTTTGCTTTCTTGATATCCCCCCCCCTTCTAATTCTAGAAGACACTAATTGCCCATTTGCAGCAAGGGAGGCTGATTCTTCCCAACACCTCCGCGACGGCTTTGGGGCAGAGAAGGAAAAGGTATGCCGGGTGAGGTTTGTAGGCGTGTTAAAGACTAAAAATTTCGGCCGGGCTGCCTGCCCGGGACCGCCCGCGGGGACCGGGGAGGGCTGGCACACGCACCCCTCACCCCCCTCACCGGGCTCCTCGCACACCCCCCCGCCTCCTCGCACCCCTCAC
>NW_020799095.1:23088525-23103197 GCF_003259725.1 Athene cunicularia | reverse complement strand
CGTCGCCTACCGCCTCCACTACTGGCTGGGTACGCCGGAGCGGCCCCGGGAGCGGCCCCGCGGGGCTGGGCGCCAGGGAACTGGGGACGGGGTGCCGCTGCCGGAGGGCGGTGTGCGTTGAAGCGCCCGGCTTGAGGCTCTTAAACAGCACAAGTAGGGCTGCCCCGAGGATCGGGGCGATGCCAAGCCTCAGCCGTTCTGGGTGCCTCTTCTGCTGAGGGGCTCCGGGGGTAAGGCTGTGGCACAAAGGTGGACGTTTGCTTGCTTTGGGAGGGCGGTTTGGAAAAGCGGTGGGAAGTTAAAGTCAAGTCTTGGCTGCGTCCAACCAAGATTTGCAAGGGAAAGCCTGCCTTCATTTCAGATGAAAAGGTTTCTTGCCCCTGTTCCCACTAGGACCAAAATTTCACCTCCCGTTGGCATTGTTGCACTGCTCTGTGGCGAGGTGTTGCCTTTTTCAGCTAGACTAGTTTTGCTTTCTGATGATACAGATATTGGAAGCAAAGTCGCCAGGCTTTCTGTAAAACCTCTTTTCTTTAATACCAGTCCGACAGGCCAGTAAAGCCCCTCCTGAAGCAACGAGGAATACTAGAATTGGGCTGATGTCCTTTGCCTTCAACCTTCGCTAGCACGGTGTTTACAACAAAACAGATATCTGCTGTAAGGACGCATTTTAGATGGCTTTCTCGTCTTTTGGAGGTTTCTTGAGACTTTCTTGTCTGGTCACCAAGACATCTGACCACAGTCATAGCAGTGTAGCTGTCTGAGATCTATTTCTTCTTGTTTCACCATCAGGTTTGTGTTTGTTGGCAATTATCCCGGTGAATGCACATAAAGACAGGTCAGCATGTATCAGCATTAATGTGTTTGAGTTGCTGTGATTCTCGCTTGTACTTTTGAACGCATTGAAAAATAGCAGATAAAGCTGGGATTGTTTCTGCATAAATGTTTGAAGCTTGTTTAGTTTTGCATGTTTTATGAGTTATCCAGCTGGCACACGGGATAGTGTCCATCTCTGACAAGAGTATAATCATAGATGGCACCATAAATGATTTTCTGTCAGATGTTCTTATGTCAGCAGTGCTGCTAGTTAATAGCAGGGTTTGGCTATTTAGACCTTTGTTGATGAAGTTAGAGCTACTTATGTAGAAGCTAAGATATAGTAGATGCTTCCCAGGGAAAGATGCAAAGGTGTCTTTGCAACTGGAAGTCAAAACAGTGACTGACACTTGCACTAATTAAAACCTCTTTGCTGTTGCCTAAAGAGCTTTAGTTGTACACACTGATGCACATCTCGCGCTGCTGTTGTGATATCCAGATAACTGTAAATAGCTTTGGGTAATCTGGGCACACATTGTTCTTGTGCAGCTGGCAGGTTGGCAGCAGCGTAGATAGCTCCTGGGAAACCCCTTCCTGCTTGCAAGGCACACCTGTAGTGGGGCAGGGGTGCTCAAACACCGCTGCACGCTGAATAGCAACAGGAGACCAGAACTTCATACAAGGTGTATGGGAAAGGGTAGTCACACCCAGGGCCGGAATTTGAATCCTTTTGGTATTTTTGCTGACTGATTCTCACTGCTGTTACATACACTTCTCCCTCACGAGCAAAAGCTGTATAACCTGTGGGCCAGGAAGACCTCGCTAGGGTCTTTCTGAAGACTTCCCATAAGGCATCTCTGAACAGTTACAGCTGTCATTACCTGTCAGACACTGGAATGGAAAGAGCTCTTGTGAAATTGGATTGGTGGAAACCTTACAGACTTTTGACTTACATACTTAAAAGGGCCTTGCCATTTAGTGACATGGTGTGGCGGATGAAAGTATTGACACGGTAATGGTTTAGTAAAAATAATCTAGATTTATTAATAAATAACAACAGTTTGTCAATACAAAATAACTCAGAAAAGCGACTTACTCAGATTCTAAAATGACAAGATTCATTCTAACTTACTTAACGGTACCTTAATTTATACATATATACATGCACATACACAAACCAGACATATATGTACAGAAACAAAGGTATTTGGATTCAGTAAAATGAACACAAAAGGGACAAACACACAGGAACAAGGGCAAGGGTACGTACTCACACACACCAATAAAAAGGTGAAATAGAAGGTAGCTCAAAGACAATTTCCCTCTTGAGTTTAGAGCAAATACTCACAATGCCTTGGCATTCCTCAACGGGCGATAATTGAGGCTCGAGCGGGTGGACTTCGCCCTGGCCTTCCGTCTGGAGCAGACGACACCTTAAGGGTTTTAGTACCTGAGAGGCGTCCCAGCTCAGGGGAGATGCAGGTCACAGGCCCACTACAATCCAGGAGAGCTCAAAGGGTCACTCTGGTGGTTGCAGTTTATAGGGTCCAAGATAATTGAGTTTTGTCAAATACTATCTGGTGCCTTCCAGCAGTTGCACAAGAATTTGAATAACATGCAACCCTGTTATTGTTCCTGATGGCATCCCAGGCACAGGTGTGCCAGGCCATCAGGAGATGATGGGCCATTATAACTCTTTTGGAGCAATCAGAGGGGGGGCAGGAGACAGGCTCATTAGGGTTGTCAATCCTTATCTCCACAGATTGGTGTATGGCTTGGGGGAATGTAGGTGGAATCACACCTGGCACCCAGCAGCCCATCAAGGAGGGCAGGGAGGGATAAGAATTGCACCACCACATACGGTCCTCCTCCTGTCTGGTGTTTGTGTTATTGTGGGGGCCTCATAATGGTGCCATTGAGCAAATGGATTTTAGCTTCATCAAAAAATACCCTAAATTCAGAATAAAAGCAGAGCAATGAATTTTATATTGTATAGTGGGAAACTTCCTCCTAATACATTGCGTGGGCATACCCAAGGGTTAGAAGGAGGTCTAGACCATGGGAGGATGGTCTGAGACCTTGATGTGCTGACAGTCTTGTCCTGGGGTTAAAGTGACCAAACAATTGTTCTGTCAGCCTGAAGCTTCTTATGCAAAAGCCCCTGTTTTACCAAATATCTTGGATACAGTGAAGTGCTGTCCATGTCAGCTAATTGTGCTGCAGTGATGTTGGCATGGCCAAGCAATCGGTGTGGATCTGTGTTGTAGCTGTTTCTGTTTTTAACTTTACTCAGAGATCCTGGCTCAGTTGTCCACACTGACACTTGAGGGATGTCTTTGTAGTTAAACTAAGCCTAAGAGAGCTGTCTCAAATTGAAACCATCACTAGTGGAAACATCATGTGCTATGCCAATATGAGGCTACTTGTGGGAGCAAGACTGGCTATAATACACTTAGTATCTTGAATAAAATCATGCATGTTTTTAACTGGTTTTGAATCCTTTTACCCAGACATTAAGTGGCAAGACCTGTCCATATGAACCAGGATCTAGTCTGGTAAAAATCTGGTTATTTTCCATATATACTCTGGCTTATAATCATTTGTGCCTCAGACTATAAGGAAAATCTGTCTTTAATGTAAACTTGAATAACCTACACTTGGATTGATGCTCACTTGATTTTTTTAACTAGGGTTTCACTGAGTATTTTATTGCATAGCAGCTGGGACACCAAGCCTGGTAGTGGTTCTTATCTCTAACACTGTTCCAAAACCAGGGTTTTTTTGACCGTGAACCCTGTTGTGTAACTGCAAGCAGTAAATCTGAAGTATCTAATCCTAATGGGCATAATAAACCTATTTTTTTAAAAAAAGGAACAAAAACAAAACGAAGAAAAACATCAAACAAAAAACTCCCCCCCCAAAAAAAACCCAAAACAAGCCTCAAAATCTACTGCTAACTTTAAGGTGGTACCCAGGTCTGAGAAAGCACTTTGTGGCAATGTGCTATAAGTGAGTGATGGGGATTTTTTTTCCCCAGATGTTCTTGTGTTACATTCTACTTTCAGTAGTATCTTTTTACCTTTTTTGGGCAGACCTCATGCTCTTCTCTTCCCCACGCCTCCATTACTTTTTGGATCCCCTCCTTATTTCATCCTTGTTGTTTTCTGGGGGTTCCTGTTGCACCCGTGTCCCCATAAAAGCTATGGTGGTGGCAATAGTGGCACCACTTCTGGGAGAAGCACAGTTGGTGAGCAGTGCAAAGTTGTCTTGAGGCTTTTGTGCTGCTGGACCATAGGGCACTTGTTCTCCTTAAAAGAGAAGCTAGGTTGGTGATCGCCTTAGGCATCCCTGTCCCCCCTCTCCTATGCTTTATTCTTAATACCTCATCAGCAGGCTTCCTGTGACACCAGCACCTCACTACACACTTGCCCTTCTCCCACAGCCCATGAGAGGTATCTGTCCAGACTGTTAATGTGAGAAGCTGCTCTTGAGAACTGTTGCTTGTATACCGGCATATTCCTCTTATTTAGAAAGAAAAAATAAAAACTAAAAGGAAAATCTCACTTTTCCTTACTCTTCAAAAGTGCTTGAGAAGCCTGCTTTCTGAGACTCAATCCTACTTGTGCTCTTCTTGAAACAGTCAAAATTGCTGAAAATGTTCATCAGAACGTATGGGCCCATGTTAAAAAGTTTTGGTTTAATATACAGCCTGCTTTGCAGCATGATTAGGCCATCACCACACTAGGTATGGAGGCCATTTTGCCACAGTCCTGGGAAGAAGCTAATCTCTGAAAGGTACAAAACAAAGTATGACCTCATGAAGCAAATATGAGCCCCAAAGCTGCTTTTCTTTCTCCCAGCTGTACCAGGCAATCTAGTAGAAGATATTTAAGCAAAATACCCTTGCTTGTGTCAGGAGGACTGCTTTTGAATTATTTTAACTTTATGGCTGAGTTGTTCTTAGCATAAATACATGGTTGACCATCTAATCAGTCCTTTGACATGACCGTCCTTTCTCTTTGCACTCTTAACTCAAAGTTCAAAAATCATTACTGCGGGTGCTTGCCATGTTAAACTCACTGAATTAAAATACTCTCTTTTTCAAAGAGCCTAAGCGAAGACAAACTTGGCTAACTTTCACTTTTTCTTGCTTATGAAGGCGGTTCTACAAGTAGTTAAAAATGGTCTGGTTGGTCATGCATTTGGTACAATGTAGTGTTTTGTTTCAGCATATACATGGGCTGTACAACCGTGGAAGGCATTGCCTGATTGTCACATTTTCTTTGACAGAATTCAAAGTTATATTAGTGCTTTATAGACATATTTAATCTTATTTCAGGGAAAGAATGTACCCAGGATGAAAGCACAGCTGCAGCTATCTTTGCTGTTCAGATGGATGACTATCTAGGAGGAAAGCCTGTGCAGAGTAGAGAAATTCAAGGATATGAGTCTACTGAGTTTGTGGGCTACTTCAAAGGAGGAATTAAATATAAGGTAAAAAGCCAGCTGTCAAAATGTATTCTAAAAATATATGTAACATTGTGTCCCAAGTAAAATCGGATATTTTGCATTGTAAATGAAAAAAATTAAAATTGTTTATTAATGCTTAGTGGGTTTAGATCTGAGCTATCTATCTTAAAATCATAGGAGTCCCAGTACTTGCACAGAAAGCAGCAGCTTGTTTACCAATGCCTTTTCTGATATGTGCAAACCTTTCCCAGTGATTTCCCCCCCGCAAAAAAAATCAGGCTATCCTGAGATTTCATACTTGTGTGTCTAAGGTAGCTCACAGTAGGCACTCCCTGTGTTTGAGAGGCAGTAAATCGCACAGAAACCATGTCTATATTGCAGACCGAATCATTTTGTTCAAATGCAGGACCCAATGTGCTTAAGTGGTTGAAAACAGGAACAGAGTGGAAAAGACCAAAACCTCACTTCAGTCTAAAAATGGTACTTTTATGGTCCTACTGCAGGTTTTTTTTTTCTCTGAAGTAAACTCCCAAATATTTTTTTAGGAAAACTTTATATTTTAAAAAGCTGTAATGTCAGACTCCTTGTGTCACTTCCAGAAGCTGAATCTTTGGAAGGAAATTTTTTTGCAATATCTGTGGGGTTTTTTAAGAACAAAGTAATGTATCTTCTGGGAATTTCCCTATAGTAGGAGCTCTGAGAACCATTGCTCAGTCAGCCTTTTTTTTCCCATTATGGAGGTTTGTAACTTGTCACAGTATACACAAACAATTTGAAGCTTTTAACTCTGCTTGTGTAAGAGATCTTAGCAGTGATTGCCCACTCTTCTACTTTTTTTTTTTTTCCTTTGTAATTTCAAGACCCAGTTTCTATTCCAATCCAAGGTCTGGATCTCCTGAAGGAGTGGGGAATACTGCCTCAGAGACAGACAGCCAAGCCAGTTTACAGGAATAAGTTAGAATTAAACTTACACTTTATAGATTGGAAATCAACAGTTTGGTCTCATTTCCCCCACTTTGGTGCTCCTTGCTAGGTTGCCTCCTAAATTTCAAAGATTCCTTTCATAAAATTATGGAGCTGCTGTGAAATTACCCCTCCCTCTATACATAACCAGGCACTAAAACACTTGGACCTTTGAGATTTAAGGAAGATGGGAAAACTCATACAGGAGCTGTGTATTCCTTTGCTTTTCCTCAGTCCTTATTTGACAGCCTCCTGACTCTTCTCCTAACAGTGTGGTTCAGAGTTACCTCATCCTCTGGGTGATATAGGAGAGTGCTGTAAATCCTGTGCTTTCCCTGTCCCTGTTCATCTGAAAACCCTTTGAAGCAGGGTGACATCTGCTCCCTCAGATAAAGGTTCACACCTGAGAGTTCAGCAGCAGCAGTGTTACCCATGTCTGTCTGGTCTATGGTCAGCACTATTAAACGATATTATTTTGGCTCATGTCTCACTGCGTAAATTATTTTTTTTCCCCTGTTAGCTCCCCATCTGCAGCAGAAAGGTAAGTTTGCAGAAATCAAGCTGAAATAAAGCTTGCTGCTTTGTTTTGTTTTATTCAGGCAGGTGGTGTTGCCTCTGGATTTAATCATGTTGTTACTAATGATCTGAGTGCCCAGAGGCTTCTACATATCAAGGGCCGGAGAGTTGTAAGGGCTACAGAAGTTCCCCTGGCTTGGACAAGCTTCAACAAAGGAGATTGCTTCATTATTGACCTTGGAACTGTAAGTCTTTCCTAGTGCGAAACACACCAAAAAGTAAGAGATACAGCATCCCTTCTAAGGTCTGAATCATCCCCTGAAATGCACAATTGGTTTTGTCACCCCCCTAAACTGACAGCAAGAATCTGCTTTAGAAAATCAGTTTGTGTCACAACACTTTGAAGGTTCAAAGCTGCCCTAAATGTTTTCTGAAGTATGCACAGATTATCCTTCAGGAAACAGTTCCCTTTCCCACTCAAGGCTTTGGGATTTTTTTTACTGCTGATGTTTGAACCTTAAGCTGTTCACAGTAAGTTCTTTCTGACTCTTGTCACCAGCTACCGTCTGATTGAGACCAGTGCTAGGGTTCGGAGCAGAACACAGACTGGACCTTTCTCTTAACATTTCTTCATAAGACTTTGATTGTGGCAATTCACCTTAAATAAATAGTTGCAAAAGCAGTTGTCATCATAAACTTGTCATGCAGTGTGTTTCAAAATTACTTGAATATTTCATGAGATCACTTGAGAAGCAATCCCATACTTTAAGGCTTTCTGCTGAAAGCAGGTAGAGACAGTGCGGAAGCACATGGACAGGTAAGATAATTTTGCTTGCTTCAGGTGACTTATAGTACTGTCACCTCAGAAATCACATTAAGACTTTCTGATCCTAAAAGTAGCAGCTGGGATGTAGTCCACACTAGTTAGTTGCTAGTTATCAATTGAAATTATTCCCATGCCTGATATGCTGACATGTACAAAATTAAGACCATATGAAAGAAATGAAATGAAAGAAAACAGTTTATCTACAAGGCAGTATCTGCAGTGCTTTGCAAGGAAGTGGTCAGCTACTTCAGCAAGATTTCAGAGAAGAGCTCCCTGACCTATTGAAAAGGGAAGCTCTTCTGAACTCATGTTATGCATTTGGCTTTTTCCTCTGAAAAGCATGCCCTGGTGTGACAATTCAAGATATTTGGTATCACATAGCTATATTGGTTAAGTCTGATTTTTATTATGTTTAGTAGCCTTCAGATAGAACACCAACCAGCGTTTCCCTAAAATACCCCATTCCTCCTATGGCAGTATTGTCTAATCATCTGAAACCGTCGAGTGATCAGTATCCAAACAGTTTCAGTGTCAATTTACATAGAAGACCCAAATCATCTATTCCCTTTCAGAGTTAGCCCATGGGAGATGGGAAAGTTGGAACTGAACATTGACAAAAAATGCTGCATTTGCAGTCAGGCTGTCACAGGGCTTGAGTTTTCTTGAGTTAACCTTCCATGGACACCCTATGGAGCTGGATATACTCCATGAATTTGACTTGTCCTGACCCTTACTGCGATACATTTACCCAGTTCACCTAAAGTAGCTACTCAGGTCACACTGCAGACATACATGCACACAATGAAATGCACTATGGGTACATAGTGGTGTTCTATGTATAGCTTGGGGTTCATCTCTTTTGATGAGATGCACTGAGAGGCACTGTCACTAAGCAATTAAATGTAATACGGTTTAGAGTCTTGATTTCTCATACTGAGTGAGCCTTTTTTTAGTATAACATCACTCTGGTTTCTGATTTCCTGTTTGACAAGACAGAGGCCAAGCAGCAATGCAACCCTGTGCCTTTGTAGGAAGAAAGATTAAATGTGAACACCCAGATCTCTCTTCTACCACACTATGGGAAATGTCAGTCAAATCACATGACTAAGACCACTTCTTGGTCTTGCCGAGTCAGTGGTATACAAGGGATGGGTTTTCTTGGGTGTGTTAACAAGTTAATGAAAAAAGTGTTTCAGCATCCAGACATTCGTAGTAATTCCATCATAGGTTATTAAATAAACCAGACCTTTCCTGGGGGAGATGAAAAGGCGATGTGTGACATACTTCAAGATGAAGATATGTGAGTCTAGTGAAGTGCCTATAGAGAAATAGGTGTGGTAGAAGATACACTATCACAGTGGAAATCCTGAGTAAGTTTTATAAGGACTATATTTCAAGCTGAAATAACTGTATTTCAGATTGAAATTTTCTATGACTAGAGGCTTATTGTAAATGGGTGAGTTAAAGGAACTTTTAATTGATTTTCAGGGTCCTTTAAAAAAAAAGAAAAAAAGGATTTGGGCTCAAGTATATTCCTTAATTGAAATAAAAGGAATCTTAAATAGGGTTGCTCTCAAGTCTTGGGATTTATCACAGGGCACTACTGAATCATTGTCTGAGAATAATGGGCAGTAGTTGCATAAAATAATGAGCTGATGGTCAGTGCTTTGAATATCAAATTACTGTAGCATGTCAAGATGAATTTCTGAGACTTTCTTTCCCCAGTCTCTTAGCTAACCAGAAGGATGGTCTCCATGGCACTGCAGAACTGCTTGTGCAGTCCATTTCCAGTTACATTTTGTCAAGCCACTTATCTAATATAATGAAATATCATTTTAGTTTTCCCATTGAGCTCAATTACTGCAGTAGTTCAAACCCGTGGTTTGAACAGATAAGGGAAAATTAAGAAAGGTAATAATGATCAGGAATAAAGTCATTATTGGTCACTAAGGTTTCCTTCCTGGTGATAATGCCTTAAGCAAAGAATATTTATGTGCATTTCCCGCTAGGTTCACATTTACAGTTCAAGTTCTGATAGTTACCTCATACCTAGATAAGTTACTAAACCACGTTTACAGCACTTCAAATATCCTGCCCAGGTCTTATCTTGCCTCCTTTGAACTCTCTAGGCTAGAACAGAAGCACAAGGGAGAGAAAACACTGTCTTTGATATGAGTGGAGTCATTAGCTGTGGGTAATGTGTAAAGACTTTTTATTCAAACAGTCTTCTGTAAGACCATGACATGAGTGCTATGATCACCAGACTGATGTTCCAGTGCAATGGGTGATTCAGGATGGGTGCCTGGGGTGCCAGACACTGATTTATGATTGTTTTTTGTTTTTTTTTTCTACAAGAGATTTCCATAACACTTTGATAAAATTGGGAAGCTCCCTGTAAGGGAGCCTTTGGGACAGTGCAGGTAAGACAAATGCAGGGCAGTTGCTGAGAAGGCTTTGTACAGGCCTGGAGTAAAGCACACCTTATCTTGTCAGGTGCTGCTTAGTGTGTCCTGTCCTGGCATAGCTGTGCTCAAGTCTTCCGAGAAGCTGTTGTCTTCTGCCATACTTTCCATCCTGTCCTTTTGGCTGGAGGTCTTCCTGGTGTCCCGTGTGAGAGGCACCAGGATGAGTTTGACAGTTCTTGGTGGCTGTAAACTCTCTGGCCTTGCTCTGTGCTGTCCCCCTTTACCTCCAGATGCAGCTCTCCCTGCATGACCCCATCCTCCGGCCACCTCCCCTTAGCCACATTGCTCTCTCTTCCTCCGTGACCAAGACAAATGTTCAAAACAGCAAGGAACATGAGAGGGCATGGAAAATGACCGTGGAAGGGATGGAAAAAGACTAATCACTGTGCCATTCAGTGAATAACATACGCACTGTTTCCCAGTCTTATTTTAGTATTATTCAGATGCATATGTTAATATGGTTTATACACGTATATTTCTGATAAGGTGTGCTAAAGACTTTAATCTCTTGTCAGTTTATTTAGTGATTGATTTAATGTGGGAAGGAAACTTGGCAATATTGTGAAGTTCACCCTCTGTATACTTGTGATGTACAAAAGGTGAATGTTGAGATGTGTTGATAATTTGGTTAGTTATCAAGAGGGAGCAGAAGTAATGAGAGTAGTAATACAATAAAACAACATGAAGTGATCAGATTAATTTATTGAAAGCTTCTCAGCTCAGTTTGGGAATCTCTGCTGTATGAAAGCTGTGTGAAGTTGTGTCCTTAGTGAACAGCAAAAATACACATTTGTTCACATAGAGCTTTGTAAAATATAAGACTCAATTCTCTCTGATTTACCTCTTGATGGGACACAGCTGCAGTGCTACGAGCTAAGTGGCTGCAGAGGGGAAGGGGGGATGTGTGTTAAGTACCAAGCAGTTCTGAGCTTGGGCCTGACTGAAGCTGGAAAGTTTTTCAGTACAAAGTTCTGCTAACAAAACGTTACCTTTCTTCCCAAAGGGAGAATGCATATGGTGGTGAGGTGATAAACAGATGTCAAGTTAAAACTGAAGGTGGAATGCACTCTGTCCATTCTTTCCATTCTTACAGTGGTGCTTGTAAACTGATTTATAAACAGCCAAGAGGTTGCTGCTTTGAAATTTAAGAGCCTGTGATGTGCTTAAAAACAACTTGTGCCATCCAGCAATCAATATATGTATTTTTCAAGGGCTCCATGAATCACAAGTGAAAACTCAGAAGTGTGAGACTGAATAAAACTGTTGTGATCATGGATCTGTCAGTATACTCGAAGTCCTGACATAATAGGTATATCAACAGGAAAAAGATCTCTGTCTTGCACAAAGGCACTAGAAAAAAAATAGATCAAGCAAAAAGGCTAGTTTTTTTGACAGCTGCTTTTCATAAAAACTGTTAGCTTCCTATACATTATATTTACAAAATTAAATCAACTTCTGCATTTTACAGTAAAGGACCAACAGATACTTGCTTATGATTATGACTATGGGGTATGATTCAGCATCACGTTGCAACCTTAAGCACAGTTGTAGTTTTGCTTGCTTTTGTAATCTCCCTGCCTTCTTGCCTGCACTATCTCTTCTGTGTGGCTTTGCTTCTCTTCCTTTAGAGAAACCAGTTCACAATCAACATATTAAGTGCTTTAATAAAGTCACTGTTTGGGTATAAACAGAATCTTGCATGTTGGAGTTCATCACTGCAAGTTTCTCCTTCGAATTGCTTTCCCTGGCACTATCAACTAGTCATGTCCTTTGTCCATGTTTTTCATTCACAAGTTTCTCCTACAACCAACCTCTTCCCCAATTTCCCTCTGCTAAGAGTTAAACTATTGCTTGTGCTGTAGCAGGGAGTTGCCAAACAAGTAGCAGAGCTTGAAGAACTAAGCTGCTTTTGTTCTTTATTAACTTTATGGACTTATTAACAGCTTAAAAATGTGGTTGTATGCATGCACAGTGTATCTTATTAAGCAAGCGTCTCATTTTTCTGTAAATCTGTGAAACAATTATTTTTACAGCTCCAGTAGTGTAAACTCTTAACGTTCTGGAAATTATTACAGTCCCAAAGCAATCAGATGGAGAAAAATAAATATTCAGCCTTTTCCTTTCCTTCCACTTCAGTTAGAATATTCAGGGTATGCTTCTCCTCACTCTCACTTGTATGCAGAAAAGTGGCTGAAAGAGACCATCATTAAAGGTGGACAGGACATAGATGTATGCACAAGGATTCAGTTAAGTTAGTTTTCTTCATCATGCTTCAGGAAATCCAGATGCTCTGCTGCTTGAGCTGTTATTTAGAATGAATATAGTCCTGGTACTCACCCTTTAGTGCACTGCAATACAGCAACAACTGTTCCTAGAATATATGGGTAAAACAGATGTGAGAGGGAAAAATTAATGTAGTTAAGTGTATGACTGGTACATCTGACTTGTTTTTATTCTGATAATTTGTTCTGGCTGAATCAAATGGGAGACTACAAGACTGGTTACAAAGACACTACTGTAATTGTACCAGGGCCAAGCTCGTGGTGGTCTCAGCAGCATTCTGGCTGAAGGAATTCAGAGTTTGTCTTGGATTATCAAAACTCCACAACTTTCAATGGTTCAGTGTATTACAGTTTCAACAAATGTGAAAAGCCAATTTGATGAATATGTGAAATTATATTTTTTTTCTTTTCCCTGCCTGTATCAAAAATTCAGCAGTCAAGACAGGAAAAAACATTGAATAATTTAAGGAGAAAAATGTTTCCAGAAGCCTATATTAACCTGGTTCAGGTCAAACACTCTTCTTCTATATATGTCAGTTCCTAAAAAAACCTGAATGTCAGGGAACTGACAAAAAGTGCTGTATCCTTAGTCACTTTTATTCATTCTTACTGTTCAGTTATTTCCCCACCATTTGGACTTTGGTTTTCTTAATTTAGCACTTTTTCTTCACTTCAAAAAAAACCCCAAACCTCCACACTTTTGGTTTAGGACTCTTTGTTTTATTTCCAAAAACTTGGTGTTTGAATTACAAACACCAAGGTAATAAGTGTTTGTTTTCCAAATGCTTTTACTGAGAACTGAAGGCATTGAAAGTGTTTCTGTTGTTTGCAATTCATATAAAAATTTTTTTCCAAGTCTATTTGTATTCTGTATTGGCGTTTTTCCTTTAAATCTGTTTAATTTAAGAGACTAGACTTTAACAGTTTCAGCTAAAATGAACTCTTGCCTCACCAGAACAGCTGTTTATTAATGAACATGGAGAGAATGTGTGGAGTCTCAGCTGAGTGCATGTTAATTATTTTGGTAGAAGCATAATAAGATATGTATAAAAGACTTGCTGGTATTCATGCATGTTCAATCTGCCTCTAGCTTTGCTAGTTTTTTTTTTAATTTCCCTCAAGAAGTGGTATTTTAGGCTCACTCACATGTGAGCACTTAGGAATGCATCACAGCTCCTCTCCTCTTGACTCACCTATCTTTACAAGGCTCATCAGCCTTTCTTCTACCTACCCATGGTGAAACCACTGCAGCGGCCTTTCTGTGATGTGGTCGTTTGCCCAGGCTCTGATCTGCTGCTGTCTAATAAACAGAAGCAGCTTATTCCAAAATAGATTAATTAAGGCAGTAATAACTACAAACCTTCTTTTGCGTTTAGCCCTTCTGTATGAGTTGGGGGGGTAAAAATGTTGTATATGGTGTTTCACAGAAGTGAGCAGATGTAGCTGAAGGCCTGTTTTTTCGGGTTTGTTTTTTTTTTCACTAAGTCCCCTCTGCTTCACTGCTTCATAGCTGTGCCTTTACCTAATGTTGTGATTTAGAGGAACAGAAGACATCCTGACTTGGCTTAAAGTCTTTCCTTAATGAAATCTTAAATTTTTATTTTAAAATTAGTAAGGCTTTATTAAATGTTTAACTGTTGTTTTCTACAAAAATTGAAGTTCTGCCACAAATTTGCTTTAGAGTTCTGAAAAATGTAATTTATTTAGCTTTTTAATGTCTCTTCATTTCAGAGAATGTAAATCAGCGGTTACAGTATGGACATGGAAATTACTAGGTATTTCACAGAGATACAGGTTTAAAACACTTGTATATTCAGGACATGTTTGTAACTAGACCAAAATTGAGTTCTTCACAGATTTAAGCTTCTTGGCTTTTGCTTTCATAGTCTTGGCTAAGTTTCCCAGAAAACACACCAGGATGCAGAGTGTATTTTCATTTGGTTCCAAACTGAGCAGGCCACCAGCTCAATACAGAGAATGTTATGTGTTAGAAGGGAAAATTTGGTTTTGTCACTTTTGAAATAAGCAATTTTTTTTGTTTTGGAGCTGGAAGGCAGGTGTATTTTCACACACACACCCCCCCTCCATAGAGAGATGCATGATTTCAACATGCATGACACACACACAGTTTGCCTTCCTGACCTCCTTCAGGACCTCTAGGGTGGTCATTGTAATTATTCATACTAACATTTTCTCACCCTCAGCTGCTGATTGTCCCACTGTGATCCAACAATTGTATTGATATCAATGGCTGTTAATATCAGGTAGCAGAATAGCTCTCTTGCCTAGCATCTCTCTCAAACTCTGTTAAAGAGATTAAAAAAAAAAAAAAAA
>NW_020799095.1:23039628-23088475 GCF_003259725.1 Athene cunicularia | reverse complement strand
AAAAAAAAAAAAATATATATATATATATATATATAAATACTGCTAGTACAAACTTCTGAAAATAAACTAGGGTTGGCACTGGAATTACTGATGAATGAAGTTCCTTTTTTTTTGAGGGGAGTGAACACTTGAAGTCTATTTTCATTTTAATGGAAACTTTTTTTGTCAGCCTTCCAATTCAAAATAAGGTTAGCAAAACAAACCTAAAAATAGTGAAGGTGTAGCACAGTTAAGAAATTGTGAAAGCACTGAGTAAGCTAGGGCTAAATAACATATTATGGCCCTAGTTGAGCACTTTATGTCTAAAATTAAATACATGAATAATAAAATACAAGCCAAAAGCTCAGTAGTCTGTTGGACATGGTTAGATAACTACCTGACTGTATATCAGGTAAATCCAGATCTAAATACTAGCCTTGTCAAGAAGAGGCTTTAACTTTGAAAAATCTCTTTTTCTGGCTTTAAATTGTTAAAAACCCAATCTGCCTAGAGATTGAAATGGGTAATTTATATCAGGAAGACAAACTTGTAAAAATCCAGCTGATCTTCTACCATGAGGTCTCAAAATTAGATACATATAAAAATAGTTGAGAAAAATTTAATTGAGAAGAGAAATTTAACTAAAACTAAGCTTCTGAAAGCTTGTAACACTGAATACTTAAGACGTTTGTCTAGTGCTCATAGGAAATACAGTAAAATATTATATACTTTGGGAGACTTTCATGAGTTGTGGCTGCTCACTTCCTTCTATTAGATTATACAGTACATGATGTTTAAGCTTTCAGGGTTTTAATACTCTCTTTATTCTCTAGTGCTGAAAAGAATCAGATTCTTGTTTCTCTAGCTTTTAAAATCTATATTTTTTAAATAACCAGGGAAGATGGCATTTATAGGAAGGCGTAAGTTGTTCATGTGAACGCCAGATCAAGGATTTTTCAGACACTGCTTGTTGATTCCGTTTTTTTTTTTATGTGGCAGGAGAAAACCTTAACACACAAGGTTTCTCAAGGTTACAGCTAACAATTTAATGTTTATTTATTTTAGTTTAGGACAAAAGTATTTAGGCCACATTCTTTTGTGGAAATGTTTCTGTAGATTAGGGGTGTGGACTGCATAAGGAAAATAATAAAGTTTGCAGATCAAAAAATCTGAAATCCATTATTATAGATTTTTAAAGATCTTTCTTCTTCCTCAGGCTGATTTGAAGCCTAGAACCAGCTAGTGGACAGCAAAAGAGCTCAGTTTGGTCACTTGCTGACTGAAGGCAAACTGGAGGAATATGCTGTGAATGCAGGGTAGCTAGGGTGCACTGTGCAGTGGGAGCTTTAGGGGATGCTAAGAAAAGAAAATATGAATTTATTGTCTGAGAAGTAAAGGTCTTTGTAATTTGCAGTGACAATTTAAGTCTCACAGTATCCTTTGTGGTCAGTACGGTAAACACAGCTCATTTTGTAGATGAGAATACTTGTTTGAGGTTGCATGGCCAGTTACCAAAAGACCAAGAGAAGGCTGACATGTACAACTGAAACTGAACTTTTAACCTTTCTGAACAAGTAATCTCTATGAATTGCAGCATACATGCTGTGATAAGGCAACAGCTGCCTGACCTCTTCAGCAAATTCTCTATGTATGTCTTCTTTCTCATTGCTTCTATAGACTGTGGGAAATAAAGAATTCCTATTTATTGCTGCTATATATCTAGAGATTCCTGTTTTCTCACATAATTTCAAATAAGATCAATTAGTAGGAGGTAGGCCAAGATGAGAATAAGTAAGCTTGCTGAAATTCTCAGAAACTAAAGGAGTCCATGTTTTCGGAAGCCTCCCAAACTTTGGGAGAAGATGGCTGAAGTGATACATGGCTGTAGTAAATATATTTTAAAATCTGATCAAAATGAAACTTTTGACTTTCTACACAGTCAAGGCAGTCTCTTATTAACTCTTCAGAAAAAGATTCTGTTTTCCCTAGTATGCACAGATATTTTTGTTTCCTGTGAAAATGTCAAAAGTCAGTTTTAAGATAAGGTTCAGACCTGAAGCCAAGTATGTCTCCAGATTCTGTATACTTAGTAAGCTGAGAGTATTTAAACCAGAACTTGGAAGCAGATTTTTTTTTTTTTGGTCTTATGCCTACAGTCAAGTTGGTAAAGGGAAGCTGAAAACCTCATCGCTTTCATTGCACAATGTCTAGAAGTTGAAAGGGATTCAGTTCTGGGACCTTGTGTAATCCTGATGTAAACTTAAAACTTCATCTTTGAAGGATGCTTCTGAAGGGAACTTGTCTGTGACATCACTGAGTTTGGGTTTTTTTGTGTCCAGGCTGGTGAAAAGTAAATACCAGAAGTTTCTAGTGCTGTTTCACATGCAGGTGGCATCAGTGTTAGCTGTCTTCTAAAAGTTTGCATCTGCTAGTACTGAGGAGCTATATTTCATCTCTTACTTGTCCCAGCCACCACTTCAAGTACCATTAAATAACTATAGTGGTCAACAGAAATAGCTTAAAAAGCTTTTTTTGAATTAAACATGTTTTCATCCAAAAATCTAAATTTTATACAGTTGTATATACCTTCTAAAACTAAGACCCCGGTAATTTACTTAGTGAGGGCTCTGATTAAATCCTTATTATTTGCATTGTAGATGAAGACAAACCAGTTCAAACTTTTTAAAAGTTGAAAATTGCTGTGTGCCTTTATTGCTGTACTATTTGAGCTATTTGACAGAATTATGTGAAGAAGAATTAAACTATTTTCTTCCAGAAGAAGGGAGCAGGGGAAAAAAAGCAACCAGCCAAGCTGATTAACTTCCTTTGACTAGCTCCTTCCAGCTCAGCATCTAGTGGCTCTGCAGCTTATGTTCTGCCTCTTAATAATTTTTATCAAGACTGAAATCTAAAATTCTTTATTCTGAAATGCTTTGCATTCAGGATGAGTAATGGGACTTGCCAAAACTAAGGGTCCTTGGTCTGTGGTGTAACTGGATTAGGTGACCTGTTTTCGCCTGGTTCTGGTGGTGCTCCCTTTCCTGAGAGGTCCCTTGGGAACATGCTCCACTGTGGTTGAATTATGCTTTCCCTGTCACAGTGCAGGGCATACCTGGCCACTACCTATTCAGTCAGATGAGAGGAAGGCCCTGAGGGCCTGTAAAATGATATCTAGGAGTGAGCTACTGCCATCACAGCACTCAGTCATTAATGTGAAGAGCTGCTGCTGCTGCAGTGTCTGAAGAGCTCCTTGTAAAAGTGGCAATCACACGGATTGCTCCTGTGGCAGCATCTTACTGTAGATGCTGCATTTCCTGAACGGAAGCATATTTTACGGATGTGCCTCTTGTCTTTATTTTAGTCAGTTCCTAAGCCGGGAAGGGGGACCAGGTTTATATCCATCTTCTGCTGGGGAGAAACTTGGTGGTTTAACTCACCAGAAAAACTGCATATTCCTGACCTGTAAATCTTTAGACGTAATTTATAAAGACATTTGTGATAACTACAGTTGGAAGGGCTTGCATTAATCTGAAGTTAATAAACTTTTATGAGCACTGGATCAGCTATACACTGAGGAAAAATCTTCCAGTGAAGACTTTTTATTGAAAACACCTATGTCATTCACTTGCCTTTGACCTCGTTTTGTGGTTTGACGCAGCAGAGTGCGTAACAAATACCATTATACAGCAAAAAGTCACCAAAATAAAAACTGGATCGAAAGATCTAACTACCTTTGAGTAGCAGAAACAGTCAGGGTTTTCCCTGAGGTTTTGAAATTACTTTGTTTCTTGCCACAGATGAGAACCAGCACTGATGAAGTAGCGTAGAAGAGGAACTACCAGATATAGAAATAAAGACAATTTGCAGTAGCAAATTCAGGAGTTTGATATTCTTTAGATAGCTGAAGGTTTATCTGTGTTTGGGACAAAACTTAGTCAAACCAAAAATCACTATTCTGAGATCAAGCAAGCTCCTAATATGTGGATGCTAAATTAGGTTGCATAAATATCTTGCATAATACAAATATCTATGTGTCTTGGTAAGTATCTTCTGATAGATGTATTGTCACTGAGCTGGTGGTTTAAATCAAGTAAGATAATTATTAATAAAATTAATTTCATAATTTCATTTAGTGTTCAATCTTATTGCTAATATGTGTGTGTTTTTAATTATTTTAGGAGATCTATCAGTGGTGTGGCTCATCATGCAATAAATACGAGCGGCTGAAGGCTACTCAAGTTGCTGTTGGCATTCGGGACAATGAACGAAATGGAAGGTCTAAATTAATTACCGTGGAAGAAGGGAGTGAACCAGAGAAGCTCATAGAGGTACTGTAATATGTGTACCAGTTACTGAAATGGCTGTGAATAAAATGTGTTTACACCTCGGGAACTAAATAGGATTGGGCTCAAACTTCACGTTCTTCAAGGACTCCAGGAACTCAGATTTAGATTATGGTAGGCCAGTTTATACTTCTTTTCCACTCTTATCTAAGCAATATTAAGTTTATTGGGCAGAAATGTCCGATACAATCAGTCATCTGAGAATTACTTTTTAAGAAACAAATGTTTGCTTTTTTGAATTAGCTATAAAGTGACTGAATTAACAGCAGAGCTCATACCTGAACAACACTATCTGCTGCTCTGTATTAGGAAAGAGCAGCATCAGGATGAGACAGTGCCAAACAAGAGGAAGTATGTAGAATTACTGTGTTGGATATGTCAACACATGTAGCAAATGGCATGGAGATGCATGGGGCCAGGCGTACTGCTTTCCATCACCACTTCTACCACAAATTCTTATGCACCTAGCCTCTAGTAACTCTAGTAAGCCCCTCCCTTATACGTTTAGAAAGTTTAACCACTTATTCAAAAAACAGAATACTGATTTCAGAACTGAGATGGTCAAAGTAGAATGCAAAAAAAAAAAAAAAAACAAAACCCAAACCCCAATTTATGGAGTTTTCAGATCTATTTGTCACTGAGTTGTTGGATACCACATACTAACAAAAGCACTGGCACTTGGCATTGGCATGCTAAGTTTTTTCTGTTCATTCTTTTAAAAGAAGGAAGAAGGAAGCAGAGTTATAAAGCAGTGTTCCAATAAAATAGAAAATATGCAATTAGAATATTAACTTGTACTTCAGATTAACTTCAGGAAGTAATGCTAATGGGGCATACAGGTATGCCATTATTTTTGATGGTGCTTGCATTCGGTTTGGTCACACGGAGTATAACTAGTTATTGCCTAAGCAGCAGAACATGCCATCAAACCAGCCCTTGGCTGTGCTAGCTGTGGTGACACCTTTGGATGGTCTGTTCATCTGCTTACGAAGACTTTTTGCCTGTGTCTGTGCTCAGAAGTAGAGGAAGTGACACCCAGTGCACTGGAGATTTTCGAAGGAAAAAATAAAAAAAAGAAACAAACAAAAACAACAACAACAAAAAAACCAAACAGTCCTCTGTCTGGCTTTTTACTTTCTTGTACAGAATTCTCACACCAGCTCTGATGTGGCACATATTTTACACCTGTAACTTTTATGATAAGAGCACAGGTTAACAATTAGAGTCCAACCTCCTGCTCCTTATTTGCATCATGATATTGGGTTGCAGCAGCCTGCTGCGGGCTGTGGCTGGGTGGCACCGTGGAAACCTGCTGGCCAGCAGCTTCCTACTGCCAAGCCCATCCTGGGGTTTCTGATAAGTTCACGTATGAGTTGGGAGCATTGATCAGAACAGCTGCACTTTGCATCTCTTATCTGACTAAGGTACAGATGCAAAGTTGGACTTATGTGCCACCACAGCAAGGGCACAGGCTGGCCGCAGGGAGGGCTGTCAGGAGGCCAGCTGCCTCCTCCCTGGACAGCCTGTGAGCAGCAGGGATATTTTGGCCTCACCCTACATCTGTTTGCCAGACTTTTTCAGCTGCGTGCTGACTGTTGTTTTGTGGCAACCTTAACACATGATTAAGAGCAGGAAAATCACCAAGGTTGCATTTTGATCCTGTAGTGCATTGTTACTGTATCAGGGAATAAATCTTTACCTGCTCAGTGGTGTATGAAGTTTATGCTTTTCCTTTTGGATTGTGAATACAGAGGGAAGAAAAAATGGGTAGTTGAATGCAAGTAGGTTCATGGCTTTTATCACCACCATTGTAATGAGCCTGATTCGAGTTTGTTGGCAGGCAGGGATTAGCTTCTAGCCTGCATCATGCTGGGTAGCCTTGCTTTTGGAAGTGCTTGCCCACACAACAGGATTTACAGCTCAGCTGTGTCTGTCCCAGTCCAAGCTCTGAAATGTGCTGCTAATAAGCCAGTAGGGTAGTTAACCTTACAAATATATAAAACCTATTAATCTCTATTCCTGCTCAAGTAGTACCCATTTTCTAGTGCTCTTTATCTTGCCTTGTCCTTGCTCCCACAAAATCGCCTCTAACTTGCTGTAGCACTTGCCCAGGCTGACTGCCCTGAAACTAGCATTGCACTTCTTTCTTCCCTCTGCATCAGGAAGGATGGATTTTTTGCCATCTCCAGGTTTTCTAGGAAAAGGTTGATTTATTTTCTAGGTAAAAGAATTATGTACTGTAAATATTCATTTTGTCATCCAGTATGCCTGAAGTTATCTCCTCTGATAAATGTCAGGAATGATTCCCCTTCTTGTGAGCTAGAAATCTGCTTCCACATCAGTGGCCTAACCTGCTCATGCAGTGCTGCTAGAAAAGTGTTCAGCAGGCCGGAGCTGACATATCCACCATGAGTACCAATGTAAAGAGCTGATAGTGATGTTATCCCTACTCCATAAGTGCGGAGTCATGAGTCCCAGCCAGTAAAGCAAGACTGCTGTTCCTGTGCCCCAACATGGAGGTAAGACACAGGCTGATTCAACAAATCCTTCCAGACTTCTGTCTTGTTATGGGATTAGCAGAGGCAGCAGTGGTTGTGCTGGATTTGTGTTTCCTAGCCAGCTGGCTTTCCTGTTGGGAGCTGGAGAGCTGCAGGTGAGGTAAACAGTTCTGACAAGGGTGGTTGCCTGTTCCCAACTACCATTTTTAGCAAGAACTAGAAACAGGCTGGCACTGGTTGAACAATTTGCCCATGGGAGAATGCTGTCTGGAGCATGCTGTAGGGCTGGATAAATTGCTGTGGCAGGCCAGCAAGATACAGCTCACTTGACCTGGGAAAGGATAGTGACTAGAAGCTGTGTACATGAGTAGTTTTGACAGTGGCAATATCTTTTTTTATCTGCAGTAGTGACCAGGGGCCACTTGGGAACACACAGTGACCATCCTGTGCTCATACTTGGGATTCTCAGAGGGTCTGGAAAGCTCAGACCTGCAACGGGTGCACAGGTCATCTCTTAAGATGCTGTAGAATCACTAGAACTCTTTGACTGCGAAGAAGAGACAAACTTTCTGTGCAAGCACATTGAAAGTATTTATTCTATGTGGTTTCACCTCCGTGTTTGCACTTTAGGTGAGGTACTGACTGGTAGGTTTAAATAAGCAGTGTTGAATAGGGTTGCTGCCTTGGGAATTTAAAAAATAAACTGACCACCTTGGATAAATTGCTGCTGCTGCTCAGTAACTATGACTGGTTTCCACAGTTGCAGCTGTCCATAGTAAAATCCACCAGATTACAACTCTGCTCTGATTTTCACAGGTAAACAACTGAATAGTTACTCATTCTGCTGAATCTTAGGTCTGAATGTTCAAATTGTGTTACAGGAAGTTTTTAATGTGCATGGGACTAATCCAAAACCAGGTTTTATCAATGCTTGTGTCAGTTTGGTTACTGTATCATGTTAGTACACATCTTTGAAATCACTCTTCTGGCTTTGAACAAAAAATGCCATGACTTTTGTTTACTCAGCATTTGCAGTTGTCGTGTGCCTGGTTTTGTTAAGAGTTCTAGTGACCTTGGAACAGATGAGTGCAAACTCACTTCTCATAAAATACTTGTTTAAATATTCACCTAGTTTATGCTTGTTTATATATTGAGCAACAGAAGGAACCTCTTCCTCCTTTCTCATAACACAGCCTTTCTTTTCTCTCCTTTTTCTTTCAAGTGCCTAAGAAATGCTTAATCCTGAGAATTCCTGAATGCCATTGTGTTTAGTGATGACTGTTTTTGCATGTGGTGTGAATAAATACTACACACAGTGGTATGGGAGTGGCTTGATCATATTACAGCCAGTCACACCTTTCCACCTCTGTACCTGGAAAGGGACTGGTAGCACTACACAGTGCTAACTCAGTCATGTGGATAAAATCTCAAGAGCACAGAAAATGAGAAGATTCCATTGCAAATGCAAGTTGCAGAGCCTGCTTCTCTACAGACGCAAAGAATGCAAACACCACCACAATGACAAGCTCCAGTAAACCTTAAATTAGCTGGATACATGTCTGTGGGTATGGACAGAAGAGCAGGACCACCCCCTCCCTCCTTCCTTGTTAAATTCAAGCCCCTAAATTATTTGCTACAAAATAAAGAGCAGCACAGAGCACAGTGAGGTAGCTAGGGAAAACTCAGGCTTGCTGTGACTTGTAACTAGCATAAATGGGTTTGACAGGGCAAGGGCCTGCTTCTCTGAAGTCTCTGGTCCTGTCACATGGATCACTGCATAAGGCTGGAAGAGCAGTGTGTGCCCTGCTCATTTGGTACCTGCTTCTTTCCCAGAGACAGTAAGAGTAGGGTCTGCTATCACAATTCTGCAAAATCAGACCTGTTCACTAGCAAGAAAATGCCCAATATCAAAAATACTGTAATGAAATCGTATTAGGCCAAGTTATCCGTGGCTTTGGGAATATGTAAGCCAAAGGAGTCTCTTTTATTATCTAAATTGAGACAGTTGGAAAAAACGGACAAGCTTCCGGGGAATTTTGTGAAATAAGTATTAGAAGTAAATTTCAGTCCTAGGGCAGAGGTAGTATTGAAGAGTCATGTACAAAGGAAAATTAAAGCATTGAGAGAGGAGTGAGGACAATGGAAATTGTACCAGTCCCCAATGCAATGACTCAGCCATGCAGTCAGACACACACAGAGAAATTAACTACATTTTCATGAGAATGCAAACACTTAAGAAAGCTAATGGGCATGAAAATAGCAGAACTACTAGCTAAAGTTACTAGCCATAGTTGCATTGGTTACTCAAATGAACAGACAGCTTCCTCAGGCTGCTTTGAAACTGTGGGTCAAATTTACCCCTCAGGAAGACAAATACACTTCTTCAATGGAATGGATTTGGTTATATTTAAGTGTCACCAAGAACACAATTTGGGTCTTGCTGTTTTGAACAGTAAGAGTATGTAAGATATAAATTCAAAGTAGTCCAGGGAGAAAAATACTACAATGTCTGCGTGCAACATCTGTCCAGTCTGAGGAGTGGCAGTTTACTAATCATTACACTGTTTAATTAAGATATATGATGGACTATGAATGTGGATACAAAGTACAAACCCATTGCCCTGCAGGGATCCAGTTTCAAGCTGTCAAAACCAGGCATCCTGTTTTCTTTCTAATTACTGGGTATATCTCCTTTATTAAGGTCAGTCTTTTTCTTGATGCAAATTTCCATTTAAAGCACTCAATTATGCAACCTGTACTCAGACAAAACACACGTGTCGTGGATTTCAGTACAATTTAGCTGCTTTGCACCAGCTGAGCATTTGGCCCAGTGTTTTCCCCAGACCCAAGCAGAAAGTCAGCAGGGGGTTTGCCCAAGAGTGGCAGAAACTTGTAAGGCAGGACTCTTCAGCAATGTTTTGAGTTACCCATAATGTTCTTCAAACTGCAGTTTTCATTCTTGGCTGCCTGAAGCCAGGTACTTAAATGAGAGGAATTTGAATAGGAGCTGCAGGTGGCAAGTACGTCTAAAAGTCAGCTTCTAATTAAGTCTCTAAATACAAATCTCAGTGCCAGCATTAGAAATTTTACTTCAGAAAATGTTCAGGCATATTGTACTGCATGGCATGAACTAAATCATTTATGAACAGCTCTAACAATAGATGTTTGAAAACTTAATTTCATATGCTGGGAAAGATGCTTCTACACTAGGTATATTAGTGAATTTCTAAAATCATAATGAACTTCTGGAAGTGCTTGCAATTAAATTATAACATGTGTTGTTTGCATTCTTATGGGTGAGAAAACCACTCATCTTTGTAACGTTTTCTTCTTCAGCAGCTGTAGAGCTTGCAGGGTTACCGCGTTAGCCAATTATAATCTCATAATTACATGTTAGAATATTAATGGAGTTTGTAATGGCTTTTTTCCTTTCTGTGCTAGACTATTAAGAAATCTATTGATGAAGAACCGCTATAATTTTCAGTTATTAAATGAACATAATTAAGAAGACAAGGCCAAATAAAGAGTTGTTAGCAGTTACCTCCACGTGGAGTTGTTAGCAGTTATTTCCATGTACTTTCTGGTAACAGTAGGATTTCATGGAGAAGAATTGAAAGGGCAGAGTTACCTTGCTGTATAAAAAACTCAGAAATATGCTGTCCCTGGAATCCAGCATCTCCCCAAGGCAAATGCACCTTGAAAGGATTTTTATTTTTTTTTCTACAGATCTGCCTCATCCCAACCCCTGTGCAGAGCAAATCTCAAAGGATCTCTGCTCAAAGTTGCCTTTGAATTTTCTTAAGTGAAAGTTCTGCAGTGCAGGGAGGGCTCAGGGAGAAAAAAAATGTGTTTTTTCAGTGGAGCCTGCATGTGCACAGATTGCTATTCTCTATCTAGGCCATATAACACTGGAGTAAAAGTCCTCTCATATCTGGGCAAGGGTGAAGAACAGCTTCATAGAAGAAAGTGTTCCAAGTGCCATGGGATTGCTCAATATTTCCACTACCACCAAGTGTGTAACACTAAAGAAATATGTAAATATAATTATTGTATTTACTGTGAAGCAGCTTATTAGGGCCAGGTCTTTTGATTACATTGCTGCCTATGACTTTGATACTGCCTGGATCTGCCTGTAAAAATAAGAGGTATGTGAAATTACAGAAGATGGATTTTAAAATTGGAGTAATCAGTGATGGAACTTCCAATTTTTAAGAGCTATAAATCATAGCCTCTTTGAACATATGATCTCCTTTAAACAAATTTTGAGGAGGTGTAAGAACTTAAAACCAGAAATTGGTTAGTGGAGGGCACTTAAACTAACAGGAGGAATTGATTTTCAAAGAGCTAAGCAGGATGTATCTCCTATACAACCAGGTGAAAGAAACATTCTTGCTCTTTTTCTGTCCTAATAAATATTTATTTCAAGCTTCATCAAGAGGCATTAGAGAAAGTCTGTCAGAATACTCTGGTTTGCTTTCTTAAACGTTAGGGTCCAAATCTGTGCTCTGTCTTGAATGCAAGAGTTTGGGTGTCATACCAGAGAGGATCCCCTGGCATAGCTGATCTGTTGGGCTATATGGGACTGAAAATGGTGAGCTTGCAAATACAGCCAGTGGCACACTGGGAAAGTATTTCAGTGCTCTGAGTAGCTTTTTCCACCTTCCCATCTCATGGACTGAGTGTTGAAACACCTTGCTACAGCTCCCTCTGCTCACCCTGATGCTGCTATGTGTTACGGCTGCCTGCTTCTCCCTCCAGCTGCTGTACGTCCCCTGGGAACACTGGTTTTCTGGGAGGGTTGCTGGTTGCTGATCACCTGCTGCTGACTCCAGCTCATTCCCTGCTGCTTCAAGCTCCACAGGGTATTTGCCGTACTCCTCTTTTTACACCAATATTGATATGGTCCAGCCTGCCACAGCCTTGGGACCAGCCTGTGTAGTGGTACTTAAGGAACGAAAAGCTGGGACTTTTGTGGATTTTAGCAGATAAATATTTGTGTCTGAGGCTCCCTGTTGGCATTAGTTACTGATTTATTTCTGTTATTTTCCAACACTTAAGCGTGCACTGTTGTGCAGCACATAAGGTTTTTATTCACAAGGCTTTCAAACTGAGAACTGCAAAGCTACAAAGACTTCAGTGTGTGTCTAATTTTATGTCCCCATAAAGCAGAAAAAACAGGCATCTCAAGCACATGTGCAAGTCTCTGCAGGATTTGGGTCTCATTTCTAATACTTCTGCAGGTGTCAGAGGAGGATGTATCAAAAGAATAAGATTTTAAAAATTAGGTAGAAAGGATTAGTATTAATGCAAGAAAGATGTAGGGGTGGTTGATTACTTACTGCATTTTTAATTATGCTGCAGGTAGGCAGGTCACTGAACAGCTTAATTCTCAACATTCAGCAGCAGTAACGTTTACTGCTGTGTTTGCAGTTACTGCCATTCACACTCCCCATTTCTTTAGTGTGGGATCACTGTTCATCTTGGACACATCTTAAAAGCCAGACACTTGAAGATAACATAGGCTGGGGATTTCCTCAACTCATTTCATGCCTACCTGGGCTCAGTTGTAAATAGCTAGCTTAGATACTGCCAGCTGTGCAGTCCCAGCAGGACAGAAAGTAGCTTGTTTTACCTTGGAAGGAAACTATTGAAAAACATCAAATTTATACTGTCAAGACTGATCTAGATCCTTTTTTTTGTGAACATGTTATCCATGGCCTGTTTCACAGAGAGGAAAATTGTTAAAATGTTGTTATACCAGTAAAGGTTTTGTATACAAATTATCCCAGACAGATATGAAAAGTTGCAAATATTGTATGAAAAACTGCCAAAGCCTAATGCCCTATTTTTAGGAAGTTAAGCATAGAGTGATGAATAAAATTATAATTTGCATTTGAAATTCTTGAGACAACAGAACTTGCTAAAAATGTAGGCCATCATTTATGCGTCAAAAGTGCCATCAGCAAATGATGTGTTTTGCTATTTTATAGCAAGCTGAATGCACACAGATCGGGTTTAGACCTTAGTACCAGAAGGTGCTTCTGATAAAAAAAAAAAAAAAAAAAAAAAAAAAAAAAAAAAAAGAACACCATGCCAGAACTGTTTGTTAGCATAAAACATCCTTGTGTCCACTTCTCAGTATGTTATGGCTGTTTCCATCTTATTTTCAGTCACTGTTCAGGCAGGTGGGAGGTCTTCTGCTCAAAGTGAGCATGTAATGACATCTGTTGTTGCTGGAATTGCTAGTGAGAGGCAATTTCAGGCAGAAATCCTGCTAACTACCTGGGAGCAGTTTAGCGAAAGGATTTTTTTTTCTGATGGGAGTGTAATTTTTTGTAAGACTATGAATGTTTGCTCAGATTGATGGAAAGAGCTCCAAGTTACAATAACCCATGAAATAAACATATTTGGCTGTTCATAATCTGACCAATGTCAAAAGTAATTTTCATCTGGAGCATAATATCCTCTGCAATGGTTGTGCGCTGGCAGGAAGAACTAGTGAGCCAAAATAATTGGAAATGAAACTGTGGCCAGTTACTTAAGCAGCGAAGCCCTTTGCCCAGTGAGTCTCAGGGTGTATGTCTGTGCTGGTACCCAGGGTCAGCCAGGTGGCTACTGGCCTGCATCATATTCATCCTTTCTTCTCTTTGCTGGATTTTTTCTTTTTATAGGCTACTGGAGTAGATATTTCAGAGAGACATTCCTTGTAAGATTCTTCTCTGCTTTGAAGGTCAATAAGTATCTAAACCTTTATCTGCCAATGAGTTCATGCTGTGCCTATAGTTCAGACCTACTGTGCTGCACAGAGGATTTATTCTCTGTCACAGCCTACACGTGTACCTTCAGTTAGTGGAAGTGGGATATACTTGCTTATGTCATAGTGTGCAAGAAAGTAAATGATGAGCTACTAATCCTGATTGTTTTCCAGAAATATTAAGTAATATATCAGACCCACAAGACAGCTTTAAGCTATGTAAATGTCCTGCTTTTCATTGTATTGCTGTTAGCATATAAAGAGGGGAATTTGTGGTTTTTTGAGATCTGACACTTGGGATCGCAGCCACAACAAATAGTTCAGTTTCAGACCAAGAAACCTAACCCAGACTGTGTGTAGTAAGAAGAAACACAAACACAGTGCTAGTGTACACAAGTTAAACTGTACAAAACTGGTTTTCTCTTTTAATTAACCTTCACCTGACATGTTCTTCAAGCATTGTTTTCCTAGTTGGATTTTCAGCTTCACTGACCTCCTTGAACTTCTTGATTCCATTAAGTCAATATCAACTATTTTATGATGCAGAGGTGGATTCTCCAGTTATGAAGACAATGTTTGCTAAAATTCTTCTTTTGATTGCTTTATTTTAAATTATTTACCTTGTCACATTCCTTCTGTTCTTTTTTTAAGGGCAGTAGAGTGGAATTTCACTTTTCAGTAAGAGCTTTGGCTCTGTATTTTGCACTTCTCTGATGGGGTGCAGATATTTACAGAGAGGAGCTCATGCACGTGAGAATATGAAAGGAGATTATGGTTTTGTAGGCAGGATAAACTACACTGCATTTATCACAAGATAAAAGTGGACTTGGGCAGTTGTTGTAGAGAAACTGATGTTCTGTTGGTTTCCCCTATGATATTCTTGCACTAACTAAAGAGCATCAACACAAAGATTTAACAGAACTTAAAAACCCCAAACTTCTTAAATTAATGCAAATTGACTTCCTATTGTATTCCCATAGGCAAGATCTAAAGATGTGGAGTTAATGAGTACTTTTGATAAAATGCTATCTCGACAGTCTGATGCTCTCATTGAGAGGTAAGCTGGCATTAGGCTATAGCCATGTAAAGCAAGGTCGGCTCTGTCATAGCCAGCTGTGGGCATGTTTTATTCTGAAATAGCTGTGAAGCAGATTAAGCCTTGAGTGGTTAAACAGTCTCACATACACCATGAGGTTAGAGTGTGCACAGTGGCGGTCACTGCAGAATGGTGGCACTACGTCTGTGTGTACCTTTGCTGAGGCCAGAGTTGCTGGTGCTTTTTTCCAGGACTCTGATAAATTTGCATGCAAGGAAGCAATGGTGGGGAAATGATAAGCATCATTCTGTGGTGGAGCAACGGAGAGCAAAGGAAGGGTGGTTTGACACATTAATCTGTCAATGGCAGATAAGGTGAAGTGATATGAAGAGTGTCTGTGGTTTGGAAATCAGCAGCTGCAAAGAAAGATGCTAAACCTGAAAGAATGAGAAAGCTGGGGCATAGGTATGCTTTCAGGGCCCCTAATTATTCTTTAGATTATTTCTAGTGCAGTAAATAATAATAATGATTTAAAAAGTGGTTTAAAAACTTGTGTGTGCATCTGAGTATTTATGAGAGGTATGGTTTGAAGTTGCCAGTATGGTTGGACGTCAGGGAACAGTGTAGCTCAGCTGTTTTATACCCCTGAGAGAGCATTGCTATTTACAGATCTGTAGGGTGGATCTGTGGGTCTGATTTCTTGGCAGGTTTGTGAGTCAGGGTCTCAAACCTCAGAGCAGCCCAGGAGAGCCAGCCTAGGGCTGTCAGCACACTGGGTCATAAGACGTAAAGACCTAGTGGAACAGCTTGACTATCAGTATAGGGACAATTAGATGGATAAGGAAGGTCCTGTGTGTATAGCTACCACAGGATTTGTGTGAAACTAAGAGTATATGTAGATGAGAATCAGAAGACTCAACATCATTTAACCTGTCTGTTGGTTTAAGTCTTGTTATTGGGGAACCTTGCTGAAAAGCTTTGGGAGCCTTTGACTGTAGTCTCAGCTAGCATGATTTGTTTTCTTTTTGATGCATCACATGACAATTATCTGTATAAAGGCGAGGTGCCCTGAAGAGCTGCAACTCAGCCAGCCATATGCTTATATAATGAAGCAACCCAATTTCAGTATAGCAGTTAGCTGTTCTTCAGTACACACTCCGTAATCTTACTGATAAGATTATCAGTTGTCATAACATCTGTGTGTTGCGTGTGGGCTCAGCCATAGCACAGGAGTTTGCCTTAGAAGAAGGAAAGACAACTTTTCTGCAAGGAATTTCTTTGAGACTGAACTTAACCTTTTTTTAGCATAAATTGCTTTCTGTTTAGGTACAGAATTTTTCGTTCTGTGATCTGTGTCATCCCCCATTCTGTAATACAAACTGAAATTAACTTGTGTTGGTAATGACATAAGTTGTTTATAGCAATACAAAAGTGTACTGACTATATGGATTTCATACTGTATCACTCCATATATTGAGTATATATAGCACATGCTTCACCTCTTCACAGTTGGTGTTTTCACATGGCTTAAGTCATTTTAACCTTGTATCATCTTCTGGCTTTGATACCAACACACAGTATACACCTGTTAGTGATTCAGCTCAAGGCTGATTCTAACACCTGTGTTGTCTGCACAGCCCTCCTCACAAGTCTCTGGTGGGAGGAGAAGTATATCTTGTTCCTTCTTACCAAGGGTCACCAAAATGCCAGGATCTACAGGCAACTGTGACTTCAAATGCAACAGGGGGCACCCTCAAGATTCCTCTCCATTTATTTTTGGGCTTCTGTGAGAAACTGCAGAAGAATTACAAAAATGAGTAATCCTTTTCTGCTTGCCTGTGCTGAAGCACAGGGATAGCTTTGGCCATTGAAGCTACGGTGCAAGCTGCTGTTTAGTGAGGTGTGAATGGATTTCCCCAGAACCAGAATGTGTCTGTCCTTTCCAGGGCAGTTCATCTCATCCTGTAACTGCACCTGCGCATACATACTCTCTCTATGCAAGTACTGATGAACTGAGATTTCCTAAGATAAGACTTAGGGACCCTGACAATAATTCTCCATCTAGTTCAGAAAAACATTTATAAATGCAGTGTTAAGACACCAACAGGTCAGGCCAGCAAACTCTTCTGGGAACAATTTTAAAGACCAGTCTTTAAATTATAGAGGCTGCTTGGTTTAATTGCCCCCAGAGTGGAGCACCTAGACTGTGCTGTGAATAGTGAGGCTGCTTCTGTCAAGATGCTTTCACAAACACCAAACGGCACTATTTAGCCTTGTTTAAAAATATTCGGAATGGCACTCATATAGTTTTCAAAGACCCCTGGGCAAGCAGAAAAATTTAAAAGCAATTTATCATTTTAAGTGACTTACAACGAAGGTGCAAAATAATTGTGGTGCCACGGGTATTCTATATGCGTGGGAATGGAAAACTGACTTTAACTATATAAGGAATCACAATTTTTATGGAGGGTTTTTCGGTGTTGTTTTTTTTTTTTTTCTGGAAATACCTAATTAAGCAGAGAACTAGTTAGTATGGACTTCCAGAAGTTTTATTAACAAGAGTTTTTTACCTTCTTAATTGTTATTGAAAGTCAAATGTTATAAAACCCTCAAAATAATTCAGTGTCTGTTCAAGTAAAGAAGCATGCCTGTTATTTGGCAATTTTCTGACCCTTGCATTACAATGACAATGTTATTCTTGGTGCTCTACAGCTTGTGTGTAGGCTGCTGGTAAGTGGGAAAACCTAGCAGGAGAAGCATTTGCAGAAACCTTGTGCTGATATGACACGTGTCCGCTGTTTTTAGCCCTTCACCAGCATGGTGGCACCCTGCTATGAAAATGCAGCCCTGCTTGGCCTATACATTTGTAAATCTGCAGCCCTGTAGTGTAAATTCAGGAAACATTTGTTTGGGGTTTTTTTTTCCAAATTCTTTGCAGCTGTATGCTTTGCCAGGCTTCCCTGTTATCAAATATTTACGGTATTTTTGCATGTAACTCCATGTTATATGCAAATGCACTGTGTCAGTAGGAAGGTTGGCACTGCCCTTGTACTTGATGTTAATATTTAGTTAGATGTATCAATTACTGCTACCTTCACTCTGGGACATAATTTCATAGAAATCCATAATATTATGTATGTAACATTTAGATCTGGACATATATGAATTAATAAGGAAAGATCATTAACAATAAGTAACTAAGATCTAATAATGACTGCCTGTCCATAACATATTCTTGATGAACCTCTGTAAATTTTTTGTAGTGATAGTTGTTATGACATTAACCCTGGTGTAAAACTACTATGATGTAAAACAACCACAGTGTTAAAACTTATATTCTGGTGGTGGAGAAAGAAAATGGTTTTGTCACCCTATAATTTTTTTCTGAGATCTTAACTAATTAAGAATAATTAAGAATCTGTAATTTTTAAGATTTTTGAACTCATAATCTGATATATTGTCTATTAAATATTTTAAAAGATAATTTCAACTCATATATTTTACTTTGTTTGCTTTAATTTTAATATTGTTAAACATTTTAAGAGTGATGTCATTCCAAAAATTGTAAGACAGTTTAGAAGTTACTGAAAGGAGGAGGGGAAGACAGACCTATACACACACACAGCAGGATCACATAAACGTTTTTATTCTGTGTATTTTTGTGCATATGTATCCTTTGAAGCTTTTCTCTATATATCATTTCCTATCCTAGTCTATAGATGACCAGTATGTTGGTCTGCAGGAGAGATAGCATGTCGATATAAAGCTGCTGGAGATCTGACAGTTACTTAAAATTACCCATATGTTTGTGAACAAGTCACCCATGAGTTTGGATTAGATTGGATTATATGTAAAGATAATACCAATTAATTGATTACTGGGACAACACATTACAGTGCTTAGGCATTTATACTACAGAACCTACTTTCTATTTGCATTGAATTTATTATTCTTTTCTTGTACAGGTTTTAGGGAGGAAGCCAGCACTTCCCGAATGTGGAGATGATGATGATGAACTGGCTGATATTACAAACAGGAGAAGCGCTAAACTATATATGGCAAGTTTATTTTTTTTTAGCTAGGTACACTCGACAGTATTCATGCACATAGTGCCCTCATATATGGACTTCTGGCTTCAGCTACAAAACTGCAGTTGTGTTAGTTGATTTGCAGCCAGTGGACAAATTTCTCAAAGAATGTCGATCAAGACAGCCCAGGTAATATGAGGGAAAAAAAATGGATTACAGTCCTGTTTACTCAGGAAACAAGTTAAGCATGGCCTATGAACTACTCAGTACAGATCAAAGAGAATTAACTGGTCTTAAATCAAACTATATTTCCTGTCTTGTTTATTATAATAGTGAGAGTTTTAGTAATCATATATAATTTTTTAATTCTTAGCAGAGTTTGAGAGATGCACAGTTATGTTATATTTTATATATAAATCCAAGGAATTTGCAAAACTCCTTTCCTTTTCAGTGCCCTTTTCCTCCTTCCTCACCTGCAATGGCTTAACACTAACTAGGTCAGTGCCACTGCCAGAAATCGCCTATAAACAAAATGGGATAAATATTTACTCCATTTAAATCAGTAGGAGTTTTATGATTACATTCAGTGAAGTTACAATTTTTCCTCATGTCATGTTAGGCACACTGCTCTTTCTTAGACTAGGCATGGAATTTATTCTTCTCACTAATGATACAGTATCTTACCTACATACAAGGCTACACAATTATTTCTTTTTCTGAAAAAAACCCAAACTATTTCCAGGCCTGTATTTTCTCTCTTCTCCCCGCTGCCCCAACTTCCCTTTCTTTTGTATTCTCCCACTTCAGAAGTGAGAAAGTATTTGGAAAAGGACTACTGTGTTATAATTTCAAATGCAGTGTTCAGCATGTACATGTACCTTTGGCTTCACTGCGAGTTGCTTGGTAGCAGAAGATGGCACCTAGAGACTCCACCAGTTCAGATGGGCGCGTAGGGTGGGCTGAAGAAAATACAGCTTTTTAACTGTGAGGTGTTCACTGAATGAGCAGTTGAAAGTGGAAGAGAAATGGATTTAAGTTGTGGGAGGCAGCCAGCAAACTCACTAAAATTAACACTACATCTCCCTCTACTGGATATAAAATGAAATTAAACCAAAGCCTCCCTTAGTTGCCAGCAGCACACAAACTTCATACAGCCATTTATATAGGAGTGGCAACTGATTTTTATAGCATTCTTGGGAGCAGAAAATAATTTGGTTATAAAAGCCAGAGTTGATCTAAATTTGAAATGATTACTTTCTTAGGTGTCGGACGCAAGTGGATCCATGAAGGTCTCCATGGTAGCAGGGGAAAACCCCTTCTGCATGGCTATGCTCTTGTCTGAGGAGTGCTTCATTTTGGACAATGGTGCTGCAAGGAAGATCTTTGTGTGGAAAGGTAAGAGATCACTTCTGTTGCAAATGAAGAAGCTACATAGACATATCTAAGGAGTCAACACAATACCCTAGCAAGAATTTAATACTGGCAGGACACAGTACCCTGCACACAGTTCTACTTTGGTGCAGTCAATGGACGGGGATTGCTCATGTGAGTAGGGGCCTCAAGACCAAGTCCTGTCTATGGATCCTGGCTATTTTTGAGGCATCTGTAAACCTGGGTGCTTAAATGTTCATCGAATTGCAATTATAAAGCAAATATAAAGAATCCTACAAGTTTTGTATATTGCCATCAAATCCCTATCTTCAGAGACAAAATCTGGATGCTTAAAGACTGATGGTGGATAAATATTATATTCCCATACATCGCTCCACAGAGGTGTGAAATTGAAAGGTGAGTGTCCCACACATCAACTAAAAGCATAAACTTGCACATACTTTGATGCTTTTTTTTTCTTGTGAATATTTCTATGTGTATCATCAGTGCTTGTAGGAGTGTCTGCAATTGCTCTGACTGAACATTTCCCAGGAGAATACTACTACTGGGGTATTAGGTCTGGAAACCTTGTAGCTGGATTGTTGTGGTGCTGACATTGCATCCAGTGCTGAATATCTCCTTTTTTGGTCTCAGACAGTGTATTAATTATTCTGTGGCATTTGCATTTTTTTTAACCGTGTGCAGTAGCAAATAATCAATGCAGTTGTCAAACTGCTGAAGTCAGTCCAGAGAGCATTGTAAACTTTTTTTCTGGAATACTTCATTTGCAGTTAGGGAAGCATCCTTTCAAAGACAGCATTTTGGGAGCACTGTGCTCTGATGGCTTAAGGTCTACCTGACCCCTGATTCCTGGTTTTCACTCTCCACCTGACTGCTTCTAGAACAACCAAAGCCAACAGGATCAGGCACTGATATACAGTGTAGGCCCTCTGAATGAGGCCCTGTGTGCTCCTCTGTGCATCCCCATTTTGCTGCTGTTGGTAACAATAATGTGTGGAAAAAAACCATTAGGCTGCGTCTCACCTTTGCACTGGGAGGCTGCAGTTACCATCTCTGCTGGAAATCTTCAGACCGCTAAACTGAGGAGCGTGAATTACATTGCTAATAGTTTCATTCAAAATGGAATACAATGAATAGCTTATCAATGCATCTTAATTACGTTAAGAGGTCTTTGGAATATAATCATTGACAGCCACCTGGGACACAGACCTGGTACACAGTATCACCCACAGACACTTCCAGGGATGTCTGACACTGAGCAAGGCTGAACAAGGAGGAATGGATGGGGAAGGGTGGTGGTAAATTGCACAGCACAGCCAGACGAAATGGGAATTTCTTTTACCCATACTGCCTAAAGAAGTGAAAGCAGTTCTGGACAGAAGCTTTATTTAACACATTGCAGCTCAGCGAGGGAGGATTCAGATAAAAAAGCCATGATGTTCTTGCACTTTGAACCAAGCATGTATGATGAATGGCATTTTTTTGATATCTAGAAACACACACTAAACAAAAAATAATGTCCCTTTTTTTTAAAAAAAAAAATAAATATTTTAACTGTTTTCAGAGTCACTGAGGTACTGTTTTGGCCACTCAGCTTTGTGTGAATCTTATTGCTTTTATTTATGTCTGTTCATGACTGAGGCCAGAGCAGAGGCTCAAGAACATCTTGGTTTTGCAGAATCTGTGAGCTCTTTGCCCTTTCCCGTGTAATGTTATCCTTCTGTTTTAACCAGGCAAAGATGCTAACCCACAAGAGAGAAAAGCTGCCATGAAGAATGCTGAACAATTCATACAGCAGATGAATTACCCTGCCAACACACAGGTGTGATTTGTTTATGAGATGATACCAGGAGAGCATGAGCTCTGTTAAAGACTTCGGTTTTAAATCAGAAAAAAAAAAAAAAAAAAAAAAAAAAAAAATTAAGGGCTTATAAGTTTCACTAACAGGTAATTCAGAAAAGTTTCTGTTTGAGTAACTGTGTCAGTTTTGTTTCCTTCCATTTCATGTGTCTTGCTTCATTTCAGATTCAAGTCCTTCCCGAAGGAGGTGAAACACCAATTTTCAAACAATTTTTCAAAGACTGGAAGGATAAAGATCAAAGTGATGGCTTTGGCAAAGTATATGTCACAGAGAGAGTGGCTAAAATTGAGCAGATTGAATTTGATGCTACCAAGTTACATGAGTCTCCACAAATGGCTGCCCAGCATAACATGGTCGATGACGGTTCAGGGAAAGTAGAGGTAATTTTTGTGTTACATTAAATTGTATTCTATCTACCTAGCTTGTTCTGTCACGGGATAAGCTGCTACTCTGTGTTTTGCCATTTATGCTGTTGTCTAGAGTAACACTACATTAGTGGCAGTGTTCCTTCTACCATCAGAAAAGGTGCTTTGATGTAGAAAGTGAATCTCTTTGTCAGCTGTATGCTGGGTCATGTTTTTTTGGTGCTTATGAAAGATGTTTTATCAGTCATCAATAGAAAACAAACAGCAGAAACATTTCCCCTTCTGCACAATACTTCTTAAAGATATGCTTGAAATATGATCCTTACTCTAAGGAAAATCTTCTAACTCACATCAGCTTGAAATTTGGAATGGGAAAACTTGCCCTTGGAGTCAGAAATTCATTTTGTGTCTGCTTTCTAGGGGAACCTTCTTTGTCCCTAGCGTAGCCTGCATTTAGAGAGAAAAAGATGACTGTACAGTCTTGCTAGATATATCCATATCCCACTGCGGGAATATCTTCGGACTACAGAAGGCTGATTTGGCATTGTACCAAGACAGCCTGTTGAATACACATCTGCATGTTGTGATTCTGGAAGAAAAAAGATAAATACCTACAGTCTCATTAGTATGTCTTCTAGATTTCTAAGCTCATACTTTGGATGGTCTGTAGGCTTGAGCCAAAGCAGCTTATTTCTGAAACATTTTTTTTCTGTATAATTTTAGCAGTATGTTTTTGGAGAGCAGTGAAGTGGACTGGGCTGCAGTGAATCAATTAGGAAGATATCTGCCTAAGAGTGTGTTATCTGACTACAATGTGCCTCTCCCAAATGATATGATAGTTCTATGATGAATCATAATGTTGTGCCATTCATATCGTATTATCATCTTAACATGTTAAGAAAGGAAGTTCAACATAGCGTTATGAATTGATCATGTGGCATTAAAGCATGAAGACAAAGAAAAGTGTACTGCAATTGCTTGTTGATGGTCATTATTCATTCATTCATTCATTCAGTGGGTTCAGGGTGTATCTATTTACTGCATGAAGAATTATTTCTGGTTTTATTCCATAATGCTTGGGAACAGAAACAAAGGTCACTCAAGGGGTGACATAGTAAATTGCTTCTTGAAGGGTCTCTGGATGAAGTTCAGCATTCTTCAGTGATTTCTGTTCCCCCAGATCTGGCGTGTGGAAAGCAGTGGCAGAGTTCCTGTGGAACCTGAGACATACGGACAGTTCTACGGTGGTGACTGCTACATTATCCTCTACACTTACCCTAAAGGGCAGATCATCTACACATGGTATGTTTGGTTGGCTTTGCACAGAACTGCAGCACGTGAATATTATTATATACTGACTTTATGTCCTGTTGAGTAGAACCACATGTAAATGCAAGGTTGTTCACTGTGCGTTTGTCATGCAGTATAAACTTGGAATTATTTTGAAACTAGACTTAACCATTGTCTTTCTCCTTGTCTTCCTCAGGCAAGGAGCCCATACTACAAAAGATGAACTGACTGCATCTGCATTTCTGACTGTTCAGCTGGATCGGCTATTGAATGGTCAGGCTGTGCAGGTTAGTGTCTTTTGGATAAAATTCAACAGAGTATGCAATATATGCAAATGTCAGTGAGAATTGGAAGGAGGAGGTAGCATCTGAAGACTGGAATATCAGCTTCTCATGTCTGTATTGAGCCAAGCACCATGGGCTCGTTTTAAAGTCACTGGAGATTTCCCATTTGAATCATCCTTTCTGAATGTAAATGTCCAAAAGAACACAGATATAACACAACCTAAAACTGCTCTTTCTTTCCTTTGATTTTATTTATAAAAATTAGGTTTTAGTCCTGCCTAGCCTTACAGGCTTTGTACATAGTGAGCGGAGACCAAAGGCTAAGATCCTCCCAGGGCAACTCACTCTGAAGAAGGTGTCTGACAGGGTAATAGACCTGTGTGAGCACCCCTGTCTCCTTTTGATTATGTAGGAAGCTGTGATATTTAGCCCAAACAAGATTCTGACTTTTAGAGGGCCAAAACTGAGAAACATGAAAACCACATAACAGCCAGAAGATGAGAGCCTGCAGGAACTGTGTTGCAGGGTCTGGCTTGTCCCTGCCATAGTAAGGAAGGTTAACCTGGGTTTTCCCATCCTGTAGTGCTTGCAACTCTGTGAAAGCAGGAGACACATCCTCACTTGCAGAAATGAGATGTGAAAGGCAGTGTGCAGGACACTGACAGCTAAAAGGTGTGATGAAATGTGCTAGTTCTGGCACGACTAGAATGTGTGCTATCTCTTCATCGCTGGTGAGGAGTGGCAGGTCAGTGGAGAGGTGAGAGGTCTCATCTTTTCACAGAAGGACTGGAGCTGGAGGATGACTAGGGACAGACAGGCAAAGATTTTCTAAGCAGCAGGAGATAATTCTGTGCTTCCCATTTCTTAATTACCAAAGTACAGGGCTTCCCCCACCCACCAAGGCACAGTTAATTTAGATGGAATACCATACTTTAAGCTATTAATCAATTATGATTTATGATTGAAATTATATTAAGAAAGGATTAGAACACTTCTAGGTAATTACTCCTTGAAATATTCCTAACACATGTTCTATATTTGGACAGAGTTCAGCACAATATGGTCCTGCCACATAACTAAGGCCAATACTAATACTGCAGCAATAATACACTGCAAAGACCTGCAATAATAATGTGCTTAAAAAGCCTTTTTATTAAAGCTGAAGGAGGTCCATCTCACTGCAATCGACATGATATTTAAAAGTACTTTTAGCCTCCAGTGGAATTAGGAATATATAGATATGTATGTATAGATGTATGCGCATATGCACATACACACATGTATATATGCGTGTGTGCATTTGTATGCACGTACATGGCTACCTAGCATAGACTTACCTGTGCTTAACGTCTGTATTAGCATTATTTGAAAGGTTTAAATGTACACTTTTGTGATCACTAGATGGCACTACAGTACAAGTGACTATATGTTTTCCTCCGCGGTTTGTTTTTTTTTCTTTTGTGGGTTTGTTGGTTGGGTGTTTTTTTGATGGGGATGGGGATGTGGGGGGCGGGTCTGGTTTGTTGGTATATTTTTGGCATTTGTAAAATCCTGCCGCATTTTGGCACCTAAAAGTAAACGTGTCCTAGGATGTCCTTATCGGGCAACTGTACCAGTCTATCCAGCTGTGAGATAAGGAAAAAAGCACCTGCTCCTGCTGCCCACTGCGCCCCTCTCGCCACCCCGGCTCCCAGCTGCCCCAAGCCCCACAGGGCAGGGCTAAAGGCCTGGGGCTCTCTGCTTCTCCTCCTCTGCTGGCTACACAGCATGCCTCATCCCCTTTTATCCCTTTCTTCCCAGGAGTGAAAGGCAGGGAGTCACAGCCCTCCACCCTGGCGGGTGGTATTGTTATAAAAGATGAACAAATGGTTGTATGCAAATAACTTTTACCATATATTAACCTAAAAATAGTCGTTCTTCATAGCTCAGTGTTTTTTGATATTGCAATAACATCTTTTGTGTCTGTAATGGAAGTTCATTTCTGTGATCCATGTTAGCCTCTGCAAGATTTATGCTCATCTTTTTCACCTTTTTTCAGGTAGAATACACATAGAAATAATGAACAGGATGAATAACCACTCTCTTCTGCTCAAATACAGGGCACCTAAACTTCCAAGACAGTTTTTAACGGGAAATAAATCATTCTGTAAAACTCTATGAAATGATAGTTCTTTTGAAAAAGAGTAATTTTCTTATTACAGTAGATATCAGCCATTTTAATCAGCTAAACATGATGTTAGAAGTTTGAATCTTGTCTTTGTGTCAGCATGATTGACAAAAAAAAAATCTCACAAATGCTCTAACTTTAAGGTGTCTGGAACTATATTTTTAGATCTTCTCAGCTTGCCACTTCTCATTTGTGGTAACATACTTAGCATTATTGGCTAACATCCACTGTGCTATTCAACAAAGACCAAAAATAACTACCTGTATCCTTTTGTAATTTTTATTGCATTTCTTTACATATGTACAGATCCGAGTCAGCCAAGGCAAAGAGCCTGCACATTTACTGAGCTTGTTCAAAAACAAACCACTTATTGTCTACAAGGATGGGACATCCAAGAAGGAAGGTCAGAAACCTACTCCACCCACACGACTCTTCCAAATCCGCAGGAACCTGGCAGCCATTACCAGGATTGCAGAGGTAAGTTCACCTGCTAAGTAAACCAACTATTCCCTGGGGAAATGGTGTAGCTGCCACGAGCTTCTCCAACTAATCTTGTTGAGTGGTCACATCTGGTAGGAACACAGCCTTCCAAATCAAATCCACTGCCTTATGTGACCAACCCATCTAATAAATCAAAGAGAATACAAAGAGAATATGCTGTAACTGGCTGCAACCCATCTACATCTTTCAGAGGAAACTGTAAGAAAATGTATGTAAGAGTCAGCTGACATAGACAAGAAATCAGCAACCCTTTTGCGATAGCCTTTCCTACTGCCAAACAGTCCTAAATTTTGCCCTTCAAGTCAGTTCCCTGTCTCAAGTTAAGTTCCTCTCTACATACATACATACGTATATCAGTATAAATCTAGGCAAAAATTGAAGAAAAAAAGCATAGCTGATTAACATCTACCTACACTTTTAATATAAACTATGTAAAATGGTGATCACTGTATTTGAAAACATAAAGAATAAAAGTTTCTTTCTCAATCTAGGTTGATGTTGACGCAATGTCACTAAACTCCAACGATGTCTTTGTTCTGAAACTGCCAGACAGCTCTGGCTACACCTGGGTAGGAAAAGGAGCAAACAAAGAAGAGGAACAAGGGGCTCAATACATTGCCAGCGTTCTTAAATGCCAGACTGCTAAGATAAATGAAGGCCAGGAACCAGGTTAGTATGAGGCCACGTGGCTGCTAATAGGCAGCTGAGAATACACAGCGCTGCAGCCTAAATGGTGTTTGTGATCATATACTTTATAGGCAGAAGTATATGCTCACTCTCTCCCTTTGAAAATCCAACCTGTCATTTCACCATGGAGATGTATCCAGGATTGGGTGATGCACAAGCAGTGCAATGCCCTGAAAGTCTGTAGGACAGTAGCAGGAGCTGCAGAGGAATGTGGTCCTTTCCTCACCCTGAGTGCCTAGGAGGGGAGGAAGACATAGTGCATTGCTCTTTCTAGGTCTGCGAGTGATATCTTTGTGGTTATTTTGACAAACTGCAGGAAGAGCTGTAAGAAAATGCACCCATCTTTGAAACAAAAAAGAAGATCTTGTTTGGGGATTCTTGAAACAGTATCTAACAAGCTATAAACATAAAATGTTAAATCCACTGCTGAATAAATTATCTATTATGGATTTCAGAGGAATTCTGGAAAGCACTTGGAGGTAAAAAAAAATATCAGACTTCATCACAACTCTTGACAAAGGCTGAAGATCACCCCCCTCGCCTGTATGGTTGTTCTAATAAGACTGGCAGATTTATTGTGAGTATATGAGGGATACTTTCCTCGCTCTTTAATTATATATTTTCTGATATATTTTGCTTTGAGAATCATCAGACATTAAATGAATTTGAGGATTTGGCTTAGTTAGTCGTGCTTGAGGTTTGATGCTTTAAATCAATCCAAATGCAAAGGATGGACAGAAGAATTAATACTGCAGACATTTGCACACAGAGCCTGCTCCAGCCTGGGACTAGAGGCTTGCAGATGCAAAAAGATAAGGCATTTGCCTAGTCAAAAGCAGTTGTGTTCTTGCAGAGCATTGCCAGACTACTATTATTTTGCTGAGAAGGTGCAGGTCAGTGCTTTGCCCCTTACATGTTTGATAATGGTGGTGAGGAAGAGAAATGTTCCTTGCCAAAAACCCCTAAGAGCCTGAAATTTTCCATAGAGATTTAAGGCATGTAATTATGCCACTAAGGTATTCAGTTGTGCTCAGGGAGGTAGGAAAACTTACTTCCTGAGCAGAAATACCCAGAGCTGTGGGCTGGCTATTAAGCCTGTGATTCAGGCTTAATTACTTACCATGTTCTGGGAGGGCAATAGTGTGTCGCTGTTTGGCAAGGATATGCTAATTTTTAAGTAGGGAACATAGTTGGCTACCTCTTCTGCAGTTTCCTTAAGTCACAGCCCATTCATCTGGAAAGAGATAAAACAAATAGAATCCTTTAGTAAGAACTTTTAAAATCTTATGAAAGTAGTAAAGTGTATTCTTCTAGCAAGCTTCTAAAACACTCCTGTGAAATACAGTAATAGGAACCAAACTCTCTATAATAGTCTGCTGGGAGCTATACACTTTCTGTTTTTTGTTTTAAATTCCCTCCAAATTCTGTGAAATCCCCTCTTTCTTGTAACATTTCTCTAGTAACAGAATCACCATCATTATAGCTCACTAAAATAGATAGGTCAGATCACTCTGACCTTCAGACCACCGTAACACAGGGTGGGGAAAAAGGAATGTCTTACACCATCAGCTTACCATCCCTTTAGCACTCCTACATGACCAAGCATAGCCAAAACCCTTGACAGTCCTTTAAAAGTAGAGGGCCAAGCATTAGCTACATTATTATTTCTCCTTTTCATACAGAATGACATTAAACTGTTTTCCTATCTGCCTGCACATCCTTGGAAGAAGCAAGCAGTCTGCCTTTCCTCTGGGGACTAATCCTTGATGGCTTAGTCAACTTTAATGTCCCACTGTCAAGTGACTGGAAAGCTTCCTTGAGTGTGTATTTCATCACTGAACTCACCCACTGCAAACCAAAGCAGTTTCTTTTCCTTATTAAAGAATGTATGCTGCATGAATATATCCGCTGATATCAGCTGATTGATTCAGTTTGCTTGGTACAAGGAGTTCTGTGGAAATTTCCTTGTCCCCTTCTGGCAGACCTCAGTCCCAACACAGTAGTCACAATTACAGTGTAAATCTCTGCCTCTCCTGAGGATATCCTATCAATTCTGACAAGCTGAGAGCTGATTTCATAGAACATCCACTTATGCAATTTGTTTCCTTTCAGTGAAACACCCTTGACACCTTCATCAAGTCAGTTTAGGGCTTGACCCTTTAGGAGCTCTATACCAGTTTCTGGACTTATCCTTTAAAAATATCTTTGATCTGTGCAAAATCAGAATATCTTGATAAATCATTAAAAAACAAAAAAAACACAACACATAATCTCCTTTTTAGATTGAGGAGGTCCCAGGAGAATTCACTCAGGATGATTTGGCTGAAGATGATGTCATGTTGCTGGATGCTTGGGAGCAGGTAAGCTGTGTACTTGACCACTGCTTTTTGTGGTAACAAGGCTAATTTATTCTTAACCACTTAGATCATAAGATGGGAGGAGAAATAATGTTTGTGAGAATGGAATAGGTTTTGTTTTCTTTAAATTATACTAGAGGGAGCTATATTTTTTAAGCTATATGATATGTTAATGTGAATATACATGATTGAGTTTCCAAGCATAATGTGAGACCATATCAGGTACTTCCCATTAAAACCAATAGAGGCTGCAAGAGTATAAGCCCCAACAGTGTTCTGAAAGGCTCTCAGTAATGTTCTTGACTTTATGAGTAAAATTTATTGATTTAAAAAAAGTTATTGCATAAAAGGTATTCAGAAGCCACAAAATCTATGTGGCAGCAGCACCTACAAAAAGTCTCACTAGAGAAGAGGACAAACACTAGATAGATGCTTTCACAGATTTCTTCAGAAGAACTGGGTGAAGGGTGACAGAAACCATCTCCATCATTTTCCCAGGTTCACTGAAAACTGAAAATGTTGAGAGCTTTTTAGATGACAGGCAAACTTACTGTAGGTGCAGAGGTCACATCTGTTTCTCACAGTATATCCTTTCTACCCTTCCTCTCCCCTTGGAGGGAAAGGGGGACCAGGCCATGGATCCCACACTTTTATTTGACTTCTTCAGCCTAATCCTTAAGGAAAAAAAGGCTGAGGTTTTGGAAACAGGAAGGAGCGTCCAAGATCCATGTGGGAAGGAGTGATGGGAGAAGGTGGGTGGAAGAGCTGGATGGAAAGTAGTTGGGATATACAGTCAGAAGGAAAAAAGTCTGGGACGTGTAGCTGGTCTCCAAAAGGATCTTTGGCAGAAAAAAAAAAAATGTGGGGATTGCAGATGGAGGCCCTGATTGTTGGGTTATTCAGTGGGTTATCTAGCAGTTACCCTGGGTAGCACTGATCACAGGGCACAAGCATTGATGCACACAGAGAGCTCACATCAGAGATAGCTCCTGTTCAGTGTTTTTACTTGCCCCTGAAGAGCAATTTCCTCTGCAAATTGTAAAAGATATCCATGGAAGAGGTAATTAGGGTTCCTTTCCTCAGAGCACACAAAAGTTTGGCCTTCCAGTGTCAAGAGAGTGGTGAGATTTCAGAGGATAGAAAAACAGACTCTCTCTCAAGGGAAAAAAAAAATCATCAGCTGTGGTTTGTGAGAGCTGTGTATCTTTGTAGTCTTTTCATAGTGTATATTCTTTTTTTTCCTAGTGGAATCAACTATTTTGTACTTTACCTGCTGTACGCAATATCCTTATAACAGCATAGGAGCTATGTTTTCTCTGTTTGCAGGTTTTTGTCTGGATTGGGAAGGATGCTAATGAAACTGAGCAACAGGAATCCATTAAATCTGGTAAATCAAATAAATTTGGCAGAATTCTGAGTGAAGTAGCACCAATATGACTTAAAGAAGTGAAAAGGATGCTGTAGAAGAATTCTAGTTAACATTTACAGTGTTTAAAAGGGTTACTTAGAATTTAATCCTGAAGAAGATTATTTTCTCCTTGAGATGTGCTTTAAAACTCATTGTATCTTTCTTATCTGTAAATTTATAAAGAGTAAAATTAATGAAGATTGCACTACTAGGCTGCAGAGCTTTTTAAAGAGCTCCATGAAAAGAAACTGCACTGAAAAGAGAATTTAAAAGGACATACCTACTGAGCTGCACCCTACGCTAATGTATACAGTAATAGGAATGCCAACAAATCCTCAAGTCCTTACACTGCCACATTTCACTGCGTTAAATTTGGGGGAGAATATTCCAATTGTAGAACAAATCAAGACAATTCATGTGAAGTGCACCTCCTTGAAAAATTATGTGTCATCTCTGGTGTGATGCCATTCTGACAAAGTCTGCTAAAAATGCTTACAGATATTTCCCTGGAGCAGCTAGGCTTAAGTAGCTGTGCTTCTGACATGTACTGATGTCACATTGCAATGTCAGGGGAAACTATACAGGCTTTCACATAGGAAAAACAGGAATGAAGCTTGTGCAAATTCTTCTGTTCTAAAGCCAAAACACAGCTGTATGGCAATGAATTGATCAGAGCAACAATCCCTCTGTTTTACCCTCCTGGACAATTCCTTCACTGGCAGCTGGGAGAAATCAGCAATTACCTGATCCTTTCATTGCCTTTGAAATAATTTAATTGAATACTGTACTGTAGTAGCCCTGGGTTCTTTCACTAGGGCTTTTAATGTATTTTTTATAGCAAAGGAATGAATTCATATATTACATCTTTTATTTCCTTTCTGTTTTCAGCCAAACGCTATATTGAAACAGATCCTTCTGGCAGAGATAAGAGGACCCCCATTATAATTGTGAAGCAGGGGCACGAACCCCCGACATTCACAGGCTGGTTCCTGGCTTGGGACTCCAACAAATGGAAGAACTGATCTATCCAAGGAGGCTCCAGCTTCAAGCCAAAGAAGGATCAGAGACCAGCTACTTTCTAGTATTTTTAAGCATAAGCTTATGCAGCAACATGATGCATCTGTTGTTACACTTTCCCCAAGCTTTTATACATTTCTGTGAATAACCTGGGAATTCTCAGCACTGGAAAGGATGAATGATAATTGTAAACTGATCAAATAGAGCAAGTGGGGCTTTTTGTGTAGTAAATGTGGAAAGTGCTACCAATAATTTGTTTAATCTATTGATTCTTCAAACAGAAGCTGTGGATCAGCTTATTTTAATGTGCGAAAGTGGGTCAAATTCTGCTTTCACTTAAAAAGCCAAACTAAGAAATTCCTTTAGATTAAGGTCAGTGTAATACTGTGCAGAATTTGGCCTGATAAAGGACTAATTCTGCATCTGTTGCAAGGGTAGGACTGAACATGATTTACTTACTCCACCAAAATACTGCCACATTCATGTAAAAATTCAGATGATGCCTGATCCAGAGTGGGAACAGTGTCTGGCAGGGGGCAAAAAAGGAATAGATATTTTGACAAAGGTGTGCTTAACATGTTTGTCTTCTTAGTACATGTATTTGGAGCTTTGGACTGAATGGCTCTAAGTATATCAAGTTGACAGAGGGTTTTTTGAGAGACTGTCTAGCTCATTGTAATTAATTTCTTTAGATTTATCTCTGTGAACCACCTCCAGCTCCACCAGGTCTTTTTAATCAAAGCTCTTAAACACACTCTAGTGCACTAGTGCCTTTACGAGTGGAAACAGAAGAAGTAACAGCTTCAAAAACACATACTCTGCCTTAACCAGTATGCACTTAAGCCAAAGTTTGTCTCGATTGCCTTAGTGAGCAGTACTTGCTTCTTTTCCAGTGTGCAGACTGCTCAGCTTGTCAGGCACATGATGTGTTTCTACATGTCTTCTGTTCAGGTCTTAGTCAAATATCAAGTATATCAAGCACGAGGAAACCCCTTGTTTCAGTAGCAGTCCACATCCCGAGAATTTGGACTGTGAGTATGCACCACAGAATATGGCCTTCTCTTTTCTCTCAGACACAGTTATTGGGGCTTTTTTTCTTCTAGTGAATTTAAGAGTATATTTTCAAAGTGGTTTTTATTTGTAATTTAGCCAGAAAAGTCTACTGAAGGGCAGCAGGAAAAATTCTGCTTCAAATCTTTAGTACTGCTTTGATCAATTATCTTATAATGCTTGTTTTAAACAGCAGTTTGTACAGCTGTAAATCATGTCAATGTGGCTTTTTAATGAAGGCATTTCAATGGTTTTATTATTCTTATGTTAGATTGGAAAGTGAACTTTTAGACATTTGTATTTTTTTTTTTATCATGATTGTGGTTTTGAATCTGGGTAATGCAAAACAGTGAATTTAGTCTGGGCTCATAATGACAAAAGAATTGCGAAGCTAAGAGATTAATTATAGGAGTTTGTTAGCTTTAAACATTTGTTTAAATCTCTGCTAATATAACTGGGCTGTATCTGAATGTAATTTCATTTAAAATAAAATTACAAACCCCAGTATTCTATATGCCAAGATGATCTTCCTCTCTCTTGACATACTGTTGCTCAGTGCTTCCACTGATGTCTCGCAAAACTTCCTAATAAACCCAGCAGGTACCTTCATTTATAGGTGGACAATGTAATAAGAAGTTACTTTTTTTTTACTTTGGCACCGTTTTACACAATGAAAGGTTAACTCTTCCCAACAACTTGGAATTTACAAACCTAAGTGAAAATCAAAGAACTGGTTGCTTGTTAGCTTGTGATTTCATCTTTAAGAAAAACTACCATTGTTGTTATCAAACTCTGGCTTTTTAACTTTCTGCTTGCAAAAACGATTGACTATAAAAATTACTGGTTTATAGAACAGGAGGAAATAGGTGTATGTTTGTTTTTAAAGGATAGGTCTTGCTTTTTATTTGTGAGAGTAGATAAGGAGATGTCCTTCTGCTGGAAGGAGCACAAAGACCTTTTCAGTTCCTTAGCTACTGCACTTCATGCAGCCACTGAGCAGCCTGTAATTATCTGATGGTTGTCTTTGACACATACATATGATTCTTCTCATTTTTTAAAAATAACTGTTACAGTAGCTTCTTAACCAAGGATTAGACAAGATTTGCCCTCCTTGTACATAAATATCTTCCGGAACACTGAGGGCTCTGAACTGACGCAGCCTGCCAGCATATTCTGCAGCACTGTGAAAGCCTCTTTTCAGTTCCTTCTCACAAAACAGAGGAGCTTTTGTGGTCTGGCCTGGGCATTTTGGTTTACAATACATTGTCCTGGCACGTTGATGACTGATGTTGAGAAGAGCATTGAGAGCTCATAACGGACCAGTGTTCTCAACTAGGCTTTAAGCACAACAGCTGCTAGCAACATTGTTCTTGGGTTTACTTGCTAGAGAGGAAGTTTATTTTTCATATATACATGTGCAGTACACACAAAGACTTAGTTCTTTCTCTCTCTGGAGAGAGGGGAAGGGAGGATAGACAGGATCAACTATGACTGCTTGGAAATAGTAAAGATTAAGTTGTTTTCAAGAAAATATTTAAGCATATAACATTATGAATACACAGAGTGAACCTATCTGCCTTGTTTCCAGAATAGAAAGAATTGTGCAATTCTATACAGTACAGTCAAGTTCAGTCAAGAATAAGCTATACCTTGCATTATTATCATACAGTAATAGTACGTTCACTCTCTTTGTAATGGCAAAATTAGACCCTAGGTTAGCAGTTTCATTATGCTACAAACAGCAAGTATTCGTATGTTCTATTGGCTGTAAATACAGCATCATTTTTCATCTTTGTTTTATAGAATTTCATTGCAACAGAAAGATGTTGGGAATCCTTAAAGCCAAAAGAATTCATAATACTATATAGTATTGGTAGTTTACGTAAAATAGCATAATCTTAGAATATAACTAGAGATTGTACACAGGAGAGGAGCCAGTCTCTGGAATCACTGCTCAAAATATGTATTTTGACCATAGCACATAGTGCTATATAGCATCAGATCTGCTGTAAATTATTGTGTTAAATGTAATTAAATTCAGTGGAACAGTTTGTTCTTGCCAGTTCAGACTCACATAGGCTTCACCTGCAACAACAAGAAAGTTATGAAAATGGTACACAGTTGGATTGTGGGACCACCCCTCATGGGAGAACTAAGGAATCATACAGAAAATATTTTGCTCACTTGACTATAGCGAGAGGTGCTCTAAGACATCTCTATAGGCTACTATAGGCTACAGGAACATTTCTTGTTACTAACTTTGCAAATTTCTTGTAGTCTTCATTTTTACTGGATCTGAAAAGGCTAAAAAAAAAAGGCAAGCCAAAATAAGCCTATTATTTTCCATGGACTGAAGTTGCTCTTCAGAGTCCACTTCTCTACAGGAAAGCTTGAAAAAAACCCTTCAAACTTTGCTTTAGGACACAATTGCTCCTCAGCATCCCACTCAGGTTGTACCTTTATGTCTTAATTGAGCCAAATGCAAGTATATAAGGCCAAAATAAATATTATAAAAGTTAGATGATGCTTTAGTGTGCTGACTTTCCAGATCCTTGCTTTTTCTTTTTTAAAGACAATAAATTTGAAATTGCACACTTTTCCCTTCTTATGGATAGGACTTTTGCTGCTAAAATCAAATAAACTTCTGATTTGATCGAAAACACAGTCAGATCCTTAATCCACTATATGTCCTTAATGTCTCATTACATCCCCTCTAGACTCGCCTAAAGTTACTTTGACCTTCTCTGACTATTAACACATTACCTTTATGCTAAAAATCAATAAACTACACTCACTTCAATTAAAGCTTCCAAGGTGCAAGAGAGAGAAGGGTAGACCGATGGGAATTGGGAGGCCTGCCATGCCATAAAATTAGTCGATAACTGTTCTGGTCCTTCGCCCCTTGCATGTCATTTTCCTCTTGACATTAAAGTATATTTGCATTACAGGGGAAAAATTAATCTGTCCCTACAGAACAGAGCACATAAGCTGATTTCTTCTAAATAACGGCAAAGTGAGTTATTCCAGGGGAGAAGATAGAAGAGGAATCATCCTGTACAAAGCTTCTTCCTAAATGCATCCACACTTCTGTCCTGCAAGTGCTCTCTCTTCAAAAGGACGCCATGAGTGTACTGAGATCCACAAGACTGTACCTTTTACCACCACATTTAATCAGTCAGCAGTGAAACATGGGTCTCCACACACATGAAATGAAAGCATCAAGTGAAAACATTAATTTTCATTGTCTGGTAGACTATAGATCGTTTGCTCAGAAAAATAGCCTGGATGGGGGCAAGTAGGTCTAGCGAAGGTACATGTGATGTTTCTTAGGGAATGTATCGGGAAACCAAGCAGCAAGGCTGGGACAATCTGAACGGCATCCCACAGCAAGGCCCGGAGATAGACAGGTTTGCTTTAGCAACAATAATGCTTTGATTATTCCAACAAAGTCTCTTGACCATTGCTAGAAGAGCACAGCTCTCCCTACTGCTCTTTAACAGATTTCACAGAGGTGACTCAGGGTGATTTCACAGCAGTTAGCAATATTAACATCAAGGCTGATTGCAATCAGGTGATTTTAACATCATTTACCTGACACTTCACCATGCTTTGTGTTGTCTGGTGCCTTTCCTACAGAAGAACCAGCTACAGCAGCAATCCTGATTAAAATAGATCATTGCTAGGAGGAACCTAAGACAAAATTTCCCTGCAGGATTAGATTTTTACAGAGGTGGCTCAGAAAGGTCATAGGTTTCCTGTAACAGGCATTGCAGCACAGCTGAGTCCCTGTTTAACCAGTTGAGTGGGGCTGTAGGTATGCTTTGTTGTTGCCAAAGACTGCTGTCCTTCCCACCACTAGCCAGCTGCTCTACTGGACCTGGGCAAGAAGTCAGTTGTTGTAGCAGGGCAGAGACAGGAGTGGCAGTAAATGTCTTATCAGCAAGGACAACAGACAAGAAGCCTACTCAAACAATCCCCTACTTTCTTGCTAGACAGTCCCAGTCAACAGCAGATATCTCACACACCTTCTGCTGCCAGACTCTCTCCCATCCTAGCATTTGCAGATGCACTCCAGCACCCACTAACTAAATATCTCACATGTGAATTCCCAAAGCTCAAAGTCATCTTAAGATAGTGTGAGGAAAGGTGATGGAAATTTGTCCTGTATTTAAAGCAGCAAACAAGGATTCTGGTAACCTGCATTCTCTGTGGTCTGTGCATCCTTGCATAACCTGAAGTAAATCACTGCATTTTGGTGCTTCTACTCTTCACCTTTTAAATGAGGATTTCTTCCATCCCTTCCCTGTGTATTTAAGCTGCACTGACTTTTACCATGTGTTTGTACAATTGTGAAGTCACAACAGTGAAGTCACTTCTCAACACTGTCATCTTGTAGGTACTGCTCATAATCTAGACAGCTGCCAGGGTTGTCAGTACCAAGCTGCACAGAGCTTGCTCAGAGCAAGATCAGACGACAAGGCAAGTGCAATGTTTTGGAGACTGCTGAAGCACAGGTGCAGCTCCACCAACAATGGGGCAAGAGAGAAAGGGCAGGAACCACCTCAGAGAAGTAAAGCTTTTATGATATAACACATATGAGCAAAAATACCCCACCCCAGCAGTACAGTTCAGGGTTGTTTGGTCAGAGCATTTCGTAAACTGTAACTATAAGTGCATCTGCCTCAGTTCCATACAAATTCCTCTCCAGATCAGGAGCAGCTGCTCTGAGGATAGTAATTGTGAGGGGAAGACAAGGCTCTGCTGTGTTTGCAAAGGAATAGCAAAATCGTCAGGTGCCTCTTTACTTTGACCTGGCAAGTGAGGTCCTTAAATTTTTCTAGGGCTGCTGCTGTTAAAGGTACAAGGCCTCTCTGCAGTACAGCCTTATTTTTTTTTCTGGCAAGTGCTATTTTCTGGGTGACTCAAGGACTGTAGTTGTTGATAATTTATTGGATATTTCTTCTTTCATTACTGAATTATACTGGGTAACAGACATCAGCTGACATGGCTTCAAGCCAGAGGCTGAGCATGAGGGCACCTGTCCAAGGTAAAGTATATGAACTGAGAGGACCAAAATATGCCTTCTGACTACAGATGGAAGGATGGCCAAACATCTAGTTCGTTTTGAGGGTTTGGGTTTGCATTTTAATGGTATCTTCACTCGTGAAATGTCTGCTGGCTGCTGCTATTGGTTTCACATAAAAAGAATAATTTCATAGTGCTGTTAACAGTGAAAGCTTGGAGTTAGGGACTCTGTGGTAGCTGCTAATGGCTATCGTTTCATCTCAATTCTGAATTATCACAGGTCTGAAAAACACAGGAGGTATATGCTTTATGTGCTAGACTGCTGGGCCTTCAATCAATCCTCAGCAAGGACTCAAAGATCAGTGATTTGAAGGGAGTGCAGTGGTGGTCACCTAAAAGTCTCTCTATCTGGAGTTATGCTGAGATGAAAGACCATGCTGATTTTGTCCCTAAACAAAAGGGCAGGGCTCTGAAGTGAAACTCAGCAGGTAAGATCTCTAAGACTTAATAACAGCTTTCACAGAATGACCTATGGTTTCAGAGGCCTTCCGCCATTAAAATAGGAGGAAGGGATGCAACCATTTGTCCTCTTTAAAGCTTTCTGATGCTTTCTTTGAAGAATCAGATGGGGGTTGCATCTACTCATGAGCTGTATGCATCATATAGCTATCATAATACTTGCTGTTACGACCCTAACTGGGAGCTCGAGGAGTCATAAAGGTTTCATGATCCCCTTGGGTTAAATTAAGGTGAAATGACAGCAAATGACTGGTTAAAATGTTTTACTTTCAGTAGAAACAACTTAAACCTGGAAAAGGATAATAAGCAATGTGGTCTCTTATAGATAAATCTGTAAGAAATTTAAAAAAAAAAAAAAAAGGGAGGGGAGGGAGTCAAAGAATCCGGATCATCACCCCCCAGGTTCCAGCACTGTCTCAGGTCTGGTAATCCTGGGTGGTGGGTGCACACCCAGCAAAGTTTTCTGTCACCTTTTAAATTCATCTTATCAGCTGATTTGCATACCAGACGAGGAGAGGTGGGTTTTCCATGAACTCATTAGCATGAGAGGTATGGAAAAGGTGGAGCATGGGCTCTGCATGCGTACTGGAGGGGGGATGGGGTGTATTAACCCTTTTGTCCAACTGAGTCAGTGGTCAGGATCTCCCTCTGCCACCTTTACCTTTCGCCCAGTTACTGCTCATTTTTGCTGACTTCATGCTTCCTGGGCAATCATGCAGCCTTTTGCTCCTTCTGGGGCAGATGCTCCCCTCTTACCAATCTTTCATCTCTTCTCCAAGGACACAGTCGCTAGCAAGGCCTGCATCGTTTATACAAAGTATCAAACTCACACAATAGAGACAATGTTTAGTGGTCCTCCTTAGAAGATTCAACCCTTCAGTTCCTCACACTTGCCATCTGAAATTCAAATACTTCAAAGCATGAAGAATTCCCTAAATAGTCCCTTACTGCTTACAGTATGTCCATGCCTATTTTTTCCTTAAATAAAGAGGTATTATATGATTTATTTTCCTTTTATATCCCATTAGCAGAGAGGCCTTGAATGTAATAAGTAAATTGGAAAAAAATGTTTATAGTATCTGGCTGCTGCTTCTGCTTCCTAAAGTCCTGCTCAGACTCTTCCTTAATCTTTCTGTGTCCTGTCCTGGTGGAGGTCTAGAAGGTGGCCTTCAAATACGAGATGAAAACTGCAGAGTTTACCTTTGCAGAACTCGGCACTAGTGGCTCTTGCAGCATTATCTCCATTCACTGGAGTTAAGTGACGTGATTAAATTCTCAGCTAAACAATCTGTTCCTGCCTAAGTTTATCTGCCTTCCTTACTTTGTTTAAAGCCTGCTAAGTAGTGTGGCGTGGCCATGAGAGCCAGAGCAAGGGAAACCTATATTCTGACAAAAAGCTGTGATGTCAACATAAGGCTTAAAAAATGTACGTATTTAAAAATTATTTTTTTGGCAGGTTTTTACATAAGTAGAATTTACACCTCTAGTGGCAACAGCTGTTAGGTGCCAGATTCTCTGAAAGACTTCTACTCTTTTTCAGTATTATGAAACTGGAACGTATAATGTGGTTTGTTTGAATCCTATTCTTTGTGAGATGAAAGCAAGTATTATTTTGCAGAGACAGCTTTTATAAAGTCTTCAAAGTGCGTTTACTGTTGCTTCCATCCAAGAATTGAAACTTAGGAGCATGAAAGAAAGCTTTTTGCCTAGCATACTCATGATCAGCTTTCAAATCAATTTTCAATCGACTTAACTTCTAAACTTTAGCAAACAGTAGGCCCAATCTTGCATTCACTGAAGTAATTTTGAGATTTACCATTAACTTAAAAAGAAGGCCTCGTGAGCTGATAAGACTTAAAAATTCTAAACTATGTCTGAGCAATAAGCTGAAATTACTGCTCCTCGCCTACACAGTGTTTGTCTTCCCAGAAACCTTGTTCTTTCATCCTCCTCTTTTCTTTGGTTTGTTTCTTCCTCCTTTTTTCACCTAACCATAATACAAGCTTGTGAGCTCCCTAGGATAAGGGTTGGTTTTCCCTCTGCTATGTTCACATGGCCCACAACAATAGGCTCAGATTTCTCACTGAAACTCTTAAATATTGTTACTGAGAAGAATAATTACCTTTTTTATTTATTTATTATTCCCTGAAGTTTTAGAAACTGCAACAAATATCCAGTATTTATACAAGTATCAGATGCTCATTGTGTCTTCGAGTAAGAGACTGAAACTTTCACCCAGCAGTTGAGGCTCGCTGGTGAAAGGGTCTGTGACCCTGGGGGAAAGAACACCTTTGGCTGCACTGACACTTTGTAGTTCTTATCACTTGCAGCCAAACAGCTGTTTGGGCTTGAGAAAAATAAAATCTAGAATGCTTACCTATAGTTCATATTCTGCTGATAGAAGTCTACTGTTAATACTAGAAATCAAAGCAAGGGAGTATTTATCCTTTTGTATTTGCCCTCCTGTAAAGCTAATTTCCACCCTTCTGTTCCAAAACAGAATTTAATCTCTTGGTCAAAATCCAAACATGTTCAAGGGCTGAATGCAACTGCCACACACCTGGAAAAGCTGTAGACCTACTACATCATGGTTTGTGAGCTACACCTCGGAGTGCTGTTAGCTTGGAAGAGGGGAAAATGCCAATAAGTCTTAGCTCAAAACTCCTAGTCCCCAGTAAATCTGCTGTTTTATAAATAAATAGCCAATCAGAAGTCTGTTCTTCCTTGCAAGCAATGTATTGGGGCATATGCCATTCTGAATGAAAAATTTGGTTTTATTTTACTGGGCCAGATTAAGTATTTTCCCCTGTGCACTTCAGATGCCTGTTGACCGAAAGATCTGTTCAGTGACAGAGTTTTCGAAAACTCACGAATGCCTCACAACTATAGTGCTAAAATGAAGTGACTGGGAAAGACTTCTGGTAGGAAGTGAAGCAAGCACTGTGGAGGATAAAACTAGCAGACTGCACAGATGCTTAGTGGACTTTATCAGTTTTCTATGGTTTACAAAACACCAAGTTAATTTATCAGTTAAAGATGTATTGTTTATCTCATTAAAGAAGTTACAACTAAACTTGAGTTCAGTTATCTGACTAAAATTCATAATAAATTGTCTTCTTCAAAAAATAAAAATAAACCATCCCCCTGTATCTAGGAAGCCAGCAGGTCTGTCTTTTTACTTATCTAAGCAAGAGAAGCTTCCAGAAAGCAAGAGAATAGCTATATTCCCTACGTTATCTGTTCCATAGGTGACTAGGAATTATAAGGAGCACTCGCAAGCTCCTGTTATTAGGAGCACCGATAAATCGTGTAACAGTGGCTGGAGAACATCAAACAAATTGCTTGTGCTCTATTTTATTGTCTCAGTAGGGACTTGTATTAGCTGTTGCTTCTGAATGCCAAGCTCAAGGAGCTGTGACACTATCACTGTACTACCTACAACATTATACACTGAAGCAGAGACTTCAGATTTTTCATAGCCCTCCTGGGAGTTTAGGCATATCTCCCATAAAATTTTATTTTCATACACTGTAATCTCTGTGAAATCTTTTTCTATTGCTGCTATGCCTTTTTTAGGAGAGATGAACAACTGAATTTCCTCTTCAAGGTGTCCACTTAACTTGATTTACACAAAGCTACTACAGATGAACAGCTTGTTTGTTTTTACAGTGGACCCTATATATCGGATGGGCATCTCAACTCAGCTGCTGCCAAAAGGGTCAGAACACATCCGAGAGCTGGCTGTGCGCACACCACGCAGGCACACGCCCCCTGCCCCTGCAGCCACAGGGACAGGCCGGCCCCTGCAAATTAGTGGAGCTGCAGCCCTTTGTCTTTTGTGACCATCTGAAATTCTCTCATAACAAGTTTCAGTGAACTGTGCTTGTCATTTAAGCATTTCATTAACTGTATGCTAAGTCCTACTCTGTGAACTAAGTGCTATATTATATGCTGCTTCTGTCCTCGCACTTCATTTTGGATATATGCAGTACCTGGAGGACAAAGCATAGTTTTTAAATAAGTAACTGTTGCAAGCGGATGGATTATTATGAAATAACTGGCTTTAATGAATGTTCCATCCCACAAGCATTTAGTCACAAGTCTCAGTCAGAACTTGCATCTCTTTTTCCACTACAGTCAATCAACTGAGATACAAATTCATCAAAAAACGTCTTCTTAGTTCTCATGCTCAAAACCTGTTTGTTTAGACAATCTTTTATAATTCCAGCAAATTTCAGCACCCTTATGTTAAATACTTAGACAATATTTAGAAAGTTCTTTAGAAAAGCAAAAATTTAATTGTATTTTTTCTCTTTTCTTAATGATTACTCCATGCTAGCAATATAGCAAAGCAAACAGCAGTATCTAACATACTACTAATATTTTCATTATTTTTCTGGAGTGAGGAAAATACCTTCACATGTTAAATCTAGCTATGCAGGGACAAAATAAAACATATGCTGCTCTTGTATTTGAAATTGTAGTACTTTTAATCTGCTTGCAAACTGCTTCCATTGTATTAAAGTGATGTATTTAAAATTATGCAACCCTATTCAGAAAAAGCATTGTGAGGAAACTGTGGCAGATACTGAAATCTCAGCTTGCTAGAATTTTAAACTATTTAGAATAATTCTGGCACACAAAAAAAGCTCTAAAGTGCCCATGGCTTTTCTGAGAGAGAAAATAAAGCTCTTGGAAGCAGTGCTGTAACTGGCAAGATTTTCAAATAGTAGCATTGAGTAGGCCAGCATTCTCAGCAAAAGGGTGTGTTTGACTCATGTCAGTAGTTCTAGAAAAAAAAAATGGTGTCACAAACAACTTGGGGCAGGAGAGTGAGTGGCAGGGAACCTGTTGCTGTGGTGAATATAAATACAGATGTCTTTGGTCAGTATAAAACCACTGAAGAAAATATGCAAGCCAGGGCTGTAAAGCTCATATGTGGTATCACATACTGAACACTTAGGAATTTCTCATGCTGCAGAAGCCTTGCCTCACATACTGAAGAATGAAGGTAGGAGGTATTTTTCCATTTATTAAAGAAACATCTTTGCTGGGGTTTTTTTTGTGCCAGCTGCTTAGTGGGGCAAGAAGACTGGAAACCAGGGGTGTCTGTGACAATAATGCTTTTTTCCACTCTTTAAAACTACCCCATAACTAGTTGTATGTCTGGGTTTGGATTTTGTGACTACAAACTTTGTATCATATGAAGATAGGATCTATGCTTAACCTTAATTACATGCTGCTATTAAATGAACAATCGGTATGGTAGAGAGTTTTGCATGACAAGTCCTTCATACATAGGTGCTGTCAGGGACAGCCGTTCTGCTGTTCCACCTGATGTCAGGGAGAAGGTGAGCTACTCACACAACCACAAGTACAGAAAGCGGTCAGACCATTCCCCAGACTCTGCAAAGCCAGAGTCACTGCCATTACAGCCATCGTATCAGAGCATGAAGCAACCAAAATTCACAGAACTTGGAAGGTGGAGATTTTAATTTTAGTCACCCTGAGACACTTGCTCAGTATGACTAAGAACATTTATGAGCTAGTACCACCTTTTTTTCAGCTAACACACCTAAGCAGCATTGACAGCACAACTCAGTGTGACTGTCAGTATCAACGAACAAGGCTTTTTGTTTGTCAGCCTGCTATATGGCATAATGTTTAGTTATGAAAATTAAAGTGGTAAAATGTAAATGTTAAGACTTCATATGAAAGTACACATCAAATGAGAATAGGTTTAATTAACTGGTCTAATCAGAGGGGTAACAAATTGTAACACATAGCAACTCCACCTCCTACTGCTCTAAGCTTTGTTATTTATTGTGAGGAAATAAATGAGATTTTCTACCACTGACTACTTTTTAACAATCAAAGCAAAATAATTCATGCAGCATATAAGTTATCATAAAAGAAGTCATCAGACATAGCAAAGATGATAAAAGGCTTCTTTGTGCAAAACATTTTCTATGCCAATTTAAGAGACAGTCTTAAGAGCAAAACTTCATGTGTTGCAATTTGTCAGCAATTTCACTGTTACTGCTCATTTTCAAGGGGTTTCTCAAAATCCATGGTAAAACTGCTGTAGTATTGTAAGTAGGAACTTGGTGTTCTTTTAGAACCATATAATGTCATCTCAAAGCAATACTTTTTTAGCTCTTATCTTAGATCTAGGGTATAGTTGAAGAGGAGTAACTTCAATTTTTGAATGTACAACCAAGCTACAGTTGGTTGCTGTAATAATAATAAACATTATTACACATATATTAATACACCCTAGCCTAGGTCTGCCATGTCATTGTACTGAAATGCAGTTGATTTTCTCTTTTATACACATTGAGAAATCTGCCTGAAGCTTCAAGCAGTAAGAATTTGTGGTGTGAGGTTGCTAACACACCTCTTTCATGAAGACAGAGATGTTAAGATCCCATCACTATGTGCCAGCTACCTGTAGCTGGCAGTGCATTGTCCTTGCAGTAATTTCATCCTTCTTACGACTTCATTTCATTGTGTTTTACAACTAATTCAGCTCCATGATGCTGCTGGTTTCTTCCTCCTTCTTCATTTGTTCATATTTGCTTCTGTCCTTTAGTGTTCTGCAGTTCTGGCCATATCCCTCTGCATCTGCAGTATATAGGATTTGGGTCATTTGTCGTGTTTCACTTTTCATTTGATTTGCACGTTACTCACAACACATAGTGTTATTAAAAAATAACCGCTAAGGTGATTAGTTATTGAACTGGATAATAAATGTTATTAGCCTGTTCTAGAGAATGATGGTATTTAGTCAAAACAAAAGGACATATCTTACTTATCTGGCCAAGGAAATTCGAGCCCACTGTCCGCTTTGAAAAGAATTTTTCACCTGCTGTGTCACTAGATGTGGTTGTGTAACAACAATTGTATCTACTTGAATGGAATCTACCTTTAGAAGACCAGCACTAAGTGAAAGCTCTGATTTAATGTTTTGCTACGGAGAACCTCTCATGAATGCTAGCTTTTAATTTCTATGAATTGCTATTTCCATATGATAGTTTCTTGCTGCAGCACTGTAAGCCTGGCCCTCCCAAACCTGCCCTGAACCAAAATTATCTGCGGACCATTTAGGAAATTAAAAAATAATCCTATTTTACCATAGTGAAGAAGCTGCACATTATGCAGGCTGCTTCTTTTTCTAGAAACACAAAGGTTTGTTCCAGGCTACCTCTTCTGTGTGGAAAATATATGTAGATTGTATGTATGAAACAAATTTAGAAAATAATGTATTACCATTTACCCTGGTAAATCAGTATCAAAGAAAGGGTAGAAAGTTTTTAGGCCAAAGAAGCTGAGTTGCAGCTGTTCTGATGAGCTAAGGAATGATGAGCCAGAAAGAACTCAGAGCTGTCGACAAGTTAGGAAGTCAGAAAAATAAGTGAAATGACCCCAACACAGAAATTAGGCACCTCTTTGTTTTGCATTAGAAAGTCTGCACATGGGTTTGAGCCTTTTTTCCACTGTTTCCTCATACATGTATCTTGCAGTTATTTTCACCTGTCATCTAATTGCAGCCGACCCCCCCTCCCCATTTAGCTACATACTTGAAAAGAAAGTGAGTATACATCTTACTGCACACCTCCTTCATTCAGACTTCTACAGAATAATCAAAGCCTTGCTTCACCATCACCTTCAATTATCAGGGGGTGAATGTGTCAGCTTTCTTACACTCCCACTAATTTAGATACCATTACTCCCTTCGTAACACCTGGAACACCTGCCCAGTCTGCACGTTTGACTTTTAAAGTAGCATGAAGTGCATGGGAGGAGTTGATCAACTTGGATTGTTATTTAATAGCTGTTTTGCAGAAATGCCTACAGGGATTAATTAAGATCAAGGTGCTAAACACTAAGAAGACTTACAATGAAAAGTAGTCCCTGCCCCAGAGAGTTCATAATTCTCTTTATAGCAAGTTACAACAGGTGGATGAAATAAATTAACTGTAGGGAGGGAAAGAGAAGTAGAACAATCTACTTCTCCAAGCACTTTCTGGAGAGTGTGGATCATTTTCATGTATATATTTACAGATATGCTCATTTTTCTGAATATGTTAATTTCTCTCTAATCTTAAAATTATCTCCCTGATGTCATAAAACGCCTCTTCCAAAGAAACGCATAATAAACGGGATTTGTCCTCCACCTAGTGCGTTGGATATGCTATACTTTTGCAGATCTTCAGTTCTGTCTGTCCCTTTCCAAGGGCACCAAAATCTGTTATTGACTGTTTTTCAGCAGAGCAAGAGATAAAGGCAATGTTTCTGCATTTTATGCTTAAAATTAAAATACCTCCAATAAAAGCAGGAACTGGCCCATATCCCTCCTCGTGGAATTAATTTTAAAATATGTTATTATAAAGCTGTGTTAAAGTGTGTACAGATCTTGGTAACAATCAGACATTAAAAGTTTAGAAGACTGTAATATCTAATAGGCTTATTTTTCCATTAAAAATAGGGAATACATAATTTTGTAGGTGGAGATAAGGGTCAACTTATTTCAGCCTGTCAAGTTTTATGAATAAATCTATCATGTCTAATAATATTTCTTAACAAGGTATTTGTCTCTGGTTTCCACCAATTTTAAATAACTAAAACCCATTCGTGAAATACCTAGGGCCCACTTTTACTGCCACTATAAATGTTTTTCTTTTACATTGTATGCTGTGCCAAAGTAGTGTAAAACACTGCCAAATCAGAAACCTTACTGGTTGGCCTTAGGGGTAGTAACTTACCCCTGCTTTTCCATAGATGTAAAAATCACTTTCCTATACAAACAGACCACTACCTCTAAAGAAAGTAATCTGTAAATCACGATGTAAATAACTAAGCAAGATAAAGGCAGTGAAACATTAATCTCAGATGTAAGCAAATGAGAATTTTGCTATTTTTAGTAGGACTATAATGGGTATCCTAACACTTTAATAGCATGAAACCTTGCCTACAGCACACTGTGGAATTTTTGTTGCAATAAAGTGTCCTTTTACTATTAAATTACTTCACTTTTATACATCATAATTCTTTGTGATTTAAAATATAGAGTAAAATGCTTTCAAATGAAAAAAAAGAGGTATGATTGCCAGGATATTCTTAAAAAATCATTCCTTTTCAGCAGCCGTATCAAGAAATTTGAAAGTCCTCTAGAAAAAAATGCAAGGTTAATACTGAAAATGCCACCTTCTTGCTTTTACTGGAGCCCACCTAGCTGCTCAAAGACTTGGATGATTGTGGTATGAAGTAGAGAAAACATACAGAACAGTAGACCTTAGTAGCACAATATTTTTAGTTAGCAGTTAAACATACACTTTTATCAAGAGAGATATAATTTTTATCTACCTGAGGGTTAGGGATGAAGAATTTTCTAGCATGCCCTGCTCTGAAGTCAGCATATCTGATCCTTTTGCGCACTACTGGTACTTTACACCGGGCTGGTGTACATCCACCGTAGGCAGAAGTCACCGTCTACATTGCCACAGCTGTATAAAAACTACATGGCAAACACATTAATGAAGAGTGCAGTGGGAAGAACAGAATGATGGAGAGACAGCAAGAGTATCAGAGACAACATACCCATCCAGGCCTCCTCTAAAACCTATATGCTCTGGAAACAATAATGTATGAAAATGTCTTATTAGATGCTAGCAATCAGCTCTGACTTTGAAAGCCTTCACTGCTTACATCAGGCTTGGCTATTAAAATGCAGAATTACTTAACATATCCTCGTGCTGTGGGAAACTTTCCTTGTAACTAAACTAGGTGACATTTACGTTTGTTCAGACGTGAGCACGGCTTCTATCTCTATGCCAGGAGTCTAAGAGGAGGATTTCATGCACTCAGTTATTCTCAGCTCCTCCGGGACTGTTTGTCTCCTGTTTCATAGGGACAAGTGAAAGGCAAGAAGAGTACAGTGAGATCAAACAGCCGGGCCTGATGCCTCGGACCACTCTTATTTAGGCCACAACAGCAAGAAACCCCACTCACAGCACCTCCCTCCCCTCTAATTTCGCCCGTACCGGGGCCTGCAGAGGTCCCAGGTGGTGGGAAGAAGGCAGCCAACGGGCTTTTCCACAGCCGCTGAGGCACGAGGCCTCGGAGCCTCCGATACTTGCTGCGTCACTCCAAGGGATCAGGAGCTGTACGGCCATTTACGGGGGCTCTGACAGCAGCACCGACCGCACTGCGGCACCCAGCCCCCCCGGGCAGCACCCTTCACCCGGGGCTCCCCAGAACCGCTCCGGGGGGCGGGGACAGGGGGG
>NW_020799095.1:22961195-23039578 GCF_003259725.1 Athene cunicularia | reverse complement strand
GCCCCGTCGGAGGCGGAGGGGGGTCAGCTGCGGGCTAACGCCGCTGGTGTCGTTGGCAGGATCCCAGCCTAGCGCGGCGGCGGGCGTAGCCGAGGGAGCCGGCCCCTGCTCGTGGCAGCCTGCTGTCACCTCCCCTGCTGGCAATGGGGAATGGACTCTCGGACCAGACACCGATCCTCTCCAGCCTGCCTTCGTTCCAGAGTTTCCACATCGTCATCTTGGGACTGGACTCCGCTGGAAAGACGACGGTGCTCTACAGACTGCAGTTCAATGAGTTCGTCAACACTGTCCCCACTAAAGGATTTAATACGGAGAAAATCAAAGTGACTCTGGGCAACTCGAAAACGGTCACTTTCCACTTCTGGGACGTAGGCGGCCAGGAGAAGCTGAGGCCCCTGTGGAAGTCGTACACAAGGTGCACCGATGGCATTGTGTTTGTGGTGGACTCTGTCGATGTTGAGAGAATGGAGGAGGCCAAAACAGAACTTCATAAGATCACTAGGATATCTGAAAATCAAGGAGTGCCTGTCCTTATCATTGCTAACAAGCAGGACTTGAGGAACTCTCTCTCCCTTTCTGAAATTGAGAAAATGTTAGCGATGAGTGAGCTGAGTTCTTCAACTCCCTGGCATTTGCAGCCTACCTGTGCAATCATTGGAGATGGACTCAAAGAGGGACTGGAGAAACTACATGATATGATAATTAAGCGAAGGAAAATGTTGAGGCAGCAGAAAAAGAAGAGATGAGTTTTATTTTGACCTTTCTATTTTAGAGTAGTTACTTGGTCAAAATTTGACATAAGACAGCTTCCAAACCCAGGCCTGCTTGTTTGGATGCCGTTAAGTTAGTTACGTTAAACAATCAGTTGCACAACCTTGCCGTGTGGAAGGCTGTGCAGTTATGGAACTTTTTTTTTTTTTAAACTAGTCTCTTCTGAGTTTTATGGCTCTGCATTATTTCAGAAGCCCTAATAGATGATGTAATACTATCAGGAAATGGATGGATGGGTGGGTATATGTGACATGGATGTCTAAATAGCCAAATAAAATGAGGGGGTTTTTGCTTAGTGTTGTGTTCATATGTTTGAGGGTGCCCTCTGCAAGCAATTTGCATTGAAGGTGTTCTGTGTTTTTAAACTTTTAATGCTCGTAAGTGGAGTGTTTAGGTGAACATTATACAGCTTTAAAAACATGTATGAAGCTAGTAACCCATTCTTTTGAGAGGCTGTTTTTTACCTTGTTTGGGGATTTCTATGAAAGCTTGGCTACATGTGTAGGGTTGTTGGTTTTTTTTTTTTTAATTTGGCACTTTGAATTTGAATCCTGTTCAGTTCAAATACTTAAAATTTCAAGTGCTGTGGATTCTTCAACTGATAAAAGAAAGACTTTTTGACAAGTAAAAAATGTAGACAACATGCTGGAGCATGAAAAAGTGGTTTCCCAACATATAGCATGTTTTTGGTATGTAAGGTTTTTATTTTTTAGAAGTAGCCATTCCTCATTATGCAGTGCTAATCAGGTTTAAACTGTTACTCAAAATTAGTAATTTATTTCTGGATTATGAGTATTATGTCCTCCTACTATCAAGTTAAAAGTAAATTAATTGCAGTAAAGGAGCTATAAAGAACAACTCTGGCTGCTGTGGTTCTAACCAGTGCAGCATTCTTTGCTCTACTGGTGACTTTTCTGGCAATAAAACAAAATTATAATGAAGTAAAGATTGAGTTAGAATTAGCAGAGCACATCTTGTATCTCTCCGAAGTACCCCATTTTATTAAAGTGGTATTGCTATGTCACTTTCAACGTATGCTTTTTTTTTATTGTGACTCTTAAAGTATTTTGTGGTTAGGAATGTAATAATGCTTTATACACTCAAACATTTGACACTACCGGGGGTTGGGGGGGAGGGGGGAGTGCGGGAAGAAGATTTTCAAGATGGGCCTGTGTTCTGCTTTAATTATGCTTTAAGCTGTTCTTGTTTACAGAGTGTGCAAACAGTGTTAACTGGGCAGGATAGTGCTTGACGGAAAAGGGAGGGTAGTTTTTCTTACTGGTACAGAGCTTCAAGTGACTCTTTAGATACTTGGCTAGCAATTAAAAGGGCTAAAACAGAGCCTGGATTTTTAAGACTAACTTTAGTGGTGCTGTAAAAATTCAGAATGTTAGATTCTCTTTAAGCTTTTGTTGGAAATACTAGATTAAAAAAAAAAAAGTTGAAAAAAAAAAAAAAGCAAAGTCTATTTCCTCCTCTTACTCAACCAGCAAAGTAATAGACTTTTCTTACCTGCTGCCATGTATCAGGAGGATGACCGCTACAAACATGAATGTCAATCAATGTAACTTAGGTATGTTTAAAAAAAAAAAAAAATCTTTTTAACCAGCAGCTGTTTGTCCAGGAGGTAACCAAAAATGCACTTTAGTGTCTTCAATAACTGAAAGTGACAGCTGTTTTTTTAAATGACATCTTGGTCCTTTTTGAATAAACTGAAGTAGCTTCCAGTGGAGCTTTTGTATGTTGGTTATATATGTACCTGCACTGGTGACATTGTAAGTCACTTACTCAAGTAATGTCTATATTTATAGAAATGTGGATGACTTCTTAAACCTCAATAAACAATTCAAAACAAGCCTGCAGAGAGAAGGTGTCTGACTTCTTGTACTGCAGTGGTACGTTCTTACCAGCTTCTGTGCATGTGATGTTAGTAACAGTAGAACTGTTTCTGTTGAAAACCAAAGGTATAAATGTGGTGAGGCTCATAAATGTCGCAGTGTTATAAATTGCAGGTATCTCATTAAAAACTTTAAATCAGTGGCATGTCTGTATATTCACAGAAGAAATACTAACTGCAGTGACTCCTTTCTGAAGTGATAGATCTTGCATAATTCAAAAAATCTTATGTGGCTGAACCTATTTTGTGTTACTTGCAATATTTAATAGGCGATGTTGGGCATTTATCACATGTACTCACAGGTGGTACTTAATTTAGTATCTTCAGGATCATATGTCTAAAGCTGTCTGAGGGATTCACGTGTACTTAAACCTTGGGTGAATTTCCTCCTAGGATTTTACAGCAGTAAGTAGAATGTGGCAAGAGATATGAAAGCTTCTAATTAGTTTCAGGACCTGAACATAGGCAAGGCAAACTTCATTTAGCCTGCAAATCAAAATGGCTAAGTTTGAGAGAGAAGTTTAGATAATTCTCTTGTGAACCTGATTTTTTTTTCATGTCTGTTTATGTAACTGCATGTCAAAATGTAGGTTACTGACAGTCAGTCTTGAGAAAAAGTGATGCTGAGCCCTATGAATTTGGGGTGTAATTGGTATAACATTGGCTAACATTTTCATTCCTGTCAGGTGCACAGGGCTACTAGGCTGAGGCTGGCTCTTCGTATGCAGTGAACAAACTGTATGATTCCAAATAATTGCTTAATTTAGAATATTCATTAGGCTTCTGTTGGGAACAGTTGAAAAGGCATCCTGCTTTAAAAAGTCAACTGTTTTCTTTGTATTAAACGTGCTAGTGTTTATCTGGTGACAGTCTCTCTAAAGTCTTCTGTGTATAAAAACTTAAGTGAATGATTTTGAATACAAAGGCATGACCGATCTGTAGCACTCTGGAGGAAGACGTGAGAGAGGGTGGGGAGTAGTGTTTCTAAAATGTCATTTTTCTTACCATGTGATATTTAATACTGACTTGGAAGTAGAAGACTTTGGGTGGGGGATGAGTTTCATATTCAACCTATACCTTTATCTGTACTAGAACTGTTTTGCTGGAATATTACAGTAACTGAGTAAAATACACAAATGTAGCTGTACCTCCAACACTGTGTTCTGTCTTACTATGACAAAGTCTTCCACTTAACAAAATGCTAATTGCAAATAGAGCATTTGGTATCTCAGCCAACTGAGTTTCTGCTGGCAGAGTTCTGTCAGCCTGGGATCACTTTCTTCCCTACGATGAATTGACAGTTCTGGCCTAAATACTGGTATGTGTAAGAAAATCTTGAGAGGAGCTGAATAAGCAGGTGTAATTTTGTTACAATGTTGGAGTTGCACAACTTAAATTTTAAAATAATTTTTGCTGAAATAGGCTACAAATTACACTGTTCTTCAAGGCATTGAACAAGTTAAGTATCTTTAACTGCTTCTACTTTAAGGAGGTATGGAAGTGCATTTAAATCAGTGCAGCACTGTCAAAAACAAGCCACAAGGTCTTGTAACCTTATCGCTGTTGTCCTAGCTTACAAAAGTTGGTATGACATTGCCTCAGCTGTTTATATACATGCAGTCATTTAAAGTTAACCAGCCCTCAGGATCTGGTCTCTGTTTTCTAGCTGTGTATTGGCTTATGACCATTTCAGATAGAAAAAGTACTGTAGGATATGGTGAGAATCTGTCATGTTCTTGACATGACTTGTGTTGTGCTGAATGTGCATTTACATTTGAAAAAATGCAAATAATGGCTTTCAGCTAGGTGATGTGAAACCTTTCTTTATTCTAATTTTTATGTTTTATTGAGACATGATTGATCCTTTTTGTGTGGAAAGCAGTACCCACAGCCAGCCCACAGTTCTCAGCCTGACTTAGCTGGGTGCTTCCGTACCACCTTACAGAGCACTTTGGTCCTGCAGGAGTTTACTACCAGAGACACGGTAGTCACAGAGCAGCCAGGAGCTGGTAGCAGTCTGGTCGGGCGGGTGCTAGCGAAGTCCTTCTGGACCCCAACAGGTCTGCATGAGGGCAGCTCTGCCTTCTTGAGGGGGGATTATCTGCATATTGGATCATCTGTTTACAAATAGCAGGGTGTTAATTAGTGTCTGGCTGAAACTTTTTGTTAAGAGATGAGTGTCATTCTTGGCATGGGAGGAGGATTTAGATACTGTGTTAATGCTGCAAAGAAGGATTTGGTAAAGCAGAGTGTGAAAAACATAGCCAGTCTGCATATACTATATATAGGGCACTGCCCCTAACATATAGTCTTGATTCAGCTGTGTGGATTGCAATGCATGAAGGCTAGCAAACGTATGCTAGTAATGCTGTCTTCCTTTAAGTTCTGAGAGAGAAATCTAGGCATGAATCAGTGCTTTTTGGATCAGTGTTTTCACTTTACTGGTGGGTGACTCATCTTTTGAGAGGGTCACAGTTTACAACCTTGTAGCTTCGTGTCCCCGAGCTAAAAACAATTCTTGTCACTACTGGAGGGGATGTGTAGGGGAGCTGTGAATGAACATTGTCTTCTGTTTGCTTACTCCGGGGGATAAGGAAAGCATTTATTTTTTTATTTTATTTAATCCTGACTGACATAGGTATGTAAAGGCCAGCCCCTCTCATGCTGCTCTGTAGGCTGTGATTATTTTTAGGAGCAGTACAAGACTGCAGAGCTTTGTGGATAAACTCTGGAGTGTGTTTTTAAACTGAAGGGAAATACATGGCGTGACTTTGCAGCAGGGTTACACCTGGGGTTGTCATATGGGCTCCCACAGCCATCCTACCTATCTGAGAACAAAATACAGGGATGATACATATCTGGTAACTTTGCCTTTCTTCATAGCATTAGTCAGGCTTCTTAAACCAGCTGTAAAGAAGCAAACGCAGTTTCAAAGACCTAGCTGAAGAAAATCCCAAGCAGCGAATTAAGGACTTGAGTTTCTCCCTGCCAGTGCTCTGTTTTATTGGTGCTGGCTATGAGTGACTGCAGGTATCCGTGTGGTGGCTGGGGGACGCTGCCTGCAGGCAGCCTGCTCGCCGCCGGGCCTGGTGAGTGGCACAGTCACCAAGTAGTCACATAATGAATTTATTCAAAGCCAAAATCTAAGGAGAAAAAACAGGCAGGGAAGCCAGACAGTGCTTCCAGACTAAATACCTGCTTGCAAACAACTCAGGAAGGTAAAAGATGATAATCCCTGAGCTGTGAAGATTACATATTTACACAGCTGTTCAATCAGAATTGAGAGCTAAAGATGACAGAATAGTTAGAAAGGAGAAAGTCAAGTACAGTTGCTGGCTGTGGGGTGTGTGGAGGAAGAGAAGACTTGAAACTGTGGGGTCTTCCTAGCTTTTCAAAATATATTGAGCCTTAAGGGAAACAGATATGCTTTTAGGCTGCTTAATTGGTTTAAAAATCTTTATTGCTTTATGCACTGTAGTTTTCCTATTGCTGAAATGAAACAATACCTCATTTAAGAAAGCCACCTAATCACCACATTAATCTCAGAGTGCACTGACAAAGGAGAAGGTTAGCAGGGGTGTTGAGCCTTGTTAAATGTGCTGACGGCTCCTGGCTGGCTCACAGGCTGCTGTATTTCAAGGTCTTTTCTAAAAATAGCAGAATGGTAGAATTTAGGTCACGCAAGGTAAAGGTGTGAAGCCTGATACCTCCAAACACCACACACAGTCCTGAGATGCCACCAACCTGTAACTGCTTATCTTCTGTTACCACTTTATGAATGATAAATAAAAATAATTTCCTTTGGAATGTAACACTTTCATTGCTTTCCCATTCCAATGTCATTTGTCCTGAGAGATTTAACAGGTTTTGATGCTGGAATGTCATTGAGTCGGGTGTTATAAGGATGAGTTTGTAATTGAAGAGGGTTGGGAAAGAGTGTTCACTGCTGCTGCAGTGACTTTGGTTAGCTAAAACCAGTCTTCTTGTAAAACTGTCTTAACATGGACATAGATAACCTAAAAGAGGGACATTTTCTAAAAATATTTTCTTATTTCTAACATTAGCTAAACTCTGCTGATCTTATAATTATTGAATGCTGTTGCAGGCTTGGGCTACCACTGTTTTTTTGACACCAGTTGCATGATGATCTTTAAGATGCCTTCAACCATTTGCAGACTGTAACGTCTCTACAGTAAGACTGCATTTATATACCCATGATTTATGTTTTTAGCTATTTGAGGTGTTTCTGTGGGTCAATTTAGTTTTTCAAAGAAACCTGATTCTTTGTGAAACATAGATTATCAATGTCTCAGCAAACACAATTTATTCCTATTTGGTTCCTGTTACAAGTGATAGGGTAAAATGGCAATCTGCAGATTATTAGTAGCACTATTTCCCTTAAACTCCAGCTATTGAGTTTCTATTTGAATCAAAGATATATATTCAATTTTTCTTGAATATACTGTATGTTGTATAGGAGATTAATTGTGCTAACCTGAGAAATACTAGCCTCCCTGATTTTAATATAGCTTAGAAATTTGACTTGTACATTTAAAGTCACTGTAATTCAGCTATAATCAGTCAGATTATGCTGGAGACAAATGGGATTCATGGACTGAGCCTACACTGATGCTTTTTGACAGATCTCATATTGCTACTTCAATACACATGCATTACCCTGTGCTATGGTAGCACTGGTACCAGCAAACTATATTTCTAGATTATTCAGCAATTGTATCTCTGCCACTTATCAGAACTTGCTTATATACAGTGTTCGCTTATGTCCTGCTATTGCTGTAATCATGGTAGAGGACCATTTGAAAAAATTCTGTATAAGGACTCAGCTGTACATCAGAACTTTAAAACAAATACACCAAACTACACGATTTAAAATACTGGAGTTAATGCTGGAAGTTTAAGACTGAAGATTGGTCCAGCCCAGCTACTGCGTGCTGGTCTTTTTATACTTGAAATCTCTTCATCTACGTGTAAAGCAAGAATCTCATAGTTGCTCTTACATTTAAATTCATGCTTAAAAGTGCTGTGAGGTATTAAAATATTACAGAAACAGTGTAATGGAAAGTAATAGACTTATAACAGTAATTTGGATTTATCAATTGACTTGTAACATATTTGTGTTCAATAGTTAGCCATCAGGAAAACGTACCATCTCAGAAGTGATGCACTTGAGAGTTTAAAAATACAAGTTCAACATACTGTATTATCTCTGACTGCATGAGCTCCAGCTTCACAGGAAAAAAAAATATCCGCACAGTTTAAAATAATAATGTATTTCATATTCATTGGTGAATAAATATTTATAAACTGGATCATCTGTACCTGATTTTTGTTTGCATTTGACCATAGCTATTAAGCAAAAGTACTCAAAATTATTCAGTTTTATGTTTGAATTACATTGGGATGGAAACATAGTCTTCCTTAAATCAGGTACATGAAAGTTTTCAAGTAAAGATGATATGCAAAGATCTTGAGTTAAAATAACACATTATCTTAAAATAAGCTTTTATTTGGAATAGTAACGAAAATGTCTGGAAATTCTTTGGAAGAGATAGCTTTATTTTATATAGTACAGTGAGAGAAGTATGTTACAGTGATTTCAGACCTTAGGATTCAGAGGGTCTCCTGTTCTCGGTGCCTTTCTTTGGCTGTAATGAATCAGTCTGCACAGGATGTGGCTGCTAACAGATGATAATGCAAAGTGAAGGGCTGGGCCATGAAAAGCCCCAGGGTGGCTCAGCGTGGTGCTGAGTTCTCACGAAGAGCTGATTGCTTTCCAAAAATAAGAACAGGAACTAGGGCAGATAATCCATGTAAAATGCACTTTCCAACCTTAGACATTCACAACAATTTATTATTTTCAGCATTACAGAGCTTTACATGTTGATTACATACATAATCCATCTAGGCACACACACCTACCTACTCACACTTCTCTTGCGTTCTTGCAAACCCTGTTTGTGAGAATTTCTCTGGGATCCTGTTTTGTGGGTGTAATTTGAGAATATATAAATAGAGTCATGTTTTCCCATCATTTAAACCCAAATGTGACTGCAAACATGACAGCACTAGAAATATGATTCTTTGAAATAATTTCCTCAGTTTTAAATCTTTCATTTTATTAGGATAAGGTAATCTGGGCTGTTCACACTGCATATGAACCATGCTGTTGTGGTGGCATTACCACTGCCCAGAGTTCAGGTTGCGTCAGCACTTCTTTTATAAACATAAATCCTTATTTCAGAAGCTTAATAACCTAATAAGCCCTGAAATTTCACACTTGTCTGAAACTTGGCACAAAGTATTAATTTTGCTTTTTACCACATTAAATAAAAATCTATATTAGTGGGGAATATAAATAAACAACAAAAACCAGCTTATTGCGTGTTGCTGCATTTTCTAGCTCAACATTAATTTTGTTTATTGAAATGAAGTGAACTCACAGTTCCAAATGGAAACCTTTGAACATTTTTTAAGTTAAAAGTTGCAATCATGAGCATTTGCAAATCGGATCTACACACATGAAACAAGCTTGTGGAGCTCACTCAGAGTGACATTCTCTCATCAGTGGCAGCAGAGCTATTCCTATGCAGTAACAGTTATAAGATTGGATATATGCAGAGAACAGAAACAGACATACCTTTCCTTAGTTTCTTTAATATATATATTTTCAAGTCCTCTCATTCTCTAAGTACACTTTCTTAGCAGTGGTGATGTGTAAAAGTAAATGCAGGGTTTTCTCTGTCCAGTGGAAAAGCCCATGCTTATAAAATTTCCAGGCTGTTTTCTGAACCATTAAAAAAAAAAAAAAAAAAAAAAAAAAAAAACTGAATCTTTTGATGTTTGCTCACCCCATCTAGATAACCCTGAGATTACCCTAAGGGTTACTAAAGGCATAGCTTGCCTGGGCATAGTATATTCTTGCACAGAAGAGAATTTTTTCTTAAAGGTAGAACTAATACAGGGATCCTGTATTAATGATGGCTTTAACGTGACCTAAATTACTTCTGGCTTTTTCCTTTTGGGTTCACTTAAGCCTCTGCACATGGGAAGTAGAATCCAAGTGTTTGAATCTGCAATATTTTATCCTCCCTTTGCGTTCATTTTAATGGTGCATACATGCCTACACAAAGCAGCCGTTGCACTTCCTTACCACGGAGCATTAATCTGCTCAGACTAGGCATGCTCTTCACTTCTACTTTGCCCAACAAATTTTACAGAGAGCACAAACCCTATGTAGGTTCTCCTTCCTTCCTTTCAAATAGCAACTTCCACTTTCAGTGGGATGGCCATGATTATTTATTTTGTGTTGGAAAATCCTTGCTCACTTCAAGTGCTTTGGGTTAAGTTTAGATTACCCTTCCCCTCAACCTGATTTCTTGTTCTTATTTACTTCCCTAAGGAAAGTTTACCATGTCTATAATGCTCTCCCAGGAGCAGTGCTGTGGGTTTATAGTATAATACAGGCACAACAGTCAGGATTGATTTTACCTAATATTAGACTTCAACCAATTAGGTGCTTTTTTGTATAGTTTAGGCACCTCTATATGCTTTTATCGTTCATGGAAAGAAATGTGTTTTTCTAGAGTATAATTCATATTAGCTCAGGAGTGGTATCTAAGGTAGGTCAGATAAATCACCATGTGGCATGGCTTGTTTCTCTCTCTCTGCTCTACTGAAAGTATAAGCTGATTAACTCAAATAGAAACTACCTGCTTTTTACACTGCCTATATTTATATCCTAAATGATAGCCCCAAATCTGTGCCAGCTACTCTGCTAGAAAACGCAGGTGTCTGCCATTTGAAATCTGTGTCAATCTGCAGCAGCTGAGAGGCTCTTGTAGTGCTTTTCCTTAGCAAAGCCACCTGAGTGGTTCTGGGTGCTGGTCAATGATCACACTGTTTGTAGAAGGAAAATACAAAGACCAGTATATTAATACACATTAAGAAAAAGTGAAGTAAAAGCTTTTATTTACAGTGAACATTACATTTCACAGTCCAGATAGTCTTGCTGGAGAAATCAGTAAACCAAATTATACTTCCTCTTACAGTGTTTTATGGCTCAAACTCCCTGTGTATGCAAAGATAGCTTTTCATTGAATTCAGTGGGAGCAAGATAAGACTGTAGAATTGTGCAACAAAGGTGCCATCTATAAAAGCTTTTAGATATGAAATGTTACATTTCTTTTTTTTTTTTAAACTGTAAGTAAATCCCCACCTACTTGTTGGTAGTGTAATTGAGTCTAGCAACACCTGTGCCTGCTTCTGCATGTGTTGAGAGTTGCAATCGCTCTCATGTGACTACATAAAGGCTACCAGCAATGAGGCTGAAATGGTTAGGGGATGAGAAGGTTCTGTTAAAAGAAAGTTTGCTAGCTGGTTTTGAGAAGTGATCTGAGAAGAGAAACAAGATATGAGTAAGGAGCTATGTAAGTGGAGGAAATTATGAAGTGCTTTGATGTCTCCAGGTTTCCTTCTAATAAGGTATGGCTAACTGATAGCCTTTCTGATGAGAAAATTTTAATTTAGGAGTATGAAAAGGGGTCTCCCTTTTCCCTGTGTTGTGAAAACTGTAATAATTTAGAACTTTCTTAAGTATCTCTCATGGCCAAACTTTTTATTGGTTAAAGCGTTCAAAAGCCGTTACAGCTAATGCTGTGAAATTACATATCTTATTTCTTTAGGAAGATAAAATGAAATGCTGGGAGGTGTAATTGAGGAAAGAGAAGACACAGAAATTAGAGATCTTAAGGCACGGTGCTATGAGCTTTGGTATTCAGTAAATGACAAAACAGAGCATATTGTGCATTTCTGTAGTCTTTGGAAAAGTATGAGACTTTTGTTGAGGTGCTTGCTTGATCTTAAAAAGAAGGCTGTTGTGCGGACTTACCGGGAGATCTGCATCCCCCAAATCACCATACTGTTATGTGAAAGAACAGTAAGGGTGTACCTCCTGAAGGCTTGGTATCCCTGATGTGAGACCAGGTGCTATGGTGTCCTATCAGTTATCTCTAGTGAGAAAATAACTGTACATAAGCTCCAAAGCTGATGTTATCTGCTTCTGTAAATATCCTGTTTGCTCTGTGTATTGAGGGGATTAAACTGGCATTGTGAAGACATCTAAACTGAACTGAGACTGCTGCTGAAAAGCTGTATTGTGCCTCTTAGCTTGTTTTCTCTTTGACCACAGATATGTGTAGAAAGCATTTGCCTGTTGATTCCTAGGCCTGTGGCAGTGAATCAATAACGCATAACATAATGCAACTACTTACTAGTGCTGAATTTGCTGGGATTCAGAGTTTTCAGTCCTGAAGAAGAGGGGAGTAGTGCAGAGGTATATTCCTGCAGAGAATTAGAGGATCAACAAGGCTACACTTGGATGTTTTGGGTAGGGTAGAGTTTTCCCTGTTCCTGGGATGGGAATCCAACAAGCGTTCATCTCATTTTTAGCATGTGTAGTAATGTTGTTGGGCTACTGATTTTTTTCAGCCTGCTGTGATTATTATTAAAAATTAAAATGTAGATGTGTGAAAAAAGACTTAAACCCCCAAAAATGCAGTCTGTGTGAAGGTACAACAATGTTTAGAAGCTATTATATTTTTTTTAAAAAAAGCTATTGAATATGGTTGTAAATACTAGTTCATAGGCAATAAGTTAAATTTAATTAGAGAAACTTTTCTTATATCTATTTGGCCCTAATAACTGCCTTCTAATAAATGAACTTCAGTAAACAAATGACTCCAGGTTTTGTCTGGGTAATAGTCATACTTTATAAGGTGAGGTGTGTGTGGTTTTTGGTGAGGTTTTTTTTTGGTGGGTGTGTTTTCAAATTTTTTGTTCTGGGATGTTGTGGTGGGGTTTTTTTGTGGGTTTTTGTTGTTTTGTTTTTTTTCCTGGTGCCAAGTGAACTACAGTGGTACTCCTATTGAGCCATTCAGTTCGGTGGCCTTCACCAGCAAAGCTCTATGGATGCCCTCTGAAACAGGGCCAGTGAACTAGGCAGCAAACATGGGAGAGCTCCTTTTATTCAGCATGCTGAGTCGATGTAGGTCTTGGGTTATGTTTGTCATGTTTGTGTGCTAGCAGCCAAGAACCCTCCTTTTGACAAGCTCTAGACTTGCTTGAGCTCTGTGAGTCTGCTTTGCCCAGCTTGGTGGTGGGAATCCTCCCAACAGTGTGTGTTCTATGGGATAAAAAGTGTCAAAAACAGCTCACTGTGAATGAGGATCCAGTTTGTGTATTCCCTCTTGCACCTTGGATGTCTGTCTTCTGAAGTGATGGTGTTGGACTCTAACAGGTTTCCATGTTTCCTGTACTGTGGTTCTGAAAAGCTCCCCTTAAATCCTGATGAGGATCAAATAATCCTGTATTCAAGACTGCTGAATTTTTTCCCTTGTTCTTGCCATTAAAAAAAGCTCAAAGAGAACACTGAGGGTATTGCAGTAACCTTCCTACTCTTTCATAAGGAATGTAAAACCAGGATAGGATTTCTTGAGAAATATTTTCATAGGGACACGAATGACTAATTTGGTTTTTGTGTGTTGAAGAGCCCTTTGCTGCATTTCTTTAGTCAGTTGTCAGTGGTGTCTAGAGCTAGAAACTGTCAGCATTGGTGTCTCTGGGCTGCAGAGCAATGCCATCCACATTGCCCTCCTCCGCCTGACCAGGTGGAGGCTTTGTCTGACCTCTCCGAAATGTGCCATGCTGCTCATAAAATCTTTCCTGGGGCAAGTAATTAAAGTCACTCTGACATAGGCTATTGCATAATGATAAGAGTTGAATGGAGTAATATTTCTGTCCCTCTGAAGGACTGGTAGTGGGATGGTTATTGCTACCAGTGGTAGGTGCTGATGCTTACCTTTTCTGTGCACCATGGTGCTGTTTCAGTTTGTACTGGTTTGGTGAAATGATCTATCTTTTGCTGGAGCTGGCATGGGAAAAGCAGTCAATGTCTCTTATGTTTCCTACATGGCTATTTTCTCTGGTGACCCTTGGGCTGCTAGGTGCTTGGGGAGGCTCTGTTACAGATGTGTACGTGCTCTCCTCCATGGAAAAGGAGTGCAAAGCTAGGAGAGCGGGGACTACCGGGGAAACTCCTGTCTCTGTGTGATTGGCCTGGAGGTGCTGCCCTATCACAGGGTACATCCCAGTAACAGTGGTGTCACCAGGCTCTCCTGCCTTCCCTCTCCTCAGCAAGGCCTCACTCAGGCTTCTTGGCAGTCTTGTGTCAAGATACCTGGTGTGCAGCCTCGGTATGCTGCAGCTGAGGAGGTGGTTCTGAGGCTCAAAGTCCTCTGCCTCTGTAGAGCAGTCATATCTTGGGAGTGGTGGAAGAGCCCAGCCTGTGTACTCAGTCTCCATCAGACTCATTTCAAGAGCCTGATGAGCGTGAGGGTCTGCAACAACCTGGGGACAGCACAGATGTCTTGTGTAATGCTTTCTGCCCAGCCTTGGTAGGCAGGACTGGAGACAAGCTCCTTTGGGAAGTGTTCAGATGGAGACATCAGGCAGGGCCCAGACTTTTTTTTTTTTTTTTTTTTTTTTGTGGAAATGCAAAGACGGGCCAAGCCTGAGACCTGCCCTGAACAGTGGTTCCCATTGCAGCTTGTGGCTCTGACACACTTTCACAGTGCAGCCCATGGGGGGCTGTTGCCTCCTCTTCTGCAGGCCTTGGACTCTGTAGCTGGTATGACATTGCCTCAGGATTCTTTGGAAGAGAAGGGGAGATGGGTCTGCTGTTCCTCACTGCCTGTCCAAGGCATGTGGAAGGTCCTGGTCCAGGCAGTATGTACCTGACACCTCCTGGTGCTTTGACAAAATACTGTGCTGTTTCTGTGGTTTGTAGCGTATGCTTGGTCTTGTTATGGCAAGCTCCTTCAGCATCTTCTCTTAGAAACTTTTCTGTGGCTTCCAAGTATTAACTATTTCTAAATTTCTTCACTGTGATGAAGCAAAAGGGACATAATCCAGTGGAGTGCTGCTTCTTCCAGGAAATATTGTCTGGATAAAGGCTTTCCTGTAGCCAAAGTTTGCAGTCTTTTAAAAGTGTTATTTCCAGCGTTAGAATTTCCTTATCAGTTGTTTTAAAATTATCCTAAAAAGTAAGTGGGGAGGGGGGGTTTATTCAACCTTTGGATTATGGTCTATCTGTTTACTTATTAAGCTCTTTTCCAATACTAAGGCTGGATTATTTTTTTAATTGGTATCTCTGACTCCTATATACTCATAGGATGAGGCAGAAGAGTTTAAAAATCTTTAAAAAATGTAAATGGCTAGATTCTTTGGCTGTATCTTTATGGTATGAAATATTTAATAAAAATGTTGCCTTACATCCTGTGGTTGTGCTGGCATGGTTGCCTGTGCAGCTGTATCCTTGTAGTGAGCTGATCTGGCTTCAGTAAAATCTCTGGGTTATCTTCCAGTTTATCAGTTCAGACTGCAGCTGGCTGGACTCCTATGCCAGCACAACTGGAGGGGGCCATGCAGATATTCAAGAGATGGGGCTGAATGGTGGCTATACCTTAAACTAGTGCTGTTGTTGCTGAAGAATTCTGGATCGTGAGTTAAAGCCTTGATGTTTGTTAAATAATAACATGTAGAAATCATAATTCAATAAAATTGTACTGTTTTGTTTGTTTTGAGAAGCTGAAGAAATATTACAGACTTAAAAGGATTCCTAAATAGGTGTCATTGGTCTCACTGGCTGCCATCACCAGAAAAGAGTTGAAATTGCTTTATGAAGAAGAGGTGAACCTCAGTTCTTAAGCGTCTGCCTTAATCTGTAAAGGTTGCTTATGATTGTTGTTTTCATATTTTCTAACGCACATTCACTTCTGTTATATCACTGTACAGTGTACTGATGGTGGGGTTTTTCCAGTATCAAAGCAATGATTCTAAGGTTTTGAATATTGTGTAAGTATGCAATTATTTATGGTGATCCACTCTATTGATACAGTTTGTTTCTGCAGAACAGGGAAATTTTGTAGTCTATAATGCTTTAAGCCTGCTTTAAGCTTCAAAAGACTCTGGAAAGCAAAAAGAGTGAAATCAGAGGATGAAAACTTACTACATTTGATAATTTCTGGGGTACCAGAAAGTATGTGAGGTCAATTACAGGATGTGATGACTGTCAAAGAGTTGTAAAATGCTTTTTGTGGTGTTTTGTTTTGGGAGGGTTGGAGTTTGGTTGGTTGGGGGTGAGTATATGTGTTAAGATTGGTTGTTGTGGTTTTGTTTTTTTTCTTTTTTTTCCTAACTTGCAAGGACAGAAGAATGAGAACTTGGTGCTCCTCTGAAAGCTGGCAAATAAAGCTTGGAGACCTCATGGTGGCTCTGGACAAGGAACTGTCTGTTCAGAGGGTGATAGTACAGTACCTCGGCCTGCTTGACTACTTATTGATGTAGTGCATAAGAAAGGCAGGCCTTGACCTTAATGGTACCTATGCTTTCTCCTCTTCTTCTTCTTGTTCCTCCCACTAATATTGTAAGGGAAAAAATGCTACTTTTAGAAATTTCATGCTTGCTAAAGTAATTCCTAAGTATGGTATCTTTAACCTTTGTTTCTTCAATTAGTGCGGGGCTGTTCAACATATGCAATACCTGACTTGACTATTAAGCAATATTGCATTTTAAATTCTGATGTGAAATTCTTTGTTTTCAAATTTCATATTCAACTTCTGAAGTGATACTGTCTGCCGACAGCTTCTCACATCATCTTGGTCAAATCAGTTCTTGGCTAGAGAATTTTAGACATGTACAGAAGCTTGTGATGATAACAAAACAAATGTCACTTTTGCTTCCAGTTGAATTGTGTTTTTGAATTGAAGGTCTGAAGTGAGACATTATTTGGTTGGATCAGACTGTTTATTTTCCTTTCAGAAGGAGGTGAGCTGTAGCTGCTTTTGAGATGAATACAAATAACTTTTTGAAAGACTCGGTAATGGCAGAGTTGGTTACTGTTGGCCTGTCAAATTCTTAGATTAATAGTTAGATTACCTAATAACACTTGGGAGGAGGATGCAGTTAATCTCCCCTGGCACAATAGCCTTACCAGTCCCTTGCTTCCTCTGCTGGCTGGGCAGTCCATGAGCAGTAAGTGGCTGCTCCTGGGGCTGGGAAATACCTGTGTACTGGAAGGCTATGGCATCTGGATTTCTGGACAGGCCATATAGCTGTCTGTAAGGTGCCACCTTCTGCAAAGTGCCTTGAACAGCTTAGGTGCCCTTCCTATGCCATGAGGAGATGCTCTCTGGCAGAGAGCATCTGTCTGTGTTGCTGGTCACCTCTGACGTGGGAACTGATGACTCGCTGCTGAGGCATCTCCAACTATGTAAACTGGAAAGAGAAGCTCCCTCATTTATGGTAAACCATCATCTAGCTTCCTGTGTGTGGATTTATTAGGGTTTAAAGGTGTGTGTGTGTATGTACTTACGGAAGTTTCAGCCTCTTCTTCACTCCCTTCTAAATTAACACCTTGTTGTGACAGCACTAGGCGCTTAGGCTGTCCTTGCCTGATGCTGCAGGTTCCCCAGCCTCCCTGACAGTGTTGCCAGCCAGGGGAACTGCCTGCAGCCTACAGCATCCCTCCTTCCCCCACCCAGCCAGACCCCAACTTGGGGCTCACCCCCTTGCCTCTTGTGGTGCTGCTTGCATCAAGCCAGAAACCTGGGCTTATATATGAAAAATAGTAATAATATTTGGTCCCTCATAGTCTTTTGTCCAGTCTTGCTTTTCATATATTTTAGACAAAAACAGATAATTATGATGTTCTGCTGCATTGTCTAAAGTGGAAACAGTCTTAGCTTTTAAATCTGGCCAATTTCATTGTGACTTCTGTGTCTCTTTGGGTAGTGAAATGGCAAAAGATCTTGAAATTACTGAAAACAAGCCTGCTGAGACTTAAAATATAATAATAAAAACTGGTACAATTATCTTTATCCTAATTGCCTGTCTTGTGATGTACAGGCAAATAACTTACAGGTCAGTTGAGCAATGTTCCACTTAGCTATTGTAGTAGATTTTTTTTTCTGACAAACTTCACAAATCAGGAATCTATCTGCAATAGAATTGATTAATAGATGCCGTAATCTTGTTACACACGTGAGTAGCATGTCTTAAGCACGTCAAAAGTGGGCCTCACCGCCTTTATGTACATCGCTATAAAGAATTGAAGTTATGATAGTATAACACCATCTGTTAAGGAGTTCCCAAACAATTAGTATAAAGAGATGTTCACATATACTTTGTGAATCATGATCATTTCTTCAAAGCACTCAACTTCCTAAAGCAGAATTTATTAATGGTAAAATACGTATAGAACGAATTTCTAGGAACATTCTATTTGCCAACAATTATATTCAGGTTTATTGTGATTAGCTACTTTCTTGGTGCCTACTCAGACAACACTTGGGCATTAAAAAGATGCAGTATCCACTTTAGGGCTTACAGACTACTTTACTAGACTTGAAATTAGTGGGAGGGTATTGAGGAAAAACAGGGATAGCTGGAGGAAAGAACAAAGGTTATGCTTGCGTGGTTGTATGGCTTACATCACTTCGTTAAGTAAACAGGGTGGTTCTGCTAAGCCTTCTGACTTTGTAGTTGTAAGGATACGTGCCTCTTGTACCATGCCAAACCATCCCACTGATAGAGAAGTTAACTTGTTCTCCATCTACTTGTCATCTTGCCAAAAAATGTGTAGATTGTGATATGGGGATAAGATCAAATGTAAGGGATCAGAGCTGCCTCTGGGAATATTTCCCTCGCCCCTTCTCGTGGGAGACTTCTCTGTTTGCTGTCCCCAGCTCTGTCTTACCATTGCACTGTTAGTATTTCATACACCCATTCTTTCTGTAGTCTTTTCTGTAGCAGTCATTCTTTGGTGGGGGATAGGGGGTATTAAAAGGGCAAATCCAATGAGGATGTAGTTGTATCTCTGCATCTGTTAATTCTCCTCTTACGTGCTGGCCTTCATGCATCCATCTTTGAAACTCTACCTGGCAAAGCATTGATGCAGGATGACACTTTGGCAGTGTTGTTACATGTACCGGTGTTGTAGACTTGATCAGACCAGAATAAATGCTTGTGCTGGTATAATTATGTTGGTGAGGTAAGTGAAGTTAAAGCATTATACCACAACAAATGCTTTGCTGATAACATGAAGTTGCAGATAAGGGAAGATCTTCCAGTTTTACTAGTCTATCTTGGGCAAGTCTGCGATCTTAGTGGGTCTTTCTCATCTTACTGAATCTGGTCATATAGACTAATAGTGGTAAACAGTTAGAAAAGATTAATTTCAAAGGAATGTTTGTCACTTCTGCTTGAAACAAAATGCTTATCTGGAAGTCTCTTTCCATCTACGGTTTGTGAAGGCGTATGGGGCCAATGCTGGTGAATCTGTTAGCACAGCTATAGCCATTTGCATGTATGGAGAAGTCTTTGTCAGTGTCTAAGAAGTTAGCCCTTTCCTTTCCAATATTATTAACCTGTCACCTGCCATGGTGCCTACAAAGCTTTACTCCCTTGAGCTGTTACTATCTTGATGTTACTGCTTTACTGTGACCACCTGCCTCCCTGGCTGTGCACAGTGGACTTGGGGCTTGTCTCCAAGCCTCATTTGTTGACCAAGTCTATTATCACTCTCTGGAATGCTCTTGGGGTGGCTTTGGCACACCTGGGAGGAAAGGCTGGCCACCACCCTCATTACTATATCTTTTATAGCACATGCCAGGGCATGGCAGAGGCAAAGTCCTTTCAGCAGTATCACAGAACTGTCTCAGGCAGCTGATATAGCCCAGATCTTTTCTACAAGGGTGAAGTGCTACATGTTTCAAAACCAAGTGGGGCCAGTAAGGAGCCTGAATGAAACTAGGTAATGCAGCTGGATTTTGGGAAAACTGTGGGTTTCGCATACTTCCTTGGTCAGTGCACTTAAAATATTTAATTTTGGTTACTTTTTCCTTCAGATGAACAAGTATATTGTCTCTTTGCTGCTGAACTTAAATTGGCTTCTGAGGCAATCTGTCTTTTCTGTACATCTCAAAGTGCAATAGGCTCTAGACTCCTTGAAATAGGAGCCTTGGACTCCTACTTGCTCTGCCTGATGCAGATGACTACTAATGGTGTCCAGTACTGTGTGCACGGGCAGTTTTAGGTTGAGGAAACGATTCTGCAGCAGCTTAGCTGGTTAAACCTGACAGCTAGATTATATGAATCAGCATTCCTTGCTTAATGAAAACCAAAGTGAGTTACTGAAATATCAGTCACGCTGCTTGATGCCACCTCAGCTGATGTGACCACTTCTTTTTGGGTATGATCCAAGAACTTTTCTTCAACACTTGCCTGACAGTCAGTCTCTTATTTTTTTTCTTAGCTGTGATGAGGTACAAGTATGTATTACTGTTACTACAGTAACACTGTAATTGAATGTTCTAGTAAGAATGTGTTTATCTTAAACTATATTTATCTTTTTGTGAACAGTCTCAATTTAGCTATGATCCTTTAAAAGTGAAAGTTTAAATTTATTGCACTGGAAGATGCTTTCTTGCAACAAACTCAAAAATATACTGTGAACAAATTGTGTATGTAGAGGGGGTGTTGTTTGAAGAATGCTTTTTAAAAATGAGCTAGGTGTCTGAAATATCTACATACAGCAAGCAATAAAAACTATTAAACTGATTGTCATCTTGCTCTGGTTGGGAAAACAAAATGAACTAAACTGAAGTGCTGGGTCTGATTCAATGGATGCAGCCAAAAGTAAAACATATCTTTTACTTACTTGCATATGCTTGGCTCAAGCTTTGAATTTGAAATGGGGAGAGGAGGGGAAGAAAAGTGGGTAGAGAAGGATGGAGACTTTCCACTGATTTCAGTGGGTGTTGACTCAGATTCCTTTTCCGTTTCTTCTTAGCAGAAAGACTCTCTAATGTAAGCTGAGGAGTACCAGATTCTATCTCCTTCCTTTCCACCAGTACAAACTGTCTGAGGCCTGCTATAGCATGAGCAGCAGTAAGCAATCCCACTGAAGCCTGTGGGATAGATATCTCCTTGTTAAGTAAATGCTGCCTATCACAGATGGGGCTTCAGGCTATTAACCAGACTTGCTGAGCACTGGGAATACTGATGAGCAATCATGGTTGACACTGACGGAGACAGTTAAACAGAACGACTCTCAGGTTAACAATGGCTAAGACTAGTTTTTCCTTGGAAGGGATTTTTGACTCTGAAATCTCTTGTCCTTGATTTGTCGCTGACTGAACTGCTTAATTTTTCCAAGCCAACCTGTTTACCTTTTTTTGGAGAGAGGAGTTCAGTTTTAAAGTGTGGGAATATTCCCTTATTGCAAATTCATGTTATATTGCTGGTGACTTTGTTCTTACAGTTGGGACAGCAGTTGGATTACCCTTGTTATGCAAGCAACTAGAGCAACCGAAGCATTGAAGAAACTTGTAATGGGAGCAGTACTCTTCCGGTTATAGTAGAATCTAACTTGTCTATTTGTACAAACATTGTGCTTAAGACTTACTTATGGACCTGCACATCATTGTGCAAAGGGCTGTGCAAACACAGACCAAAATGTCAATACTCAGCCTTGTAATTTAAATGAGATGAATAGGAAAGAGTGGAATACAGGATGATAGAAAGTGGGAGGAATTTGAGAGTAGTGATCAAATGCTTGTGTACTTATGTGGCCTCATGTAAGACCAGCACTTTCAGAACTGGGATGCAACTATAGCATACTGTTAATGAAACAAAGCATAGGGGCAACTCTGGCTTCTGAAACTTCCTAGTACTGTCATCTAAATTAGACCCATTCCAATAGGAATACTGTGCTTTGACTATTATAGTGATTTTTTTTTTTTAAACTATAAACTTAAAATGCTTTAGGAAACCATGCTGAAGCCTCTCTACTGGTGTTTTTTGTCCCTTGTTGACTGGAATGGGTAAAACAGTTCCAGAGAGCATACTGGAAGGAAGTAGGGGATTATTCTCACTTCTGTTAGCTGAATGCTAATCCTTCTGCTTTTGGAAAGAGGTGTTAGTAGTCTGAGAATTCATGCAGGTTCAGTGGCTCTACTCTCTCCCCTGGGAAATGATTTATCATAATCTTAAAGCAATAACTATAAACAGCCACCTGCCTTATGCCACAGCAGTTGGTAATAACGATACTGTGTGATGATGGCTATAGGTGAAGAGAGGCCATGGTCTCTTTCTGTCCTAAGTAGGGAAGAACTGTTCTGAAAGCAGAAAGTCGCTTCCCTGCTCCTTGAAACTTCAAGGATTTGTTTGACTGACTGGTTTGCAAATAAGTGGTTCTAAGCCCATCTTCGAGGTGATCTTACTGAAATGACAGGGTAGGAGGGCTCTTGCCTCTCCCGCTATTACTGTTTATTTGGGTGTGTAGGTATTTCCTGTGAAGATTGCTTAACAAAGCAACTAGAGCCTGACCTTGCAGACATCTATAATGCAGGAAAGCTAAAAGTTCAAGCTGTTCTGTAGTTTGCATAGTTTACTCTTTTAAACTTGGCAGTTTATAATCTCTTCTGCCTGTTTGTGGATTCTGCTCAGAATCTCTAAGAGACTGGAATTTTCCATCTTAAAAATAAACGGAAAGTAGGGGGAACCGAGTGCTTCTGAAAATCCTACTTCAAGATATTTCTTCCCTTCTTCAGGTGAAAGAAATTTCACAGGAGTTGTACTTGAGAACAGCCTGGGTCTTGGTGTTTAAGATAATTGAATCAAACTCTTGCAGGAGTTGAACTCGCTGCTCAAAGCAGGGCCAGCCCTGAAGTTGGGTACAGTTGTGCAGAAACTTGCCCAGTCAAATTGTGAATATCTCAAGGATTGAGATTCTACAACCTCTGCTGCCAGCCTGGTCTGGTATTTGGTCATCTTCTTGGATTCTCCCTCCTCCAAGGGCGCCAAGGGCTTTTGATTACTGACCCTTTCAGCCTAATGGTCCACACAGTTCTCCACTTCCTTTATATGCCACCCATTCAGCCCACGCCTCTATGGCTTGGCTGGTCAGGATACTGAGGGAGACTTGAAAGCTTTGTTAGATTCCGGGTAAGTGTTATCTACTGCTCCTCCTTTGTTCATAGTCGCCCTTCTTTTCATTGAAGGATATCAAGTCGGTTGAGTGCCACTTCCTCTTGGTAACTCCTTTTGGATATTCAGTCTGCTCTCCCAGACTCTTCCATTAGGTAGAAGGCACAAAAAGGCCTGAGAGCAAACCTTACCAGACTTTTCTGCTTCTGTTACCACCCAGTCCACCAGCCCATTCAACAACAGAAACACATTTTCTTTAAAATTTCTGTTGCCAACTCTGTACCAGGAGAAGCCCTTATTGTTGCCTCTTACATTTTTTTTACGAATTTTGGCTCTGGGAGAGCTTCAGCCTCCCTAGGACCATCCCTACATACTCAGGCAATGTTCCTGTTTCACTTAATCCTTCTACTTTCTGCATGCTTCTCTGAGATCTCATCAACTCATTCAGGGCTATAATATAACCTGATTAATTTTTTTTTTTTAACTAAAAAAGTAAAATACCTGCCTTAGGATTTTGCTTGGGTAAAGGCAATATAGCATATATGAGTACCCATGGTTTAGGTAACTTGCAGAGCTTGGGATGGAAGTCTTGTGTGGGCTGATAAAGTACTTGCAGATAAGAAAAGGGACTGCTAAAGTTGATCTTAGTTTTGATGAGAACTTATGAATATTTACTCACTTCCTTCTCGATTTTAGTAGCTCCTTCCTACTGCAGCTTATTGTGTTATTGAGTTGTTGGGGACCTATTCTACACCTGCTCTTCAGGTGTTGCCAATTCTCACAAGCACTCTCATTCTGATTAAAGGAATTGCCTGGCTATATTACCCAAATTCTTTTGGCCTTATTCATATTAGCCTGAAGCAGGGGAAAGAAAAATCCGGTAAACTAATTGCTCTAAGTCAAAATCTACAGAACAGGTGACTTGTATTGGTGTGGTACAGGATGGCATCAGGGTAGGTGTTATAGCCAAGCTTCTGATGACTGTTTACAAGTCCAGCCACTTGCTGCACTGCTGATGCTTCCTCCAGCACTCACGACAAGGAGTTTAGCCTGTGCACTTCTTAACCCACTAACTTCCTTTTGGTCTCTTCACAGCTTGCTGAAACATTTCTAGGTGCAGAATCTCCTGGGAGTAGAACATGATGAAAATGTAAAATTTTTCTGAGCTGGGATGAATGTCAAATGAAGATGTGTGTTACTCGACAGATAGTTCTGTCAAAGTTGAATGGCTACATGGGAGTTTGGAGCTGTAATGTGGCTTTTAATGTCTGGACATGTTTCACTGGCACTGATTTTTGCTTTATTTAGCTTAGGAAAAAAACTACTCTGTGATGTCCATTTTATAAAGCTATTACTAAAACTGTTTTTTTTTCAGCTGCTCTGCCTTCAAGGCTGCTAGAAATCCACAGGATGAAGCCAGAAAGAACATAATCTGAACTGTGATGCTGAAGCAGATTTTCAAACATCAAAAGTGAAGAAAATATTCTGCTTATAAAACATAAATCACTACAATCTCTGAAATAACCTACTATGATAAAATGGCAATGAATTTTTCATGAAGTACAGCAATAGCACCAGATGGCTACTGGGCCTGTGGGAGCATCTTCCCATTTCACATTAATTCTGAAAAATAGTGAATTATAAATGTCATGCAGTAATGAACAGGTCACCCACAACGTAGTGACCACTGTTAATTTGGAACTAAAATAAATGTATGGAAACAGACTTGTTCTAAACTGGCCTGGATTTCTCTCTGAGGTCTGGTTCTGTGGGTTCTTGTCTACACAGGTCTTTTTGCAATGTGGAGGTGGGTGGTGTTTGGCTTAAATTGCTTTTATGCTCACACAGTTGTTGTCTTTTTTTTTTTTTTTAATCTTGTCCCATCCTGCTATGATTAACTTGTCTTCAAAGTGATACTACTCCAGTGTGGAATAGATGAGACCATTGTAAAAGTTTGTGTGAACTTTACCTATGTCATGTGAGCCAGAGTGGTAGTGCATGACTTTATTTGTTGTTAAGAAGTTGTGTTAGTTTAGCTTTGTACTTTCCACTCTTGAAGCAACACTTTTATTAAATGTTGGCATGTACCCAGCTTTAGTTGTCTGTTACTTCAATTTATGGCAAGTTCTAGCCAGAAGCATATTATGTCTGTCATCCTCCATGATGCTTTTAGTCATGGGTGGTGACCTGGTTTGTCATCCCTAGTAGGAGTGACAAACAAGAAACCCTAGAGTAAGAGTACAAATTTTTGTTGATGCATTACATAAGGAAGGTGTAAATCAAGGCTCAACCCCATAACCTGTCAAAACCAAAAGAGTGCTTGGTTAAAGACTCCTCAAATAGAAAACTCATTTCCAAGAGCTGATATTTTTTTTTTTTTAATTCTAGATCACATTTTGACCTTAGATGCCACCAACATTTGGTTTTTGCTTATTCTTTTTTCTACCTTTTTATTTTCATGGTGGCATCTAAGATAGTTTAACAAAGCCAATCTTATCTATCACTGTACTTCTGAATAGTGGGAAATGGATTTGAATGGTGGTGGGGAATGTGTGTGTTTGTGTATGTAAAAACAATGACTGCCTTAAACCATTGCAGATTAAGATTTAATTGACACTAATCCATCTAACTAACCATGTGAGGTTAAAGACTTTTTTTCTTAGTCATGTGATTTTATTTTACTTTTTTTTATTAAGTACCCTCTACAATTTGCAACCCCAGTGGAAAAGCTTGATGGATTCCAAAGCCTTTCTGTAGAGAATTTAACTACCTGCATGTACTTTGCCCTTACATGCAAACAGGAATTCTGTGCAAACACATGGGTGTATCCACTCTTCAGAGTGTAGGTCAGAGTCCTCATTTGGCTCTGAGGTATCTGATATGTCCATATAGCACAGTACAAGCCACGTTAGCTTCAGTGACACAAACAGCATAGCTACATTGGTCTGATGCTATTCCTCAACTCACGTGCCTTGTCTCCCTGCAAAGCTAACCAGCCTGACCCCAGTCTAGCTGGTTGACATAGCTCTCTAACTAGAGGTGCTCTAGCTAATCAGGGTGTATATTTCTGAACATGTATTTTAAAAACTACACACACCCATGAGTACACACATATCAAGACAAGGTATAGCTTACATTCCTGTTTTTAACAGGGATGCCATTTTGGAAAATAGTTAAGTGCATGTATATATGTGGGGTTTTTTTGTTTTGTTTTGTGGGGTTTTTGTGTGTGGGGGTTTTTTTGTTTGTGGTTTTTTTTTTTTTTTCTCCCTCTCCTATTTAGGTCTCTTCTCTGTCTTGGGGGAACCTCTCTGAAAAATATGGTCTGGTATAAAATGAATTTAAGGAAGCAAGTCTAACCATAAATTTGTAATTTCAGGGTTAATCTAAAACATTATTATGTTAGTCAGATGATGCTGTGCTGGAAGAAATCGGCATGTGTGGCTTGGTGGGTGGAAGTGAAGGGGGATAGAGGGCACCTGATCTCTGAGACTGGATCTGTAGCGTGTGTCTAGGATTGGGCTGGGAGGCAGGAGGCTTGCACAGCCCCATGGATTTAGCTAATCCCCAGTGGGGCATGCAGGCACCGCACCAGAGAGCAGATGCTGTCTTGCAAACACCAGCAGTTGGGGGGGTTATTGAACTGTATTTCATTATGGGCTGTTTCTGGCCACAGACTTTTTGTTTGGTTGGGGTGTGGTCTTCATTCCTTCTCTAGAGTGTTGTACTGTGATATTGTGGCAACCATTCTTCATAAGCACTGCAGCATGCTGAAGGGCCAGTCTGATTGAATCTCAAAGCTGAGGCTATGGCAGGAAGTGCTGGAGTTGCAGTGAGAGTACTGTGTGTCCCCTTCCTTTCAGGAAGATGCCATAGTTCATGTGGCAATGTGTGCTGTTAGCTGTAACTCCTTGTTGCTGACTTTTTAAGTGTTACCCCCAAAACAACTTACCTCTAACTCCTGGGTTTTCTTTTGTTAAACCACCTTAAATATGAGACTGAAACAAAATGAACAGGAAGATTTGGGAGTGGACTTGAGAAGGCCTATTCCAACTTAAAAAAAAAAAAAATCGTGAGGAGAATTCAAAATGTGCCAAGCAGTTGTGAATGGATCAAAAACGAGAGCAGTTTGGAGGAGAGGGAGCTGGGCATCATGCAGGAGCAGACTTCCAAAGTAGGTAACGTTACTGTAGTGCAAATACCTGTAATGTGCAGCTGCAACCCAGCTCTGCAAGATTATTGTATGAAGACAAGGTTCACAGTACTACTGTACGTACAGTGGTGTGCACCAGAAAAAAATAAGCAAATACCCCCCATCCCACCACCCCCCCTCCCCAACTCCGCCATCAGTGTTACAGTCACTTTGAATCTGTCTGTATATTTATACTGGTGATTGCTTATACAAGCTCTATTTCAGATGTCTTTAAGTCTGTGTTGTAACTGTCTTGAAATATACACTTAGGATTTTATTTTTGTATTTAACTGTATAAAAATTGGTAACAATACAACTGTTCTCTACCAAAGTTATTCCATCTTAAACAAAACAAACCATTATCTTCCTCTGTCTACGTACTCTGGGTATAAGCACAGGCCTGCTTTTGCTGGACAAAGAACCTCTCTGGCTATTTATAGCATTACAAAAATCATTCCATATTCTCTAGGTGCCTATTAACAGGCCTTTCTTTTTGCTATGGGACAAAAAAAATCGCACATATCTAGAATGAGACAGATAGTGAACTGCTAGAGGCTCCTGAGAGATGCTGCATTTCTATTGTCCTTTTCGCAGTGATTGTTGAAAAGCAGAGTCACACTGCTGATCTACAAGATACTCATGAACAATCCTCTTGTCTTGTGAAAATACTCACTGAAAAGCTTCGTGATTCAGAGAAGAGTAAGATAAACACCTCTAGGGCTCTTGCTGCTCCCTGATACCTGATGTTTTACTGATGAATGCTGATTAGCTGGACCTGAGAAGTGGTGTTATGCTGAGCAAAAAAAAAAAAATGCAGGCAGAAGGAAACGTGTGGTTATGTTGCTCTCTTATTTCATGATCCTGTTTTTTTTTCATTCCTTGCAAAGTCATGCCTCTGTGTCCACCTGCATAAGAGATATCAAAAATACCATACTTTAGTGTAGAGAAAACATAGATGAACATCTGAAAAGCTGTCTAAAAGTGAAATGAGACTTTCTGGAATAAAATAGGAGAAAGTGGCAATATTGTGACCTCATTCCTGAACTCTGGCAGCTGTTTTAAAACCTACTGCAGGAATAAGCATGTGATACAGTTGGCTCAGAGCTCTTCAAAAGCAATTTTCTAATGATGTGTATACATGCATATGCAAATATGCACACATGTGTATTTGTCGGTTTTGTATTATGTGGCTGCCCCTCACACCCCCCACCCCTTGACCCCCGTGTCCTACAGCTGCTGAGAGCACCGAGGCAGAGTATAATAGTTCCCAGTGCCAGCGATGGATTGCTGTGGCTCTGCTGGGGGAGGGAAGGTATGTGGCTCCATTCACTCCTCCCAAATTGTACAAATCAAGCGTCAGCATGAGGTCAAAGAAAGTCAAGTGCATTGATGCCATATGGTGGTGGTGTTTTGGGGTTTTTTCCCTTTCTCCCTGATCTTGTCTAAACTTTTTTTTTTTTCCCTCTCTCTCCCTGTACGGGAGGAGCCCCTTTCCTCTTTTGCTATGACAGCATTGAGGAGTGAGTGCATGGCTTTGGTGGGGTTTGGAAATCAGAAGAGCGCGTTTCCTTTCGCACAGCTTTCCGCTGAGTCAGAGCTGCGGAGGGATGTTCTGACAACTGCCTTCGTGGCTGGGCTCTTGCCCTGTGCCTGGGCCACACCCGCCTGCCTGATAAACACAGTGCTCGCTCTGCCCATGAGTTCTGTACTTTGGCCAGTTTGAGGCATTTTTCAAAGCTCTGCCACTGTCGCTTTTCCTTTGATGTGCAAAGCTGAGCGGGAGTATGAGCTGCCTGTTTCTGCAGCCAAGAGCTTGGGAGATAACAATGTTATCAGAGCAGGAGATGAATATCCATGTAATGTTGTTTAATATTCATATAGCGCTGACTTTCAAGAGATAATGGAAGACTTTCAGCTAGGCACTTCTGCTTGTAACACGTAGGCTGGCCTAACCCACTGAGAAAAAGGAGTGTATATGAAATTTCTGACCTTTTTATTTAGGACAGTTGTTAAAAAACCCCACAAAAAACTCCCAAACCAAAACACAACAACAACAAAAATCCAACCCCCCAAAAAACCCCAAACCCAGCTGTACTCCTGTATGTAATTAAGCAGGTAAAAGAAGAGGAGGTTCCACATCAAGCATACTTGTATCGCTGCCCACAAATAAGCAAAGTGCATGCAAGCAGTAGGAATTTAGCTACTGCTCTCCTGAGGAGGTTTCGTCCTTAAGAACAGAGAAGCTGAGGAAATTGTGATGGGTTAAAAAAGCCTTATAAGCATAAACAGCAATACTGTTGTTTTTATTACAGAGGGGGAGAGGGTATTTTGTAAGTGTTTTTCACCAGTAGGATGAGGGTGGGGTGTGTGGGTACAACACCAGGCAGCTCACTAAATTTCTAGGATAAATTACATGGCCTGGTGCTCCTTTGGTGGATGCAGCTGTTGAAGGACATACTTTAAGTCAATGGGAGGTAGGTGGAAAAAGCAGATGCCATTTTCAGAGCTCGCTCTTGGTACCAGGAACATGAAGCTCTACAGCTGCATGCAATTTCTTCTTCTGGAAACCTCCCACAGCTCTGGAAGGATCTTCAGACAGATTTTTTTCAATTTTTACCTAGCTAAGGTGTGCCTGATACACTGAAGGCCATCTCCAGTGTAATTTCCTTTATAGTCTATTAATGTTACTCTTCAATTCTGTGTACAATTTGAGAGCTAGGCAAACATTGTTTTCCATATGTAAAATACTTATGTTACCTAGATTTTTTTTCCCTACAACCATCAAGTGCAGTTTAACTGTGGGGCTAACTGAAACAATGAGCTTGCATCCAAGATCTCTATTAGGTGATATATAATGCTACTGGTGCCTTTGTAGTTCCCATGTCCTTTGGTTCATAGAGCAAGGAGTGGACTGGGGGTCTGACCTACACTTTCCTGCACAGACAGTGAGACACTTGAGACTCTTGCAAGTCTTCTGTGATCTTGAAAAACCTAATCTAGACCTGCAGGATATTATTGTGTGAAGTGCATACAATAGTCTTGGTTAGATTTCTCAGAGGAAAAGGAGGTGTTAGGACTATGCAGTCAGTCTGTAACAGCCATTATCATTAATAATGTATTAAAAAGAAGGTTTATAGCCCTGAGGCTATCATATCAATGATGCATAATCTCAGAAATGTCAAGGTGACTCAGGGTTGACAGCATGGACCATGGTATCTCTGAACTGCTCTGAAGTGTGCTGTTCGAAATAGCACACATCCTGAAACGCACACGGCTCTCAGACACAAAAGCTTTGTCACCCTCTGAATCATAAACACTCTCCTTGGCAAGGATACAGCGCAGAAGTAGTGCATATTGTCTTTGCCTCCTAAAAACGTGGGCTTGTTTATACAGTCTGTAGCTAATTGGGTATGGAAGATTCTGCAGGTAAATAATAATCTAATTTCTCCCTTTATTGGGATAGAAATATTTTGTTCATGTTTGTAGCTGGGGAAGCTAAGCATGGCTCAAAAATATTGTGGATCCAGTAGGGACATATATGTCATGCTGCTGCAGTTTAGCTGAAAGTTCTTGCAAGAAACAACGTCTGTTTGGTGACAGAGCACAAAACTAACACACACATACTTCTCTCTCAGATAACATTATTCTTTTTATGAGTGCAGCCTCTTCACAAAACAGGATAACCAGCACCATATGCTTGTTTGTAAATTGCATTAGAGCAGCTTTGAGCTCTTCCCTCGAGTCAGTACACATCAGTCAAGCACTGATGCCAAAACCTGATGCACAGCTACTCTGACCAGTTGGGTTTTTTTAATTGGATACTTTTGTGATACAGTCCAATGCAACAAAAACATATGTAGATTATGTGAAGGGAGGTGTAGGAAGAAATTAATTTGAATTCTTCAGACTGTATCAGAATGTCATCAAAAAAGGGCAGTTCATCTGAATGTCATCTTCCATTGGAGCAGGTAGTTGCAAATTCTTAGGAAATAGCATTCCTAGTAGGGGCCAGGTGGTGTAGCCACTCCTCCCACATCGTGACCTCATGCTTTAATTTTATTTTTATACAGTGCCTTTCAACAATAGGCTTTTATTATGTTTAGTGGACTTTTTTTTTTTTTTTTTTTTAACAACGGGCTGGGCTTCCTGACCAAAAGAACATCTACCTCCCTTGATAATTACCCAGGAGTTTCTCTTATAAAGTTCTTCTCTTAGAGTACATTATGTTTCCTCAATAAACTTGCCTTGCACTTGGCATTCTGAGTGATTTTCTCATTTTACCACCAGTTGGCTTTCTAAGTCAAAACAGCCTTGCTGCTGTGACGGTGCAAATGCAAATTTGTTGGGTCTTGGACAAAACTGATATGAACCCTTGACACTTCCAATTTTTTATGTTAGAGGACTGACACCCAAGTTATTGCTGGGCTTTGCTGTTGTCTAGGCTGTGAACTGGGAGATTTGTCTCTGCCCATTGCATGTTACACTACAAAGTGATTTTGGGTAGTGCTAATGCAAGTTAGAGCTCTGTGGTAAACGTCTAGCTTTAGTGGAGTTAGTAGCCAAGCTCTTATTAATTTCTACATAGTCAGGCTTGTAAATCTCTTTGTCCAATCTCTGACGCAGAAGCAGATTTGAGCACGTATGTCCCTATACGTTTTGCTTTAAAACCAGATGACCATGTTAGCTGAGGTAGTGCCATGCCTGAGGCTATGAAGTCATGTTGAAAGGCTTTTTCTGCTAAGTTGGGCTTGCTGCTGTCCTAACATGCTCACACAGATATTTCTTTTTTCCATCATGGCACATGAACTGAAAAAACTTTCATCTGCTTGGCAGAAGCCTGCAGTATGCAGTGCAAACAGATACCTGTCTGACATCCAAGTGGGTTACATGAAGTGTGCATTCCTCAGTCCTCCTGTGTAAAATGAGGGTAATTATTTTTTTCTTTTTGTAAGATGCTTTGGATGAAAGGTGTCTAATTGATGTAAAGTATTTTTGTTAGGAATGTACCTCGTTGCTTCCAGTTGCTCATGCTGCTGATATACAACCCAATTTTTCTTCTCTTGGGCATTACTCTAGTGAGAGAGAACAAGTTTTGACTGGTTTTCATGCAGTGATATCTCCAAGTTCATGGTATTCCTGCTGTTTTACCACCCTAATGATTGACCTTGATTGTACCAATGCTTTTCCTAATCTTGACAAGAAAAGTAATTTTTCCTTTTGTCCGGCAACTCTAAACATGTTTGATTAGCTTCCAGTAAAAATGAGGCTTCCTCTTTAGTTAGAAGGTTTTCTTAGCAAGGAGCAGAACTGTTTGTATCTGAAGTATTGTCACGTTTCTCTACCTGCTTGCTTTGTCTCACTGAGGTTGAGACTCATCTCAGTGAGGCTGGGGATCTTGTTCTAGAGGCCATCGGTAGTCTCTCCTTGTCTTCAGCTGTTAACTAAAGAGCCTCTTCCGCTCTTTTTTTTTTTTTTTTTCTTTTTAGCCAGGAAAGCTTTCAGCCAAAAACTGCTGCAAATGTAGTAAGTAAAATCCTATTGACCGGTATGTTTAGAGGGTACGTACTGCAGATCTAAGTGTCTATCAGGTTTAATTAGCTGGCTTTAGTCTGTGGTACAGATAGCACCAGGACTCTTTATTTCCTATGTATTCAATTCTTCTAAAGGCATTGATAGTAAAGTGAGGGATGTTACCTTCCTCTGAAACAAAACCAACAAAAAAAGCCCCAACCAAAACAACAAACAGAACGCTTCATAAACTGTCCTTTCTAGTTCTTTTTTTCCTTTCTTCCCTGGCCCTGTGTATGCATCATGCTGTTGTGAGAGACCTGTTAGGATTGCAAAGTAGCAGTTCACTCTTGGCAGGTCCTAGAAGAGCCTGATGAGAAGAGTCATTATCTAGTATCTGCCAGCAGCTCCAGGAAGAAAGAAGTGAAGTTTGGGTCTCCATGAAGGTGTCTGAATTAAGAGAAATGCAGCCTTCAGGCGCTTATTATGTATAATCGTATAACCAAGGGTTAATTAGGAAAGCCCCTGTGGTATTTCAAATGTTTGAGGGATCTCATAAAGCTGACCAAACTAGGCTTTGGGATGGAGACCGAAGTCTTAACAAGCAGTCCCACGGGACTTTTGCAACCTTACGTGACTCTCACTTTCATGGCTTAGCTTGCTATTTTATAAGCTATGACGCAGATGTTAAAGCAAGAATAAGGAAGTATTAATGGCTGATAAGCACTGCAGTAATTTGCGAAGTCACTAAGTAATTGAATTTGAAGTAGATTAGCATACTCATGGTCTGAATGCTAGCACAAATACTAGCAGGTACACAATCTTGTATAAATAGTCAAAATATTAACTAATTTGTTACATATCGGGCATAGGGTGTATGTTGTTTCCTCATCAGTGCCAAACTGCAGGCTAGCTCTAACACTATAGGATGTGTTAAAAAATTTAAATGTCTGAGGCAATGAAAGTCAGAGAAGTAAAAACTTTAGGTACCAATATTCACCATGAGGAGTCTGTATGTTAACTGTACTGTATCCTCTGCATCTGATACATGTCAGGTTTTTGAGCTATGGCTTGATAAACTTAGAAATCCTGATTACATCATTGAAAGCAGCTGTGAAATAATAAAATATCTATAAAAAGACACAATCCATTTTGTAGGAATAAATTTCAGCTAGCTGTGGAACTACTAGGGAAAGAATCTGCTCTATTGCTGAGAAGTTGTTTGTTCTGTGGGGTGGGGGTTTTTGTATTTTTTTTTTCTCTCCAGATAATCTTGCTTGAAAGTCCTCAGTTCATTTGCCTGATAACATACAATAATTCAAACAGTACCAGGCACTTCAGTGATTCCTGCTTTGCCTCTAACTGCTGTTTCAGGAGAGTACAGGTCCCATAGAGTCTGATTAAACATACAGCCTTAGGTAGATGTCTTGGATACCCCAATGAACTGAGTCCAGATACTTCCAACAAAAAATTAAAGCATCTGGGAATTAATTTTTCTGCATTAATACAGTACTGTGAAAAATTATAGAGTAAAAACTATGTTTGCAGTTTCATAAATAAGAGTTTCTCTAATCTCTTATCTGCTTGAGCAGCTAAAAACTCTCTTCACTAATAGTATAATGGCTCCAAAGTTGGGAAACACTTTATTTGTTCTTTTATTTTGTTTGATGCCAGATACTCTTCAGCATCTCCAATCATAAATTTTTAACTGTCTAGCATCTGATATTAAAAAATTAAAAACCTCAAGACCTAATAACTTAGTTTGATATCATAATGTTTCCTAAATTCTAATCAGTAACAAAACCAGTTAACTTTGTTTCACTAGATTTTATTAACACACAAATCTCAAATGAGAAATCTACATCAGGTTGCAGCGCTGGCTATGTTCCAGAAGTATATTATGCAAGATAGCAGCAGTAAGCCGTGCTCTGGAAAGCCTGTCTGAGAGCACGTAGATGGAAGCATGGTGCTGCGCTTTCTTCTGTGTTGTGCTGCTGTACAGATTGTAGCAGGATTCCAGCAACATGGAATTGCAAATCTGGGCAGATGTTCTCTAACAACTGGTTTGATGTGTAGCGTTTCTGACAAGAAAACTTATTTAAACTTGTGTCTAAAGTCAGTTGAACTTAGATCGTACAGTTAAACCCTTGCTATACTCTGGTTAGTCTCCTTGCTGTCTTCACAGTAGGAACTATTTCTAAAAAAACCTGACGTGAGCAAGGGACTTTCCTTGACTTTAAGAGGGGCTAGACCAGACATTTACCATTACTTTATGATTATTTTTTTAAAAAAAACAGCTTTAGCCTGACAGTGTTCGTGCAGAGTCAAGATTATCTTCAGAACTGCATCAATTATGCCCAACTAAGGATCTTGCGGTTATCTCTTAATGCTTAATAAAATAAAGATACACCCACCTTGCTATGGTAGCAAAATGCATCTGTGGGAGGTGTAAGCACACACACACACACACAAAAAAGTATAAATCTGTGTCTTGGTTATTTGGTCACAAATACACCCTGCTCTTGAACCCAGCCCTGACAGCTATTAATACGCCAGGGAGTTGTGCAGACACGTACCCAAACCTGTCCCTGCCAGGAGGAGATAGGGAGGATGAAGGTGGGGAGGAAGGACTCTGGAGTTCAAATTTAGCAAAATCTTGCATCTTTGAAAAGTGAAATTGTGGAGATTTACTCTACAGATTAGCAGCTTTCAATTTTTCATCAAAACCAAAATCAAGGGACAGCTATTTACAGTCAGTTGTCTGAGCAGGATTTAGTTTGAGAGGGATGATTCCTAGTCAGTGTGACTGCTTTCCTGCAGCTTCTATGAAGTTCTAACTAGGTTACTTATCCTCACAAATTTGAAACTACAGCCAATTACACTGTCATAAATTCAACATGAGCTGCTTGTTGCTTGGGGTACTATAAACAGCGTGGTATACAACAAGAGTGTGATATCCATATTTTTTTTTTTTTTTTTTTAAAAAAAAATCACTCCAAAGAATGAAATAGTAAGTGGGTAAGAAGGATAGGTCAAACTCTGTATCTGTCAGTTGTAACAACGTACTCTTCTCTAGCAATGGATCTACGTGTCCAGCAGTGGAAAATATGCCCAAAAGGGAGGCTGGAGTATTGCAAAATAAGTTTTCTGTAGAGTTATGGATGTAATAAATGTTATCTCAGTTTCACTGGAGTGAAGAGTAGACATAAGGAGATACCCTTAAAAATGGTGGTCTACCTCCATGAAGCAGACAATGTGTATTTATGCGGACAGTGATGCATGCTTTCCTCCCAAAGACTGCTGTATGGTTCAGTGCCACAGGTTGAGGGTGATGATCAGGTAAAGCATTTCCAGATGCAAACTGTTGCCGTTAAACATTTTTGTCTTGTTAATTGCTTACAAGCAGGGAGGGAGCTCCAGACATCTCTTTCAGTGCACAAGTGCCTGGTCAGATCTCAGGTGTACTGGCTTGGGGCAGCACTCAACACTCCTGGGGACAGTTTGCTGTTCCTTGGATGCCTTCAGAAAATGTTGGCTGCTGTTTAGTGCTGTTGAATCATAATCAGGTGTTTTCTTCTTTCTGTTTTCTTTCTTCATTCTTCTCAAGTTGCCTGCTCTGAAAGCTGTGACCCTCAGGCTTTCCACCCCACACACCATCTGTTGCTCTCTGTGTTTGATCCCTGCTCCCAAGGTGCTTCTCTGTTTTGTGTGAGGACTTATTAGAATGTCTGCTTGTTTTTCTCCTATTTACTTTTGAGATGGACAGTAGCTGATGGCAGATAACTAGAGGAAAATATAAAGACTATGATCACGTTCCCTGCAGCTCTAGAGGAAAAAATAATTGCTCTTAATGTAAACCTCTGCTCATGGGTTCCTTTTTTACTTTCCTGTACTGCCCAATTTACTTTCCTAAGGGCATTGCCTCCCACTTGATGCAGGTGTGAAGCAGGTGTTCCATATGACTGAAGATGGTCTATTTGGGGTAAGCATGTGTCAGCCAAAGTCCCCACCTGCTTTCAGAGTGTGTTCTCCAATGTCAAATTCAAAGGATGGCTTGAAGGTCAAAGGGGGTTTTGTAGGTGTTTTTTGATTATGTGTCTGCTTACTTGGTATAGTAACTAAAAAAGTAAAATTAGGGAAAGTACAGATAGTTGAATCCTTGGCAGTTGATATTATTCGAATGTTGACTGCTTTAGTGTGTTCAGATATGTGCAGAGGGAGGCAGTTTAATGAAAAATGCAAGAATGAGTCTGAGGTGAGACATGTAGAGATTGTCCTTCAGACCCAGGTGTCTTAGTTAATGTTGGATAGTTTGTGCCAGTTTTGACTGGGGTAGAGTTAGCTTTCTACATAGTAGCTAGTATGTGCTATATTTTGGATTAGTTCTGGAAACAGTGTTGATAACACAGGGATGTTTTAATTATTTCTGAGCAGTGCTTACAAAGAGTCAGGGCCTTTTCTGTTCCTCATATGACCTTGCCAGCAAGGAGTCTGGGCGTGCACAAGGACTTGGAAGGGGACACAGCTGGCACAGATGACCCCAACTGACCAAAGTGATATTCCATACCATATGATGACATGCTCAGCAAGAAAACTGGGGGAAGGTTGGCAGGAGGGCCGCTGCTTGGGCACTGTCTGGGAATCGGTTTGTGGTGAGCAATTGTTTTCATCACTTGGCTTTCTTGGGTTTTATTTTTCTCTCTTTGTTATTTTCTTTTCATTACAATGTGTTGTTATTATTTAAATTATTTTACTGTTCTTATCTCAGCCTATGAGTTTTCTCACTTTTACCCTTCCAATTGTTTTTCCTGACATCCTGCTGTTGGGGGGGAGTGAGTGAGCAAGCAGCTGTGTGGCACTTAGTTGCTGGTTGGGGTTAAACCACGATGTAGCTTTACCTGGTAATTTCACATACTCTTATACTGGAAAACTTTTATTCAACAGGTCTGAATTTTCCTAAAACATGGCAGGTGGGCAGGTGAAGGTGTTTGGGTTTATGCAGGAGGTGGGGGGGTGGTTGGTGGTTTTTTTCCTTTTTTTTTTTGTGAATGTCAGTGACAGTGCTTGTAGTTTCTGAAAGACCAATTTTGTGAGATATTTCAATGAGCAGGATGAACAAACACACCAGTTCAGTGGAGATATATACACTGTAGTGAACATTTTATCCTTCATTCTAAATCTGTCTCAAACTGACTGCAACACAGAAACATGGGGATTCTCCTGTCTATTTCCAAACTCCCTGGTTCCTATTTTTTTGCAGGATCTCAGCATGCATTATTTTACATATGCATACATGCCACCAAGTGTATGAATACATAGTGCGTTTTGGTTAATTTTCTATGGAAAGTCAAGGTCTCTGCAGAGAACTTATTAATAGAACTGAATGGAATTAGAAGTTGGAACATAGCAGTGCTACAACAAGGATAAATTTATACTGAGGGCAGCTCCAAAATGATTTGCATAGCTTCAGTAGTTTTCCGCTACCTGGAAACCTCAAGAGGCTGAATAATCATCTCGCCTACTTGCAGTTTATAACGGCTACGGGTATCTCTAATCCACACCTTTCTCTTCATGGAACTATGTTTTCTGGCTTTGAGTTTAACTTTCTGCAATATTTGTGGAGGCAAGTAGGTGTTTTTTTTTTTTCCTGCAGTGTTTTTGGGTGTGCCCAAAAAATGTTTTCTTTTGATAAAAAATTTGTGGTTTGGTTTTTTTTCAGAGCAGCCCTCACCATAGAAACTTGTTTTCAATTAATACTGATAGGAAGCTGTTTATTTTTAAAAAATTTTACAAACAAGTAATACTTTTTTTTTTTTTTTTTTTTTTTGCCCAAGTAGGACCAAAGGGTCAGGATGACAGCACTGAAAGGCTGGAGGTCAGCGTGCTCCTGATGTGTGGCCCCTGCTGATAGTGCTAATCCAGTGGGGTTTTGCTGAAAACCTTTCCCTTGTGTTTCAGGCAAACATCCTACTGATGAACTAGTGGTGGTGAGAAGTGCTGGTGTAACTGAAGTGTTCTGTGGATGGCACTTTTGTGCATAGTGAAATTGTGAAAGCTTCCTGATGTGGCCCCAGTATCTCATCCCCTTTCTGCCTGCCCTGTGCTGGAGCTGCCCGACAGCATGCTACCTCTTGTAGCAATCCCTGCACTGAGGAGAGCGCTTGCTTGCCTCATCCTTCCGTCTGTTTCTTACACAGGGAGAGAGAAAGGGGTGAGAAGGGATATACAAATGAAAATCCTGGCTGGAGGACTTGAGCAGGGCTGTGCTGCAGCACTTCATTTCCACTTCTGTCTTGCATCTCTTCCACATGGTCCTTAAAAATGCTCCTGTGGGTGCCCTGGCCCCAGACAACAGTAACCATTGCCTCCAAAAGTCCTGTTGGTGTTACTGGTTTTGATTGACTTCTGGCTGCATGTAACCAGGCTGCAAGCCTTGAAGTATGGGGCTTCTTTGAGATAGCTCCCTGAGCAGCTGTTCAGAAAAGGATCATCTATTCTCAAAGGTATTTTCTCTGCCTTTATAGAAGAGGCCTTGGTCTTCTGCTGCTTCACTAGGAATAAGCTGAAAGTCTTTGATATTTGAAAGCTGAGCTGTGATGATCAGATACATAAATCACATGGTTAGCTGGTCAAAAGTGTTCAGTATTAGATAATATTGCTGAAAAATGCTTCACTTTTTCATTTTGCCTTTCAGCAGGGCTGTTCATGTAGTCTGTGACTTCAGTTTTGGATTAGGTAACTATAAGAAATCCTAGACTTACTATGTTTATTGCATCAAAATTTGCTTCTCATGAATGATCTTCAATGTTTGCTTTTAATTTACTCTGAATATCCACATTGGCAAACTTACTATGCCAACTATTTATAAAATATGGATGCAAACAAACAAATTCCTGAGGTTCAAACTGAAAAGTTTTTTCAGACTTCATTGAATTGTGTTTATTTTCTATTTGCCTTATATTGCTTTATTCACTTATATTAAGGTGCTGTGGTGGTAGCTTGGAGCATTTTTTTTTTTTTTTAATATCCCCCCTTCTCTGCAGCTCAAGAACATGGGAGAATATAGAGAAACTATGACCAAAGAAATCAATTTCCTTTTCCTCATGTCCAAAGAAACTGAGTTATGGATTCCATGAAAATGTGCAGTCTGAGCTGCCATGTTCTTTCTCACATTCCAAGCATTGACATGGGATCCATAGACTCTGTACCTGACTGTGCTTTCCAGATTGCAGCCATGAGATACTTGAGTAACAATGAATTAAGACCTCGGGATCTTTATTTTATGAAAAGAAAATCAAGACAGGTGTAATGAGAAGTCAGTTGCTAACAAATAACCTCACTTAGTCTCGAAGGCTGAATAATTTTGTATGTATTAGCAAAATAAATTACAAAGCAAATGTGCTCAGGCACTGCATCCAAAGGGACTCCATTTTGCAGCTAATTTATTACTTGTTTTCATGTTAGTTGGCCTGTCAGAAGAGCTACTTATTTCCTGCATGAGGTCTTATCATTCTTGCTAGATGCTGTTCTCAGCTAAGAGAAATAATGTTTTTGAAGTTTAAGAACAAGGTACTGTAAACCCCACAGAAATAAACATCCTAGCATTGGGCAAACATGGTTTGCCTGGCAAACAAATGTGTCTTTTCATTTTTATGGCATTGGCTTAGGCTAAGCTTTCCACTTATAGTTCATGAGCAGAATCTTTTGACGTTTAATATGAAGGGACAGGAACAATTACAGCACAGGGTGCTGACAAAGGCTGCCTCTCGTGCTGGGTAGGAGGTAGATGCTCGTACCACTGAGTCATAAGGTGTTTGGATTTTGTCCTTGAAGCTCCAGCTTCCTGGGTCAGGTGAATGCGTAATTAGCACAAGGCTTGGCTTTTGTCTTGTAATTGGAAACCAGAGACCTTTGCATTGTTTCAGTGCACCTCCTGAACTTGTATCCTGGGCAGTAAACCTGAAATTTAGTGTCAGGATTGGTGGGTATTTTTCCCCACCTTGTGTAGTAGCTGGGACTTAAAGGAAAATGTTGTACATTCTTCAGTTTACTGCAGAATTGTTAGAGCTCGTATGTTGGGTGAAAACAACCCCACACAAAGTGCAGCAGGGTGGGCTGGGGCTGGCTGCCTCATGCACTCAGCTTCGCAGCTGCACCAAGGCTGGGACCAAAGCACAATCCCACAGCTTGTTGTACTTCATGCCAGGAATGCAACAGAGCTTTATTTCAGAAGTAGAGCTTTAAGCCTTGCCCTTGTCAGCTCTGTTCAAAAGGTGCTTTCTTTTAAATGACCAGGAGCAATATTTTGGCCATACTAGCTCATTCTGGATCACTGTTAGAAGTGTCGAGCGCAAGGGGCCATGGAGTTGAGGTCTCACATAAGACCTGTGTGTGAAATTGAGTGTAGTTTGCGTAGTGACTACGTGAAACTCTGCCTGTTTAATTCCAAATGTAGTAACTGGCAGCAGTTCAGACTCAGAAGACCATCCAACTGTTATTCTGGTTTTGGGTGTTTTTGTCTTTTATTTGTAATCATTGCTGGCACGGTAAAGGAATGTGGATTCTCTCTCTTATTTTGCTGTGTGGCCTTGCAAGCCTCTTTGCATAAAGAGGGTCTGCTGGTTTCAAGTGAAGCAGCATTCACTGAAGTGGTGATCTTTTATTTGCTTCCAGAGAGGTGTAGATGTAAATAAATGAATCCTGAATTGCCAGCTTACTGTTGGCAATCCTCTGTTCGAGTTCAGGCAAGCTCCTTTCAGTCATGCCTGCGTGCCAAGAAGTTCCTGGCTAATACCTGTCAACAGAAACCCTCACTCAGTGCAGGCATCATGAGTTACCAGTTCCTAGACTGGCTCAGATGGAAGGGATAGTCTTTCACCTCTCTTTTCCTTACTAATTACAGAGCTAGGTACTGCCTGATCCAGAGCCCTGTTAGAAGTGGCTGCTCCCCTAGGAATGCAGTGCTGTTTGCTGTTACCCTGCAAGCATCCCTCACCACCTGAGGTTTAAGATTAAAAATAAAACCCTTACATATCCTGAGTATTGACAACAAAATTGGGCTAGAGAGAGATGAGCAGAAATAAAAATAAGTAATACTTTCCCTATTTCTAATGGATAACTCTTAATTCCCCCCTCTTTACTGAGCCACAAATTTTTTGAGAATGCTTGTGAGAAATATAAATGATTCATCCTAAAACTTCCCTTTTTTAAAGGGGGCTCTTGATTAAGAGGTTGAATGTTCTCCTTTGTATGGAAACTAGATATTTTGAGTGTATATTCAACGTTATTCATTCCCCTGCTGTAAGTTTCTTGATCAATTAATTATTCATGACACTTGTTTTAGCATTCTTCCTGCCGGGTCACTGTCCCCTCCACTTTCTAAAGCTAGAACAGGTGATGCCATCTGGGTCAGAGTAGAGCTGTCCCTGTCAGAGTAATGACTTCCCTAGTGCTTGCCAAACTGAAAACAAATCACAGAGTGTATCTTCTGCTTAGCAGGGCCATGTTTTTACATCAGTGTAGAGCCCATTTTGGCTTGGAAGGTGGCTTACCATATAAAACACGAATGTTTTAGTATTATAGTAATCTTAGGTGACTTAGCTAAAAGAAAAAAAAATCTTCTAATAAATTTCTTAAAACACAAAGATTGGAAGCTAGGAATCTTGGAGGTGGATGAGGTTTTAATGTGTGTGTTGCTTTTTTTTTAAAAAAAAATCCTCCTCCTTCTGTCGTTGCAGAGAGGATCCTAAAAAATATTACTCTAGGACTTCTTAAATGACTAGAAACCAAGGAAAAGTAGTTAAATTACAAAGGTTTGCATATGTAATATAAAGGTGTAAGCACAAGTGGGTTGTTGTGACTTTTTGGATGTGCACAGGTTTGGCACACTTTGTGCCAGTGGTGGGAAAGGCATGGGGCTGGACTGAAGTTGTAGTGGGACGTGGAAGGTGAGAGACCTTTTTGGAAGGGCTGACTTCTAACATGAGCAAAAGAGGTGTCCCAGAGATGAAATCACAAAAGAAGTGTCCCAGAGATGAAATCACAAAAGAAGTGTCCCAGAGATGAAATCACAAAAGAAATACACATCAGCTGTGAGTGGCAGGGCAGGAGGTCAAGGCAGAAAGTAAACAGCAGGAAAAAGCACAAAACCAACAGGCAGCACTTGACTTGTTATTCAGCAAAGCACTGGGAACTATGCTCACAACAACAAAGAAAGAAAAGCAGATGTTCTTGGTGATCCCGATATAAACTCTGGGAATGTGAAAGTTTTGCTGGATAACTTTAGGTGTGCTTGATCCCAAGTCCTGTTTGGAAGGGTAACTTGAAAGGTCTGGTTTGGGCGAGATAAAAAAATGCATTTTGGGAATGGAGTAGCAATTGGAAATGCTGTGCAAATACTAAGAGGTCCACAGGATACCTCTCTACATAGGCCAGAGGGTGTGCGTAACTTCAAAATGCAGTGTGTAAAAGAGAGAGAAAGGGACTGACTTAAATACCTTCTTCTGCCTACAAATAATGACCTCAAGATAAAGACTGTTTATCTTAACTGTGGGCCTGAACTCATCCCTCCCAAATACAGTTGGTCAGGGTAACGTAAACTGTATCTGTTTCTCCTTCCTTGCTGTTTGCAGGAGGAATTGTTTTGTTGTGTGGTTTTTGGTTGGGTGTGGTTTTGGTTTTGGTTTTGTTTGGTTTGTTGTTTTTTTTTTTTTAATAAACTGTAGGGATATGATTAACTTCATGAAAGAAAGCTATTTAATTTATTTTGGGGGGGGGGTGTGTGGTCCTCCCAAGTTTAGCTCTTTATCTCTTCATCAAAAAAGCTCCAGTCCTAGGGCAGCTCTAGTTTTGCTTGGGCTAACCCTAATGTACAATGGAGCAAGACTGAAACTTCTTTTTTTTTTTTTTTTTTTTTTTGAGTTTGTGAATGAGATAGACCTTACTTAGAAACTACTTGATGCCTACCCAAGGTTCCTCTGCAGTTTTTCTGAAAAAGTTTACAGCATGAGTGTGCACTGAAGTTCCTTGAGTAGGAGTATCTACTAGAGAATATGACTTAAAATCATAGCAGACATTATCTTCAGCAACAATGTGGGAAATAGTTTGGTGACTGCTTTAAAAGATACCTTGATTGCAGAGACAGGCATATTGTGTTCTTTTGAAGAAAAAGGAAGAACTGAAACTTGCTTTGTTCTTCAGATAAAACAGTTTCTATTCTCTGTCCTTTTACAAATTCTGGAGCTGTGGGCTGGGGGGAATCTCAGGGACAAGTTAATCTGTGCTGATGTGAGGTCAAGTGTACTCGGACCTCCCTAACACGTGTTCTGCTAGTGTCTGCTCTTGAAAACCTTCAGCAATGACTTTCCAGTCTCCCTAGTTAGTCTAACTTTTGTTTCATCTCTTTCTGTCTTCAGAATTTCCTCTAGTGTTTAAGCGGACTGTTAGTTATTGCAAATGAAGCTAAAGTTCTTGTTTTTCTGTTCCTAGCAGCCATGAAAAATAATTGCTTGCTGTATTCTTTCAGTTTGAAAACTGATGATATATATCTGCCTCTGGTCTTTTTTTTTTTTCCTAATCAAATATGGCAGTTGGGTTTTTTCCACCACTTCTGTTGTTCTTTTCTAAATTTTCTATATGAAATTTTGTTGCAGTAGAAATAGGGTTTAACAGATCAGAGTTTTGATGAAGTTTTATTAGAGCTGTGAACTGGAGATATACACTTAGAGTGTAATTGTAATATACTTACAGCTTCCATTCTGGATATCCAAATATTTAACTTCACTCTCTCCTTTCCAGAGCCCTCTTGCATACTTCTCACTTGGTTTTGCTGTACCCCTCCCAAAGTTGAATTTTACTGTTATGTCCCTCTGGTTTAACATGAACAGCTGCTCAGTCAAGAAGGCAGAGGGAGAGGCTGCAATATGCTAAAGGGCAACTAAATTCCTTAGCTTTTAGACTCCTGCATAAAGGTAAACAAACAAAAGTACTTTCCTATGGGATGAAAGAGTGGCTCAGAGGTGTGAACACCAGTCAGACCATTATGATTATCTAGAAAATGTCATCCTGTATTTCCTATAGCCATCTCAGTTCTCCTGGCTGAGATAGGGCAGGAATGTTTCACTTAACACTAGAGGTCTCTTTCTAAAGACTTCAAATGATTGATAATGTTACCTGTGTGGATTATTTAATCAAATACTGCTGTGGAAAAAAGTGTAAATGTTATCTCTACTTTAGGATCCCCCACCACTCCTTGTCTTTTGTTCTGCTGTTCCAATGTCCTGTGCTCCTTATGGGCATTCAGCAGCAAACATGCTTGCTTTCTCCCACCAGATATTTATTAAATCAGCCGGAAGGCCAGGAAATCCCCCACTATATCCGTGGTCAGGTTTTATGATAAAGTTTTAACATTTGTTAACGAGACACTTCAACAGATTCCAAGGGATATCTGCTGTAAGTACAGAAAATTGGCTGAAATGATGTTCTTTAAGTAGCTGTCTCTTCAAAACAGCATCTCTTCTTCTTCATCCCTGTGTCACTGTAGCTGCGAACAACAGCTGTAGTGAGAGCAGAATAATTTAAGAATTTTGGTTGCACTCTTCAGTGTTGAACTGAAGAAAATATTTCACTTATGCTGTGTGAGTGGAACAGCCAGTTTCTCTCCCAAGGAGAATAAGCACAAAGCTGAACTGAAATTACTCATTGTTTGTAGCATTTGCATTCAGCAGGAGAGCCTCTGCCTAGAGGGCCAGCGTTGCTGAATCACTGACTGTGGTTAGCTTTGCTACAATAGTGAGAGGTGATGGGTATGAATAATGCTGAGGTCTAAATGTGTATAATTCTTATGCTGTCTTTATTCTCATGGATATGTGGGACCTTGCCACGTCAACAGCAATTCCTCCCTTCCCCCCTTCAGTCCCATCAGTCATTTCTAAAGCTATTTGCATGTGAATCCCTATGGGCACCCCTTGCAACACTGGGGCTGACCTGCTAAAAGTAGGTCTCCTAGGCTTTCAATCATCTTGCCACACATAATAGCTAAATAATCCTGCCTGCCTGCAAGAAAATGACCTGCACACTAAAGGAGAGGGCAGATGAAGGTTCTTACACTGAGTAACTGCTCAGATAGGCACGCTGGTGCGGAACAACAGATCACAGAAAAGCTATGAAACTGCTCCCAACTTCCTGACGTGCAGATACCACCCAGTAAAGTGCTCAAGGTATTGACTGCACTTATTGTGTTAGAAAAGAGTTCATAGTGTCTACTCCCCCGGAAACTCCTCTGCGTTATCCTGCTTCCTAACGTATATCTCTGCTGGCAATCACAACTGGTTAATGAAATTAATTCTTCAAATTGTTAGATGCGTTATTAGGTTTTGGGCTGTATGGCTACAGAAACCTTGTCTGAAGACTCAGTTGATAGCCCAGCATACTGTAGTGTGGAAGATGCAGGTTTCAGGTGGGTAACGTCAGACAGTGTCATACTAAACAGTCAGGCATTTGGAGCTTTTACTTCTACGGAAAGTGGAGTTTCACCCACAGTCTATTGTAACTATTCTACCACAGATAGCAGTGAGAAAGCAGCATTTCAGCATTTAGAAAGCTGCTTTTGCTTAGAGGATGGTGCTATGAGCGCAGCTGTTGCTGGCAACTGGAATGGCTTGGCGTTACACTGGGCAAAATGGTATTCACATAAGGAGTGGGGAAAAAACCCCTATGAAAAACAATTGTTGGAAATACTGTTTGGAAAAGAGTATTCAGATTCATTAACATACTACATAATTAATACTCTTCTGCTGAAGCATTTACTTGTGGTTATAAATATAGGCTTACTGGGACAATATGTGCTGTATCAGAAGGATGGTAACCCGTAACATTGGAGCAAAGTAGCTAAAGATGAGCTGATAGTTTTATATACTGCTTTTATCAAACTTTCTAGCCATTGCAAAGCGCAACCCAGTAAATAGCATAAGTTAGGAGCTCAACTGTATTTTTTCTGCTTTCCTTTTAATCATAGGGTTAATGAGTTCTTAGGTTTTAGTCAGTGCAGTGCGCTCCTGGTCATCTTCCAGTTGAGCAGTTGAAGTCAACAAAACTTATTTTTCAAATTGTTCACATAAATATAGTGTTAGTATTGTTTGGAATACCATGACAGGATGCTCCAGGACATGGCCTCAAATTGTGCCAGGAAAGATTTAGAGTAGATATTAGAAGTATTTCTTTACAGAACGGGTTGTTAGGCATTGTAATGGGCTGCCCAGGGAGGTGGTGGAGTCCCCATCCCTGGAGGTGTTTAAGAGTCGGGCTGACATAGCGCTGAGGGATCTGGTGTAGTTGGGAACTGTCAGTGTTGGGTTAATGGTTGGACTGGATGATCTTCAAGGTCTTTTCCAACCTAGACAGTTCTGTGATTCTGTGATTGTTGTCTGGGTGCAAATGATAGATAATATGAAGCATAGATAAGGGGAAAAAGAACCCATCTTTTTCTAGACCCATTTACTCTCTATCTTCTCACAGAGGAATCTGTACAGTTACAGAACTGTGGAGGGAAAAAAAGAAAGCACTGAAACTTTGAGGTTACTAAGCCTGCTACCTCTATTTGTTCTGATATCAAGTTTTCCCAGGTCCTGAATGTTGACCCTTTCCTTCTGACACCCTCTTTTCTGCTGGGACTTCCAGAGATATTTTGTTTCATGACACAGTTTTGGCCATATCTATTTACTGATATAATTGGGGGTGGGTTTTTAACTCTTGTTCTCCTCGTTTGCCTATCTGTGTTAAAATGCTTTTAGATAACTTTAACCTTATTGGGAACCAAATTGATTTTTCTAAAGAGTCCTTATGCTGGTTGTAGAGAGCATTTTGCTTCTGTGACTTGTGAGCTGTTTGATAAATGGCTTAGGCTTTGGAAGTGTTCTTATAAGAATTTAACTGATGTCTTTGGCTTCAGCTCTTAAAAACCTTGTAATTTTCTTGTAAATGAATATTCTCTTCCTGAAACAATTACCTCAGTATTTTTTAGTGGATTTTCTGTGTTTTCTTACCATCATCACTGGGGCATGAGGCTAGCTGTTCTACTCTTCTGAATGTAGGCCTTCTGAAAAATAAAGTAAGATAATTGGAAATTATTAAATTAGTAATACCGTTGCTGATTTTTTTATATCTCCTTTTCTGCTAAAACAAATAGCAACATACTCATGTAAGTAAATGGTAAGAGTTTGGGGCTGGTTTTTATGTTTTAAATATTTTGGACTGCTGATTCTTTATCCTCCTCTGGGCATGGTTTAGAATAGAGACTATTGATTTAAGGATACTTACTTTCCCATTCAAATTTTCTCATTGACTTCAAAGAAAGTAACAACCTGTGGAAGCTATAGTTCTGTTCAAGTCTCACAGAAGCATGGCTATTGTCTGTGTTCTTTGAAATCTTGGAGGATAAAAATTTCACATCCTTCCTGGGCAAACTGTTCTAAAGGCATATTATACCTGCATGTAGATGTCAAATCTTACTGGGTTCTTTTGCAGCGGTTAGTCCCTCCTTTTTCTATTCACATCAGAAATAGCAAACAGAAGGCAGTAACCTATGTATTTCGAGACACAATTTTTCAAGTTCTCCATTTTGTCCTTGTTTCCTGCTGCTCAGTCCCACAGTCTTTTCTTTTAAATGAAAGAATTAGGTGCCTGTCAGGCCTCATGTGCTTTATCCTGCTTAGGACAGGAGGATATATGGGGTGTTAGCTTGTGTCTATTAACATCTCTCTTACTGTGGCCAGAACAGTAAAATTCATGTCTTAGATTCAGGTGTGGGTTTTGTTTGCATGTTTAGAAGCTATTTTTTAGCTAATATGAATAGAGAAGTGTATAATAATTAATTTTTTTCTTGAAGCTGATAAAAATCAGAATGAATTTACAACATATTACAACAAAGACTCAGTCCTCGGAGTATCGGTTTTGAAATTCTCCTGAGGACTTAAATTTATGGAGAAACATAACGGGAAAATAGATGTACTATAAATACATCTTTATATATACTATAATACATTTTTGTAAACAAGAAAACAGTTCCTAAATTGTACTTTTTGTGGTAAAAGGGGAAAAGAAAATAAGTTCAAGAGATAAAGAATAAGTAATGAATGGTGAAACCTGATATTCATTAACAGCCAGCAAATAAGTTTCTTTCTGGTCGTCTTGAAGGAAGATAGTATTGCTCTAAAAATACTGGAAATATACCATACTATTGTTTGTCCTGTTAAATGAGGATATTGAGAAAGAATAAGTAAAAGAAGCATTTTCATTTGTTTAATGCATATTCTCCTAATTAACATAAAATATCATCAATCATCAATAAGACAGTACCAAGACAGTATGAAAAGACAATTAGAAAACATGAACATTTATGCTCTTCTGCTTTGAGAATCTCCTCCTCCTAACTTTAACAAAATAAGGTAAAAACTAATGGATTGTTCTTTTCCTCCTACCAGGAAGTAAAAGTGTTTATGACATCAAAGACTTCAGGGGAAAAAAAAAAAAAAATCTACTGTTCCAGTAATACAGTGTTTGTGCCCAAAGGAACTAAATTGAGAGCAGTTTTTTGTAGCCTGTGATGTTTCTTTGTAGGTAGTACCTGGAGTCTTTTCTACAGAGGTTTTTCATTCTTCAGGTTATATGGTAGAAGTAGTGCATCGATTTTACAGTCCAAGACCAGATGTATGTTTTTGTAAATATGGTATGAATATGTGGACTCTTTCCATTACCTAAGTTGTCAAAATCTACCCAAATCGATGAACAAAATGAATCCCAATCATTTTCAGGCTTTGCATTTCTCTGGTGAATAACCAATTTCGTTTTACTGGAAAGTCCTGATGTGTGCAGAGATCCTCCTATGACTCTATGCTTTCTCCCAGAAGAGACAGGTCTGACTGAGACACTCAGGCGATGGCACAATACAGGATCTCTTCTGAGAGAAAGCATGACCTTCCCTTGTGACTGAAGAAAGTGGTTCCTGTTTCTTTCATGATTTTATGTGCTGTGATAACATTGCAGCACTTAACAATAATCTCAAGGTTTCTTGGGTTCTGGTTACACAGTGGTTTTGGTTATGCAGTGAAACCTGAATTCTGCAGATAAAATTTGTTTCTAGTTGAAAAGGAGTGGTGATCTTTAAAGAAACCAGCATGTGGCAACTTCATCTATCATGGGACTAAAACAGTGCAGGGTTGACACGGCGCAACAGGAAGTTCATGCTTTCACTGCTCATGCTTTTTGATGATGAAATAAAGGAATTTGAAACTGATATGAATTAAAAAAAAAAAAAAAAAAAAAAAAAAAAAGTGTGGTATTTCTAAAATTAGCTCATGAACCAAATGAGTAATATGGAACACTGACTTCCAGAGCAGTCTCAGAGAGTAGACAGCAGCTTAGGAAATGCATAGAAGGTTGCATTGCTGCCATCCATGTTGAAGCTGTCCTGCAGTTAAATAAAATGCTCTGCTTTTAACTCAAAGCCTTTCACCAGAACAAAAATTGAATGAATTGCAAAAATAAATATACTGACATAGCTTTAATTTTCACAGACATCTGTTGATACTGTCTAAAGAACGTTAGTTCATTCAGTGGGTACATATCTCCTCCATTGACAAGATGTTACCTTTTTTTTTTTTCTTTTCAGAAGTGCAATTGTATCTGACATGCAGTAAATCAAATGCAGAAGAATTATTAAATTAGGCTAAGTGATTTGAAAGAAAATGTTAATGAGGCATTATAGTTAGCATTGAAGACATCTATCCAGAGCTTTTGGATGCATATGTTAATATATATGGAGATTTACACACCTAGAGACTCATGTTGAAACTTATTCTCAGCCTTTTACTTGTAGAAGGCTTTGTTGATGATAAATGTATTAATTTGGTGCACTTTAAAGAGAGAGAATACTGTTAACAACAAGACTGTGCTCTGAAAAGCCAATAAAAAACCTCCTAAACATTTTCTTAAAAGTTTTGTAGAAGACTGTATGTGAGAAATCTTGGAATGCTTTTGTTCTTCTGGAAAATCTACCTTTGCCAGTAAATGTTGTCATTTATTAAGAATGATCTCACTATTTCCCTTTTTCTCCAGAGAACTTGTTGGTGTTTGTCACCATCTACAAGACTCTCTTAAATTCTTTTTTTTTTATTTCTACTGAACTTTCTGACCTTTAAAGTGATAGTAAGTTACAGAAATGTTTAGAGCATTATCCTCTTTATCAATTAAATGTCATTTATGAAGACCATTCTCAAAAATGTCCTAGCATATCTGTATTCTTCTTCTGTTTACCGCTGACTTTGAGCATGCTTTGATACTTCCAAACTTCTCTTCACAACCATAGAGTAATAAAGCCAGAAGTAATTATTTTTAGATCAAAGCCAAATGAAAGCTGAAATGTTCTTGTAGATACTCTGAAAATAAATTTTCATTCCCCCAAAAACTCTGGATAACATAGGGTTCATAATATTAGCATGAAGACATTTAAGGCTGAATTCAAGGACTGATTACCCTAGAGCATTCCTATAATAAATATATTTGAATGCAGTGGATAACCCTAACTTATTTTAAGATAACAGTTGTTCTGTCTATATGGTGTGTTTATACCTGACATAGGGAGACAGGACTCAGTGACCTAGTCCTACATTTTTATATTAGGAGTAGCAAGGTTTGTTACTATTTTTTTTTTTTTTTTTTTTTTAATATTGCTCGCAATAATCTTCCAGCACCTCTTGTATGGTTCAGTTGTGAACCCCTGGTGTCTCTTGTAGGTGTATAGCACAATAGTAGATTGTGGCCATGTCCTGAAGGACTGTGTTCTCTTGGTAGTGCTTTGGAACTGTGGTGAAGACAGGCTCTTTTGAAGAGCAACACCTGAAAGAGAAATACATAGCATACATCCTATGGTTAGCATATATTCCCTATGATGAATAGTCTGAGAAGGTGGTAAATTGTAGGCAAAAGCTTAATGTCAGGAGGACTATGCTTATAGGTAGGAGTAAGGGATCAGATCTTAGAAGGGGAACAAGTAGAAGAAGGATATGTTATTGCCATTGAGATTTTTTTTTTTAAAAAAGCTTTTATTTGAATTATTAGAACCACAGAGAATACAGCTAGTGCTTCTCTTAAATATCAGTGTTTTGTATCTAAAGCCAGCTTTGCATAACCATTACCAAGCATGCTGGAGGACATTTGTTTTGAAATACAACAATAATCTTGCCCCCACTTTAAAAATAATTTGCATTCAGCTTCAGCTACTGAGGTTATGTGCCATTTTTATCCACTTACTACAGCTTTATCCCATCAGTCTATCAATGCATAAAAATCAAAGGTCAGGCTAGGTCTCTCTTTTACTTGGTGTTCAGTCATCTAGTTGATATGGATTCATTATTAAATTGTTTTATGCAAGAAAAGTGGAAAGCAACTATACAATACAATGAAGTCTGTTACCCCAAAAAAGCAGTGTGTGTACGTTTTTCCCTCTCCCCTTGTAGTGCAGAGTGAAAGTATGCTTCGAAACTGCAGTGATGGACACAACAAAAGAAATAACTTGGGCTGTTAGAAACCGGTTCTCCTATGCCAAACTAACAAAAGCAGGGGAAAGTGTGCTAAAGCAAACCATGTTGGACCGGGGCAGCAAAACTTGAAAGACTGGACCTGCTTAATGACAGTCTGAAAGTCCCTGCTGAATGAATTTATACAAAGCACTAATGAAGACAAACAGTCTATTTAGGCGTCACTGGAAAGCTCCCATTCAGCTGGCAGCTGGCATGAATCTTGTCAGTCAGAAGACATAAGCAAATGACAAATAACTGAATATGTGGAAAAAATGAGATGACAATGAGCTGATTTCTCATTAGCACTTCTTTTCTTCTTCTTTAGATATTATAAACACATTATTCAGGGTTGGTTGTACCGGCTTCATAAATGCCAGTAAGTCACCGCTGAAGCAATGTGCAGATGCGAAGCTGGTGCCGGGGTGGGAGCACAGTCCCCTCCACGGGACCCGGGGACTTCACATCCTGAGACATTCACAACTTTTTGTGCTCCTCAAGTAATTTCTGTGGGGCACAAGAAAAGCAAATCCTGTAAACAGGGTTGCTGTGAAGTGATTACAGACTTTTCTTGCTCTGATTATAAACAAAGCCATTTTTATGAAAACTAGAGGAAGGATTACTGTCAACAGTAGGTCAGACAGAATAAAGTGTATCAAAGTAGAACAGCCTATTCATTTTTATTTTTTTCTTTCAATGTCCTCAGATTTTGTGTGCTCTTTGTCTTTGGATAATGGAAATTATTAAATAACAGTAAATTGGAACCAATTAAAAATGTTACAGACTTGCCTAGAGAGGCCTTCTGCTGTAGACCAGGTCTCTCAGCAGTATAAATGACCCTGGACTGCAATGCTTCAGGTTCAGCTTCACATCCAGTGTGAAAAATAAGACTATTGGGCACAATGGTTAATTTTGCATTCTAGCAACTGGAATCCAACATAAATGGGACTTTTGCAGCCAAACTTTGATGTCGTCAAGCATCTGAAAGCTGTCTGAGATCGGTGTTTGTTTCCAGTGACTTGCCTCCCTTCCTCCCCCTGACCCCCCTATCTCTATCATACTTGCCTTGCACAGTCACACTTACTCTTCTGTTTGGTAACTGATAGAAATTCCAGTGGTACAAAGCAGACAAGTCCCACACTGGCATTGTGTTCAGCTGCTTGTGGGTTTCCTGGCTTCTTCACTTAAGGCAAGAGATTGGATTGGGCCACACTCGCCCAGGATACCTATATCTGATGTTTGACTTTAATGAGAGTTTAAATTCTAAAGCAGAACGTGGGAGTGTCTGGTTTCTAAGCTAAGTGGTCAGTCCAGCTGAATGAGACAATTTTTAATTTTTAGAATGAAATGTTTGTGTTGTATGTGGGGTTTTTGTTTGTTTGGGTCTTTTGTTCTTCCTCCACCCCCCAAATCACAGGACAACCGGTGTCAAAGTGTTTTTCACATTATATAGTAGGTTGTCCAATTTAATAGGACTGAAAGGGATTGGGTGGGTGAGTATCAGTTTATATTTGTGTATATATACTTATATGGTTTGAAAAGTTGCTTTTGCTCCCCTGAGGAGAGGATTACAGTGGTCAGCTGGTAGATCCACTACTTCTGTGTGCATCAAATCTGCCACATCTGATTCAAATTATTAGTTGTCCAGGATTTATAGTGCTATCTTCTCTCTCTGCTTCCCCTTTTTGCATAATCATTAGTAGTCTTAAGTACCTACAGGCATTTGAAAATCCCACTTGCTGTTTATTTACTTTTTTGAAATCATGTTGAAAATATAGCCCTTAGTCTTTTTACATCTGTGAAGGATAACACTTTCTTACCTTTAACAGAGGCATTTTGCACAGTTGGGGTAACCTGGACTGCCCCTGTAATAGCCAGCATGAGATAAAACCAGATGAAACAAAAGATCTATTTACTGGGGTTCCTTTTAGTGCACTCAGCCATGCTTTGGGGATGAGTCTCTTTCCTTGTGTGATGGGATGCAACCTGCTTTTGCTGTCTAGTCATGCTGTGGAGGTGTTTATATAGTTCTCTGACTCTAAGGAGAAGTTCGAATTTTACAATACAGTATAGAGGATGTAACTTCAGGCTGCTGCCAAAAGGCTCCTTTTGTGTGTTTCCTTCCCCCTCCTCATGGTTTTTGTCTGAGTACAGAGCCAGCTGTGCTCTGGCTGTGGCTCAGGGCTCTCTGCTCCCAAGGGGTCCCTTTCTTCTGCCCCTCTCTGCTCTCCCACTACTGCTTGTCATATTTTTGCCTACCTGCACAGAGGCTACTGACAGCAGAGAGTAGCACTGTCTCATTGGCAAGGTCCTCTGCCAGGCTCCTCTTCTGCTTGGATGGGTGCTGGTGCTGCCAGACCCGGTCATTGAAACTTCCCTTGCTCTTTTTCAAGGTGATTTTTTGACATGTTGTGGCCTTATGGAGACCCTGAATGCTCAGTCATAAATAAAGCAAAAATTATAAACCACACAACAAAATCAAAACCATCCAATGCACCCACCCTCCAAACATCCTCAGAGATAGTGTATTTTCCTGCTCAGAAACCCAGTGCTCCTGAGAGATGCTAACTGGTGCTCTGTTATGTGGGGATTTGGATCTCTGCATATTTAAGCAATGTATGTATCCATGAATGCACATTGAATCAGTCCTTTCTCCTCTGAGTCAAAATACATGGTGACAGTTCATGAAAATAACATCTGCTGACAAGTAGTGTGCTAGGCAGTAAAAGAAGAGCTATACTGCAAGCACTGAGCTGGGTCTGGTTCAGCCTTTTAGTGCTTTCCAGCATGGCATTAAATCATACACTTTTTGCACAGTGAATGCCTTACATACCTTCATAATAAGTAATAGCAGTTGCAGTGTTACCTTTCTGAAGGGTCCTAAGATTGGTTGTCTGTAACTTGTAATAAAGCAGATGCATACCTTCACAGCCTGTGCTGTTAGCATACCTCATTTTGCCTTCACGATTTTTTATTGATCATAAAAATTGTTTAATTATTGTTCAGTATTTTAGTATCTTGAAGTCCAAGATATACTGACACTGTAAAAAATAAGCTTGAAGTAATATCCCATCCTCGTATAACTTGTACCCCATTCTGCAAAGTCTGTAGACGACTTCTATTTAAGACATCAGCTTTCCATTGACTTTAGTATTACACTCTGAATAGGAATTAGATGTTTAAGTATATTGGAATGAGTCTTGCAATAATTAATTAAGAAAATAAATAAGTGACAGAAATAATGAGCAAAGAGGGATTAAGATACAGAAGGGTACATATGGGGTTAAATCCCTTCTTAGGATCAATTTTCTTTGCTTTCTGGCCCTGCTGTGGATTGTCGGTGTGTCCCTCTTTTTAGCAAAAGAAATGGACAATGTAGAGTGTGGTGGGGTTTTTTGTTTGTGTGGGTTGTTTGTTTGTTTGTTTTTTTTTTTTCTTTTCTGATTTAGATTGCAAAGTTCTTCAGCCACAGTACCTTACTATTAGTATGTATGCTGGGTAATACACCCTGGGGTCCTAATTTGGCCGCAGACTCAAAATAGTACTGTAATAGTGTTTAATGATGATCATGATGGGAAGATACAAGTTTAGCACTACGCATCTCAGATAAATTTTGGGAATTCTTCTTTTGTGATGTGGGTGATGTTGATGGGATTCCATCATTTTGGCTGACCATAGACACTTTTGTTGTTGTCATTTTGAACATGTTTTACATCCAGTTTTCTCCAAAAGGAAAACATTTGTGCAGTCTTGGAGAATTACAGTAAAGGGAAGTTATGAGGCTGGTCTCATCTGAAACATGTCTACAGCATCTTGGATTCTGTAGATTCTGCTAATGTGTGGTTGAGACTATCAGGAACTTCCCAGGTTAGACTTGGGATTTGCATGTCGTTTGAGTGATGATGCAGAAGATTTAAATGTATCTAGGGTACAAGCACTGGAATAATATAAAATTATTGCTATAAGTGTGAGGACAAAAAGCATACATGAAAGGAAAAAAAAATCTGTAAGTGGCTGAATTGGGTGTTAGAAGAACAGGCACATAAGCCTTTCAATGGAAATAAAACTGAAGCTGAAACTTGAAGTTTTAAGGTATAAACTCACATAGCCTGTCAAAAGAAATAGTCCTGTAAAGAATTAAAAAAAAAATCTCTTCTGCAAGAACCCTAATTGTCTTTCTGTAGTGCATGTTATGCGATAAAGGATTTTCTTTTCTCTGTGTGGTCCCATTTGGTTACAATGCTAGGAGTGCCTGGCTGCATTCCATATATAATTAATTGCAGCTTTGGTTTCAGATTGCAGTGGGGCCAGGCTGCCTCTACCCCTTGCACTTGTTCACATCTTTAGATAGCTTTCCACCATGCCAGCTGGTGAGTGAATGGAGCCTTTCACCGCAGGCCTAATAGGCATGAATGGTTGAGTCATTGTCCTTGTTGGCTCTCTAGTTAATTTAGTGACAAACAAGGTTGGAGCTGCTGCAGTTGACATTCTCTTTATTGCCTGTGTTTTCAGCATAAACACTGTGTGTAAAGGGATTTCATCTTTTTGCCAGCTCCTTTCGATTTCTTGCTGGTTTTGGAAGGGGAAAGTATTCTTTATCAAGAGGTACTAGTAAAAGCTGCAATGTTCGTTTGTTTACTTTTAGTTTCCAGCAAAGCAGACAGTTGAATACCTCAGGCTGTGTGTTCAGGTTCCAAGTTTTACAATATTTTATTCCTTCTGAGATTCAGTTCTTTCTAATCACATAAATGATTTCTGCATTGCATGTGAAGTTAAGTTACACCAAGCTATCACTTCAGTTCTTGCCTGCTTATAGGGACGTGTTTCTGAACTTTAATTATTTACGCAGTATACAAGCTTAAATAAAAATTAAGAAAAGGAAGTCTATTTTCTTACAGAGAATCATTAGATGTGAAAAAATTTCTGGTTTAATATCTTTTTTTAATAGATACAAAAAGCAGAAAATGAATTCTAACTGGGAAATTTTATAACAATAGAAAATGGCCTTTCTATGAGTAATTTTCAGTTCTATATGGACAAAACTATCTTTTTTTTTTTTTCTAAAATACTTCTGCTGTTTCTCTTGCTAAATTCTAAAAGGCAAACTAACTTCAGATAGTATGTAGTAAAAATTAATCAGAAATGCAAATAAATTCAATGTAGTGTTTCAAAACCATGTATGCTTTCATAAATGCTTTTGCTTGATCATATCTAAAAAGTTTTTTAGCTTTTCCTGAGCTCAAGAAGGAAAGAGGAGCATGTGTCAACGTTTCATTTCCCTATTTTCTAGTTCTTTCAAAATCAAAGAAGGAAAAGTGAGTCAAAAGGGCAAAAGGAACATCCAGCAAAACTGCTCACTGACGATCTTGTCGTTTATGGAGCCAGGATAAACAAAATTGCAGTTTTGGCAGTTGTTTTTCTTCTGTAATGAATTGTGTGTAGCACAAAAAAAAAAAACCCACAACTGAATGACCACTTCCCATTCTTTCTACAGCAGAAAGTGGCTTTACAATGAGAAATACGGGCATTGTAGCAACCTCCTTCCACTTAACACTGGTGTCATGTGGGTGTACGTGGTGAGCCCTTGGTTCTGATGGAGGGCTTTAAGGTCCTGAGTTTATCAGTACCACCACCAGCATTGCTGGGGGGTAATTTCATGCTCTGCCCTGCTTTAGCCGGGAGGAGCTGTGGAGGGAGGGGAGTACCCTGGGGAGCAGCATGGTGATGTCTGGTCTGCCAGAGAGGCAGGATGCCTTCCAAGAGAGCACCTGTGCTTATTTGTGTATCTGTGTTTTATTCTGGGCTGTCCTGCTTATCTGGTAATGGTGAAATTTTGCAAAGATATCCTCTTCAACACCAAAAAACCTTACTTTATACAGCAATGAAAATGAGATTATTTTCAATAAAAACTCTGGTACACCTTCTGCTTCCTTGTTTTCATAATAAAACATCATTCTGGAATCTCCCTGGGTCCCTGCCCATGTCTGCCTGCAGTTATAAATAAGCAATATGCATGTTTCCTAGTGCTTAATGGCCCCAGTCTAAACTCATATAAAGAAATGATGGAACTTGTAGGGGTTGGCTGGAGAAGGGGCTGTTATAACTGTAATGCAGAGGAAGCGGGAGCAAAACTCTCATTGCTGATAAAGGAAGAAGTCTGTCTGATTCCCTGCTAAACATGCTGAAAAGTTTCCCCAAGAGACATAGTTTAATAGTCATACTTTCATTTGATTTGTATTAGTCCTCTTTGCCTAATTAAAAATGTGTTTAAGAAAGCAGAAGATAGAAAAGAACTGTTTAGCTCTTCAGTATTTGGGGCTTGCTCTAATTTTTCACCAGTGCAGTAGAGCAGGAAGCAAGCAGCCCATCCTTTTGTAAGTCTGCCATGTCTTGGGACAGTCATCTAGCTACAGTGGTGACTGAGAAACAGTTCATGTTGACTTTCCTGTCTGTTCATCTGAACAATATGCTACTTGTTTGCAAAGGTAGTGAGAGAAGAAATCTAACTACAGCGCAGTGATGAGGCTTGCTTTAATTGGACTGAAAGCATTTTTTTTACCCTACTTCTATATTTTGTTTATGATTTGCCTTTAAAGTATGATATTTTCTTACCATGATAACTCACAATAAAATCCTCCTCTGTTTTTCTCTTCTAGTATATAACTTTGTTCTATAGTCTTACTTATTTGAATAATCCCACAGATTTGGTTTATTAAAGTGAGTAGATACAGCTACGTTTGAGCAATCTTTGATGGCCTTTATATCTTTCAGGTTTTCTGCATTGTGCTCTCAGAATTGAGAACAAATTAAAATATTGTCTGATGATTTTTTATATGTTGTGTGTTGTTTGTGGTGGTGGTTGTTTTTTTGTTGTTGTTGTTTGTTTGTTTGTTTGTTTTTTTCCCCCAGGGATTTACTTGGTGTTCCAGAGTAAAAAAAATCCAGGGGGAGGAGGGGATTTGTTCATTGCTTCATTCTGTGTGTGGAAAGCTTCCTTGAGAGCCACACACGTGATAAGAGTCAGTGTGCTTCAGTCTTGCTGTGCAACGCTGAACTTACGCTGTCTGTTCCAGTAGTGTCTGTGGCTGATGGTCACAGGCTAAATATTTCATTTTGTATTGGGAAAGTACAGTTTGGAAGTTGACTAAAAGAAAAATCTGAAAGCCAAATTTGAATGATGCTCATAGACATTGCATAGAAATTATAAAATCTCATTCTATAAAAGCTGCAAAATCTCTTTTCTTGTTTTAATTCTGCCTTTTCTGCAATAAACTTGGATAGGCATTACATTCTGCACAGGAGTTTCCTGCAGAGGGTTAGCTGCAGATTTGTTAGTATTAAGGAATACCTTGGAAGGATTAGAGTAAGACTCTCAGCAGACTATGTCTCTAGAGGACATTCTTGATAACATGTGACTGGCATCTGACTTTTGACCTTCCTCTTTAAAGTGTTGGCATCAGAATAATTATCACGAGGCACTATAGAAAATCAGTGTTTAAATGACTGCCTCCAATTAAGAGGGTTTTTTTAACGTGCAAATGAAATGTTACATATGTAGAATTCATAGGTCGTGGTTCTTCATGATAATGACATAAAAATAGTGCTTTTCAAACTCACTGAACTGTATCTTGATCTGAAGAATAATTTTAAATGCATTGAAAGATTTATTAATTAAAAACGAATTACATGAAAACAAAAAAACCCAACAGATTTCTGGATCTGACTACTCTCAGCCCTCTTCTGATTTCCATATCTTGCCCATCATCTCTTGATTCATGCTGAAAAGGGTGTCTAAAATACAGTTGCCTTGCCTCCATGCTGCAAGACAATCCTTTTTTCCCCTCACTGTCAGCACCTATACATTTCCACTAGTGCTAGCATAGGCCACTCTGAGCACTGTACTGTCATCTTTGTGGAGATGAGCCAAAAAGGTTTACGTGAGGTTTGGGGCTAAAGTCTAGCAGGCACCTGACATTATCCTACTTCTTTAACTCCTTGAGCTATTCCTGCGGTACCAGCAGTGGGGATCGTCTTAGGAGAAAGAAAATGCTGGTCACACTGAAAATACTCTTATAAATAGACTTTCAGAAGCAAATACAGAGCAGTTCTACGTTTAGTATTCCTACTGCTGATTTAAAAAGAAGTTTTTGCTGGACTTTGATTTTTATTCCCCCCCCCCCGAAAACAATCACATTTTTTCTGCCTAAAAAGCAGATTTTTGTTAAATCCCCTTGCAAATGGTCCCTGATCTCTGTTTGTATTTCGGAATCTTTTTTCCTTCCCAGCCATGTCAGTTTGAGGGAGGAGCAAAATCACTGTGGCAGCAGGCTGCTTCCCAGACGTGTCAAAGAAACCTGCCAAGTTTCATAGGTTTATTGTGTGCGGTGCTGAGATTCTCTTTTGTGTTTGTCACGTAATCAGTCAAAAATAGCAGTATTTGAACTAGGATTTAACACTCCCTTATTCTGTCCCTGCCAGGGCCACTGTGTGTTTCCTCATCCATGTCAGTCTCATGCTTGTTCCTGAGGGGATGGAAAGGAAACGGTGGGGTGAAAGCCTTCTTAATTTGTTTCTGAAGACAAAGGTCTCATCGTGCCTATTGTACTGGAGCACTGGTACAAATCAAAACAGCAGCTCCCTGAGAGTGTTCAAATGGGGTTTTCTGGGACTTTGCCACGTTGTTGTTTTTTTTTTTTTTTTTCTCCTTGGAAGGTCAGAAGGGCTCAGTAAAGCTAGTAACAGCAGATCAGTGTCATCTATGCTGCAAGACTAAGCCATTTTTTTTAAATCATGTCAAGGGGTAGCATCTCCAGCAGAGTGGCTATTGCTGTTCAGCCAGCCAGTCCTACTGGGAGCAGGGAAACTCTTGGTGATAGATGCTCCTCTTGTAGGATGTGCTGTTGCCATTGGGAAAACACTTCCACAGCTTTGGCATGTGCTTGCTTCAATCTGCTAAATTAATTTCCTAGCTCTGGTTTGGAGTAATTTTTTCAGATCATGTCTGGGAGATGCTGGGACGCTGGGTTGCGCGTTATGTACTCTTCCAGGCTGTGGGAATGTGATCATACAGTTGAAACACCTGCCCCTCTACATGGCACATCTGTAAGGAGCACCCTTGGGTTCGACTTTTGTGGCATCCCCACAGGTATTCAGTTCTGCATTGCAGGCAAGTCCTGAGCCTCTAGCTGTGTCAGCTGCTTCTTGTGGTAATGACATCAAGTCAAAAGGATGACCTAGCACTTTTTCTTATCATTTTGTGCTTTGGTTTTGGGACATCCACTAGAGAATATAGGTGGTGCTCCATGCCCTTATACTGGGTTTCAGTGTACGCCTGTGTTTTGATTGCTTAATAGAATAGCCTGTGACCTACATTGATTCCCTATCCTAGTTTAATTTCAGCTGTGTTTGAAGTCAGGCTGCCTCAGTTAAATGCTTAGAATTTTTCTTCAGAGGCATCCATTTCTTTCTGCTGACTGTAGGGGAAACAAATTCCTAGCTTAAGTTCTTTGAGTCACCCTGTTGGTCTGTGCACCTTTGCAGTGCTGAAATAAGTCATCTGAATCCAGCCCATGCTCTTTGAAGTGCCTGATTTAGAGCCTTTTGTTGCGTTGCTCTTCTGTTACTTGCCGGTTTTTTCGCTTTTGCATCGACACCAACAAAGAAACCCTTATTTCCGTGCAATTCCATCAGTCACATATAGAAATAGAGCAAATATCTAGGAAATCAGAATGGATCCCAGAAGTGCCTCATAGCAGTTTCTGTTCCAACTTCAAAAGGTATCATTTACATAATGCAACATCTCCACTGGAATGAATAGACTGTGATATAAGTAAGACCTTTTGCCTTTTATACCATATATTTAAATAATAGATACATAAAAATGAAAATAAAAATACCTGAAAATGTGATGTTTGGTTAATGAAGCTGTGAAACTGAAGCTTGTTTCTGATGCATAGCATCAGGAGATTTCACTCTTATTTTAACAAGCAGTAAGAGGCAAGTTCATATTAGTTGATGTAATCCAGTCCAACTTTATATTAATCTCAGCTACTCCCCATGGTTAGTTTCAGTTTATGTATTTCTGGGCTTCCTCTGGTCTACTCTCCTGCTTCCCTCTGGCTGTTCAAGGTTGTAGACAGCTCAGAGAGTCACTCTCTTCTAAGACAAGGACGGACATGAAAAGTAAGTGTCAGTTCATCCTTTTCTTGGCTTAGACCCATACTCATGCCTTGTGAGGACCTCTTTAACATCTTTATCTCTTACAAGAAAACTACTTTGTTTCCATCAAAAAGTGCTTTCCATACTGTTTTGTATTTTTACCACAATTGGATAATTCTGTGGAAGTGTGGAGGGTCTCCCTCTGCTCTAACCGAAGGGTTTAACTACACTGCAGATGCTTCTCTATATGGAAGTTCTATAGCCTGCGACCTCCTGTAGGCTTCTTTCCTTACATAATCTTGCTTTTATTCATGGCTGTGGGGTAGTTGGGTTTTTTCCCCCTGAAGCTTTTGGGACAACTACTTGCATTAGCTCCCCACATTCTCAATTTCCTCTTAAGCCTTTCTCAGTGGGGAGAGTGTTTTCTTTGTAAGGTAAGAGCAGCTCAGAAAGGCATCCTTGCAGCTTTCACTCACTACAACTGTCACACATAACTCCGTGAACCTCTAGCTTAAAGGAAAATAGTTTCCAAAATGTTAAACGTTAGCAAAGCACACCCAACACATGCTTGATATGCCATCTGTTACAGAGAATGAGACTGCACTAGAGAAGGAACACACTGAGAAGAAGAATAAATCCTATTTCTTACTCTGTGCCACTCTGTGCTCTGCATATCCTGCCATGTCATCATTTTTCTAAGTACTTCAGGTTTCCTTTGCAGATTTGACTTTCAGCCTTTTCTGAACACTTGCAGACAGACTTCAAAGCTGCTTCCATACTGCATCTCAGGCGCTGGTCAGCTATACTACTCTTCCAACTGGAAGTATGGTGCTAGCAAGTCCCAGCTACTCTTAGAACTGATGATGTTCAACTCTTGTAGGAAGAAGCGTAAGTCTCTTCTAAATTTCCAAGGCTCATCGTACTCTGGCCTTCAGGTATATCTTTGCAATTCTGAACTGGTCCCCTAGTTATTTCCTTTTGGTCTTATTTTCTTAATCATGTGATGGAGAATAGCCAAGGTTCACCACTAATTATTTACTGTGCCTTATATGCCCCAACTGCAATAAATCTTGGACTATGTTGTTCTTTGGCATCCAGGTGTATTGTGTTGATGCTATGAAGAAAGCCAAAAAACCCATAATGAATCTAAGCCTGTTCCTTACAGGAAATTTCTTTAGCCCTTGTAGTTGCTGTCAAGCAGGTAGCTGTAGCCTGACCTCCAATTTTAGTCTGTTTTGTTTTTTGTTTGTTTTGTTTTGTTTTTCTGTAAGCATGTGCCTAACAGGGGAGAACACAGCCAGCTTTCACATGGGAAGCATGAGTTCAGATTCTGGGTGCTGTATTAGCCCCGTTAATTTCTTAAAACAGTGTCCTAAAGACTAAACTGTAAGCTTGAATGGAATAGGGTCATGCTCCTGCTTTTAAGGTTGGGGATGGTACAGAACAGTGGATACATCAAGATTCTCTAGGACTAGTCATTTTTTTTACTCACCTATCCACAACTGTTGAGATAAGGTTTTTCAACATCTTTCCTCCCCTCTCTTTCAGACTGTATTTTATGTCCTTCTAAGCTACTCACTACAGAGTAAGCACTTCACAAATAATGCTCTTTCAGCCAAGGACTTTTCCATCTCCCTGTATCCCCCTGTTCTTCAAACATGAGGAATGGTAGCTAAAGGAACATGGTTCTGTAAAATGGACAGTGTGAAACCATGTGCAACTGCATTGTGTGTTTTTGACTAATTTGAGGACAAATGCCTAAAACCACAAAAATACTTACTGCCCATTGCATGGCTCACTGAATCCCAGTGGTACAGGCCCCCTTCACACAGTGTGTTCTCTACAATAGCAGTAACTCAACCTCTGTTAATATCTTTCAGGGGGAGGTTAGACAAACTTTTAAAATCTGTAAATCTGGAATAAGATTTTTGCTTTGAGGGTGTGGGGTTTTTCTGTTTGTTGGTTTTGTTTTGTTTTGTTTTTTGTGGGGGTTGTTTTTGGTTTGGTTTTTATTTTTTTCAGGTCAGCTACTTACGATGTATGCTGGAAACCAAGAGGCTACTGGAGCATGATAGCAGTGTTTATGACTGCATCAGACCCTGATAGTAGCCAGCTTTCAGACTGGCTCAACTGTCAGGAGTACCATGTATATGACTGGAATATAAGTGTTTTTGAATAAAAAGCAACTACTTGCTCTCTCCATATTTATATAAAAAGATATTTATTATAATTCTTGATAGTAGGTTTGGCTTTCTTTCGACTCAGAATTATCCTTTGCTGTAGTTTGAGTGGCCTCTAGACATGCTCTCACAAAAGCATTATCCTAGTTATACCAAGCTTACTGCAGTCAGTGAATGTGAGATGTAAATGACATATCAAAATCCAGGTCGTGATATATACTGCACATTCCTGTCTACATAAGGGAAATTATTCTGCTTTCCTATCTGGTTACGGTAAGACTAGTACGTCATTAGGAGTTTTGCCAGGGGAAATCCGTATGTCTGACACTTAAGAGATCAGAGCTACGTTAGAAACCCTTCAGTTACTAAAATGCTGTTCAACTTTATTTATGCAGATACAGGGAGAAAAGATTTTGGTAGCATAAACGAATGCGTTTCTAAAGGTTAGAAATGTGCAGCGCTGCAGTTCAATGCACCTGCAGAATCCCTAGAGTCTTCAACCCTCCAGAGGTTTCCCTAAAAAATAAATTACAGAGCAGCTGCAAATAAGGGACAACTGGAAGTATCTTGTTTCCTTAGTTTAGAATAGCATCAAAGCAGACTGTAAAAGGGGATAATAGTTCATAACTCTTCTGAATTCCTAGTTCTCTTGTTTCCTTCTAGTATGTAACATAAATTGAAGGATTAATTTGTTTTTAAGTGGTTTCTTCTTTTTTTTTTTTTTTTTTTTTAAATGGATTATTGCAGAACTGGAGAATAAGTCCCAGAGAATGAGAATTCAGCAAGGAAACAGAATATGTCATCAGGATGCTAAAATATTAGATTGAATTAATTGCTCATTTACATGGCAGGCTTGGATAATGTGTGAGATGCTGGGTCAGCAAGAGGAAAAAAGAATGATGGGGAGGAGAAGGGAAGGACAGCTTTATCAGTTTGACTCTCCTCTGTATGATTGCTGCTCCCAAGTGGATTAGAGGAGTCCTGCTAGAGGAATAGAGCGTAGGGAGGAGGGAATGGTCAACTAGAGAGATCCCCAATCTTTTTTATAAACAAAATTGATAACAAAGCAATTCTGAATTGGGGAAAATGCCAAAGAGATTTATTTTTTTTTTGTCTAGCCTGCTCATCTCCTTAGCTTCTGTTCATATACTTAAATAATTCCCTTCAATAGGTAGAATAAAGCTTATTTCATTATTTCCTTGAAACGTGAAACTGCTGCTGGAAAGGACTGGTGAAAATCAACAGCATTTGCATTTCTTATAGGGATCACGTGGCAGCCAAAGTATTGTCGCTGTTTTAATATTAAAAGACTACCAAGGTCTTGTCCTTGTATTGGAGGTTCAGATGTGATGTGGCTGGTGCTGTGATAATACACAATAATGAAAAACTCGAAGAAGGTGACACATTTTTACACAGTATTTGAAACTGGTGTAGGGAGTAATTATTACTTATGTGTTAATATTTGGTTTTGATAAAATTGACAGCCATATCTAGGCAGATGTGTTGAGTGAGTCACAAAATGGCAGGTTCTGATATAACACTTCTGACACGAGTGCTTCCCAATTGCCCAAGGAGAATATGTACTTTTACAGGAAGTTGAGCCTCACACCAATATCTATTCCCTCCTAGAGCTGGAAAATCCTTTCTATAAGGAGGAAAAAACCTCAACTATTGTTAAGCCAAGTAGTTACATGGGACAAAGGATCTGGCTGTTGAAAGGTGGTTTCTTAATGTTTGTGGTTTTTGATGGATTTTCTGACATTTAAAATGGTTTGAGATTTGAGGGAATCTTTTTCTGTCTTTGAGATGTTTGTCTTCCTTCTGTAATAATTTCTGGGTTGTACTTGCACAGCCCCCTTTGGTTAGGGGCTAATCAGTTTTTCCTTTCTTTTTCTTTAAAAGTTTAGGAACTAAACACCTTTCTCTCCTGGCATGTTTGGCTGAAACTGGTCATCATGTCCTGGGGATGTGAACATGCATGGAAAATCAGACAGGTTGGAAGTACATAAACCTTTCAGGCCAGTGATGTGAAAAAGGAACATTTGCTTTACATTTCATGTTGCCAGGCTTGAAAAAATCATATTCGAGATTGGCTGGTAGCTTTAGAACTCATTGAGGCAGCTGGGCCTCTATGTCTGAACCAATTACTATGGTTTTAGTGGGATTGGGCAAAAAAGCAGTTCAATTCAAACTGCTTTATTGGCACGACTTGTGTCGCAAGCTTTGCCAAAAGGCACGGTGCCACTAGGGATTTGAGAGATTCAACTTGTCAAAATTATTTTGGTCTTAAAATAAGTGTTATTTGATACTTTATTCTGCAATGATTAGAACTGGAGAAGGTTTTATCTCTGCTTCTTATCTTAGAGGTTCAGATAAGTAGTCTTGGTAATGGCAGCATAACGCTATGTCAGCTGTGCAGCTGAGGAATAAGGGAAAGCTTGGTCTTTTAATCTAAAATCTGACAAAGGCCAAACAGTAAGACTCTTTCCAGTGTCTAGAGACAGTCTAGAAAATAGAATTTGGCTTCAGGACACAAGGCACAAATCGCAACAGGGTCTTTTCTGTAACTCAAAGAAAGGCAAAATCCTTGCAAACGGTCTGTTAATTTGCAAGTAATTGCTATAATAGAAAAGTGCTCAGTGAGCTGAGATCTTTGGTCACTGGTTAGAATGACAATGCAAAGAGTTAAATCCTATTTTCTTTCAACCCAGTATTAAAACAACATCAAACAATGCCCCAGAAAATGTATGTAAATTATAAGCAAGCTGGTTTGTACTTCTCGGAGTCTAGTGTTGCGCACTGGAAAATGTTAAGCTGATAAAGAATAAAGGGCTGTACTATTTTCAGCTCTCTTATCCAGTTAGCTGACTAAAACTGTTTTATAACTAGAACAGAGCATCTGGGCTGGTACACATAGCATTCATCAGTGACTCTAAATCTGTGAAAAAGAGCAGGGAAACAACAAGCTTGGAATAGATTCTGTCAAGCCCACAACATCTGAACAATTTGTAGTTAGAAAACCCCACTGATACTCAGAAATCACAAGTATCTGCCAGTCCTGCAAGATTTTTCTCTGTGAGCATGTGCTGTTTTTCTGAAGTTCCTATGTGCCTTCTAAAAAAACAAAGTGGAATATGGAACATACTGTACTGAGCAGTGAAGCAAGGAAGCCAGCATTAAAAGGAGAAAAATAATTCCGACTGGGACACTTCTGCTATCTCCCAATTTACCATACTTTGCATATAAAAAGGATGTCAAATTTGGTTATTTTCTTTGTTCCTCTTGAAGTTTTACTGTCAATACCAGGTGACTGATTAGTGCCTTGTTGCTCCCATCTAAAACCTCCAAAGAAGTCATGGAGTTTATAAAGGATTGTCTGCCCAGGGCAGGTCATCTACTAACAGATATAGCTTTTATCTTGTTCATGGGTTTTAACAGGAGTCAGTTTTCCAGTCACTGTTAAGAGGCTCAGTAGTGTGATAATGTGTGACTCCGTTTCCAGATTCTTAATTAAGAAAGCAAAAATCCAGAAATTTAACACTTCAGTATAGTTTCCTGCAAAGAGCCCTATGTAGTACTTAAATTGTTTCTTTTGGCCTTAACATAGTTTACTAGAACAAATTAAGGAATCCTGAAACCAGATCTGCATTTGTAGAGTGGGGAGATGAGTTAAAGCAGACCTAATATTAACTAAAAATACTTTTTTTTTTTTTTTAACCCCACAAGTATAACAAAATAAAATCCTTTTTACCATCAAAATATAAGCTGCTTAGTTACATTGATTAGAATAGCGAGGAAAAATGTAAAGAAAGCAATAATAATCTCTGTTTTGGGATGACTGTGTAATTTTGGATCCTTGTATAGGTTTTTCTTTCAAATTCCAAGTATTTTTACACTGAACTTGAATAGAATATAGTACTACTGAGGCAGTAAAGCATAGATTTTTCAGAGGAAGGCTATCCAGTGAAAGATGTTGAAATAAAAAGGTACTGTAAGTGATAATGCTGTAGGTTAGTATCATTGTGAAATTTCTGCTTTTGGTCTTTGAAAGCAACAGAACTTAAATGGAGGGAAAATACTGTGTTGGACAGAAAGTGTGAAAGCTAACTTTGGGGGTTCTTCTGGCCTCTTCTTTCTGGACACTTAAGTGTATGAAACTTTTGAGAAAACTCTTGCTTTAAGGAAAAAAATGTTCCACTCCCTAGGCCTCTTCCCACTCCCTTGCTGCAGAGGTGGGATGGGGAGAGGCTGCAGAGCTTTGATTTTGTGTAACTTCAAGCTCATGGGCAGCCTTGATGGCCTTGACCAGATGTCTATTGACTGGACCTTGTGCATCTCTAGAAAATGCTGTAACATGTGGCTGGGGCTGACCCAGTTCCTCAAGAGCAGCCTGGAGCCTGGGAGGTGCATCTAACCCTGTGTCTTCAGGGAGTGCAGCTGAGGACTGCTCCTCTGGAGTTTTGCCACCTCTGCTTCCCTGTCAGCCTCCAGGCAGAGCTGATCTCCGAGTGGTTCCTTGTGTGTGTGTGAATATAGACATTTTAAGTTGCCTCCCACTCACCTGCCCTGCATGTGCTGTGTAGATCAGATAGCAAACTGTTGGGAGAGGATGACTGTTTTATTCTACCATGTAGCACTTGTAAATTCACAGCAGCTGCCAGGGCTACCTTTCATTTATAAAAACATCACCAACAGCAAGATCAGGCTGAGGGAGGTCACTGTCCTCTCTGTGGAGAAGGGTGGAGAATATCCATCACTCTGGATGCTGAGCCTGCAAGGGATGGTATAATGGTGGTAGTAAACGTTTTCTTGGACATGGCAGTCGTGATTCTACCTCAGCTTAATGAGCTGATGAGATCCTTGGGACAGGTACTGTCTGTATTTGAGAGTAATTCTGAGTTTGTTGCCTTCTGGTGGGACAGTGCAGCTCTGATGCTTTTCCCGGTGTGGGTTGGTACCAAGTGATCCATTCAAGTTCTGCTTCTCTTCCATTTCCAAGGTGTGGCTGCTGTCAGATGGGTGCCCTGCAGCACTCCCACCTGTACCAGCTGCAGCAGGGAGGCACCTGGACTTGCATCTTGCATGTAAGAGTACCAGGGCGGCCTTAAAGATGAGTTCTTCCCCCAGTGCCTCACAGCCCGCATGGGATGGCAGCTCTGAGCTGTCAGGCTGTTAGTGAGAATGGGTTGGCTTTTCAGCTCATTGAGGGAGGGGGAAGGTTTTGCAACAGAACTTTTCTAAGGCCTGAGAGCTCAGCCCTAGCATGAAGCTTTCCCCTCTACTGTTGTCTGTATATGTGCTCTGGGTCTGGTGAGATAAATAGTTCTTTCAGGGCAATTTTCTTCTCATCTAAGTGCTGTGATAAGGAGTTACGGGCAGTGCCCTTCATAAAAACGTGGCTGGCATAGCAATGTACAACTAAGAAACATGAGACCGTTTCATCCAGGTATAGCTGGAAGGTGTCCATCAGCACTGTCAGCACCTCCCCACTGGTGTGGGAGGGAGGCGGTAGCCACAGCAACGCACGCAAATGTAGATGGACGGGAGGAGTAGGCTGTCCTGGGATCAAGATCAGGGACTACACAAAATTGAAAAAGGCTCCTTGTCTGCATGTTTACCTTAGGATGTCAGCTTTTAAAGTTGGCGTGCTGTGAGCGATTATTTTTTCCCCACCCTATTGTAGCAGTGGCTGCCAACCTCATTAAACAAGTATCTCTTATCTTAGGCCTGCTGTGGAGTGGGAGGACTGACTCCCACTGTGTCTAATCTGGTTAGTTACTAATCCTGGTTCTTGCCTGATCCCTGCTCGTTACACAAATAACATGGGCTTGGAGATCACTTATCGAAACTGCTTTTTATTATTTTTTAATGCAGAACTAAGTGTAGCAAGCGAAGCAACCACAGGTGCATGTGGGAGAGATTGAGGATGGAGTTTTATTAGGGAAAGGGGCAACTATTTATGGAGTTGAGTTACATATAAAATGGTTTGCTCTTATATCTGAAACAGAGGTGGGTGACCCCACTCCGTCCTCTGACGGACACATTCCTGCTAACTAGGGAGTTTGCTATTCATATATAATTCCTATTCAGGTCTCATACCTGCCCTGTTGTGGACCTGTAAAAAAGCCATTCTTTGCTCACCTTCTAAAGATTCACAGGCTTGTTTAATGTTGGGCGTGGGAATAACTTCTACTTTTTGCAGCTCTCCAGAGCTTTTCCTGAACAATGATCCCCAACCACAGGTTGTCTGAGGCAGGATGGAAGCCTGAATTTGGGAACTGTGGGATGAATGTGAACTGCAAGCTGGGCTGGAGGGGCTTGGAGGATCTCCCTTCCATTAAGGCTTCAAGCTGAGGCTATTGTATGGGTCTTATCACGAATATCAGATGCAAAACACACTGAGGTGCTACTTTTTGTTTTTTCTTGTGTTTGTGGATGTTGAATAGAAGTAAGATAGAAGAAACAATGATGACTGAACTAATAGTTATTTGTTCAAGGGCTGTACTTAGTGTTGTTTTTTTTTTTTTTCTTCTCTACCTCAACATGCATTGCAGCACCACTGTCCAGAATAACACACTGTGGAAGGAAATTAACTTGTCTTCACTGTATGGAAATTGGGATGTGATTTCTATTGTGTTTGCAGGAAGAGGAATGAAGCTGCTTGTGACAGAGCTATTAAATTTTCTTTTTGCCACTTGTGCCCTTTTGTTATGGATAATCGCACCTGGCATCAATACATCTTGATAAAGGTTATGGAAAGCTGAAATTTTATAATTGGAAATATCCAAAGCTATTTTATTAAAGGACCTCTTGCCAGCCAAACTCCATGTGAACATGGCTTTGTCTGTGTTCGCTCTAAGATAGCCAAGACCTTGCAGTCAATGTAATTCATTGTGCTTTATGTAAATGAGGCTGCACTAAATGACTAAAGCATGTTATCTATGTAGATCTGAGATGAGGTGTCTGGGGGAAAATGATAGTATCTGACTGATAACAGCTACCCACCAGGGAAGTCCCTGGCTTTCATTTCTATAAAGATATGAGCACAAATGCATTATTACACTTCTGAAAAGCCAGAGGAAGGAATTCTTCTCCCTGCCCTTTTTTGAGGGCACTCTGGTCTTTATCCTTCCAGCCAAGAGCAATTTTTGCAACAATCTGTCTTCTTGAGGGATTAAATCAGTGTCAAAGACAGGGGAGGCAGAACTGTTAATTGCAGGCAAATCAGTTGGGGTAAAAATGCAATTAGGAGAGACATTGTGGGAATTGGCACATCCCAGGCACAGTTTTTATACCAAGATTTTCTGTACTTTGATTCATGTGTTCAGACCTGCCAAGCTACCCGCTCAGTAAAGCTGTAGCAAAAAGGGAATTTATCAGCAGTTTATGGTGAAGACATGGAAGGCCTCTTGGGCATCTCATGTCAAATGGCACATTTTTCACCTGATAGTGCACTTGTTTAAGGTTGTGTAGACCTATGTATGTCTGGATTATTTTTAAAGCTACATACTTTCAAGTGGTTGGCAAGAACTGCTGTATGAAAAAGACTATGTAGAAACAAACCTTCAGCTAAGGATACTTCAGGGCTGAAACACAGATGATTGAACGGATTAATCACTTGTTCACATATAGAAAATATGATGCCTGGAAGGGTAGGGTCCATTATTAGAGTAGATGTTTTATAAGTAATGTATTTGTACAAAGAACTTGATTCAGAAAAGTTCCTGTGTAACTCCATTCAAATCAGGTTTTGTGCTGTTAAGAAGCTTCTACTTGGAACTAGACCTGTGCTTTTCATCACTACAGTCATCCTTTAGAAATCACCTAATGCAAAATTAAAAAAAAAAACCAACAAACAAACAACAACCCAAACATTAAAATTCATAGAGAGACAACTCTGAAATAAAATGTATTTAAAGAATGATCTCTTAATACACAAACGTTAACTCATACAGCTGAAGTAGTGAAGCTCCCATCTTCCCTTTACAGTGTTCACAAAGGTATTAACATTTATTTCTCACCTTGATGTGAGCCTGAATACAGGATTTCTATTATGGGGAAACTGACAAAAGAAAATTTGCCTGTAAAAAGTCGCATTTCCAAGCTCTTGGGAATCCTCCTCCCTCAAAACCAAATACCTTAGAATTCAAGCTGTGATGTACAAAGTTTTGATGTTGAGTTCAGTATCTATGTGACTAGAGCTCTAGTTCTGGTCTGAAGAGATACTGAAGTGTTCCCAGGCTGTTCATACCTTACTAATGCTTCCCCTGATAAAAAAGGTTAAATGCCATGGTATTTACAATCCATCTACCATCTCCAGGCATACTCTTCAGGATTATAAAAAAACCCAAACAAACCTGGGGAAGGGGGAGTAGTTGAGACTCCATTTCCGACTGCAGATGAAAAATGTAATTTGGCTAGAACATAATTAACATCATGTTATGTGGAACAGATTCACCAAACAGGAGTGTCGGTTCTGATCTCCATTCCCTGTCTCATTCTTGGTAAAGCCTGAGCCAGACAGTAACATGATATGTCTATCTGCTTTTGTATGAAATGTCAGAGTATAAATGAAGAGATTTATGAAGAATCTGCAACGCTCTAAATAAAAAAAACCCCAAACCAAAAAAAACAACCCTTGTGAATTAAAATAACTTCTGAACAGTGCCTGCCCTGAACTATTTAAGAGAGGTGGTTGGTTGTTTGGTTTTATATATTGTTTCAGGTGATGTAGGGTCTCTAACCTGGGTTATGGCATTTGAACTCCATCTAGTTCACTGTGCCTTTTTTCACACTTCCACAACCCGTATTGTAGTCAGAAGAGTGTCTAGCTTGTTCTAGTACACGTGAGCTAGTCTGGAAGTAAGTAAACTAGCTTAAGAAATAGAGATGTGGCAACATAAAACATCTTTAGCTTCCAGGAAGTTTTTTATCTAGGTTTCCATGTGAATGCTGCTATAGTTGAAGCTTGCTGGTGCTTGTTGGTGTGATTCTGTGCTTGGCTAACACTGATGGAAATCAGTATTCCTGTGTACCAGAGGTCCATTCTTCCATCAAGAAAAATTTTAAGACAGTCTTATTCTTTCTTTTGAGCTAGTAGTAGTGATTGTACAGACAGCTCTGAGTTGAATCTGCTTGCTGATACAGATGAAGGCTAGTTATGAGTTTGAACTGGCATCAGGGAGGAGGGTGGCTTGCCCTTTCTCATAGTAGTGTGGTCTTAAAGCATCAGTGCAGCAGTGCCCTGAGCTGATTTCAGGCTGACTCAGGTAAGCCTACATAGGGTGTAGGCCTTTGGCCTTTGTGTGTGCAAACCTGAAATGTTAGGGGTGTCATGGCATGGCAAGAATAAAATTCCAGCTTGAGTAGTATTAATGATGATGGATTCTGGACCGTGCTGCTTCCACAATCGACTTAAGCTGAAAAGAAGCAATACATTTGCTGCTATAGTAACTGTGGTTTAGATGTGTCTTCTCTTGAATGCAATCCAGAGCATTATGTATCATGTGCCTAGGATTGCTATATAGGAGACAAAGGGTGCTACAAATGATTTTGAAGAAAGTGCTGTGGCAGTTCAAAAAGTTACTACCTGCAGCTGTCTGTTCTGTCCTTCTGTATGAGTTTCTAGTCTCTGTATCAGAGCTAGAAAAGGCACCCGCACCAAAGCTACCTGGGATCATAAACTGACCTTGTAGCTTACACTCATGTCTCTGAATCATGCTTGCAGGGAGACTTACCTGTTGCTGCTAAACAGGGTCTGCCCTGTCTGTGTGAAAAAGGTTGGAAGGGACAGTTGCTTCTGAACTGTCTTACTTTACACTGTTAAAATCCGCAGACTCTGGTAGCTGAGGTACGGATACACATCCTCTGTAGCTGCCTTGTTACAAGACAAAAGGTGTTGTAGGAGGGATGTGTTGGACAGCAGGAGATATTCCTGTCAGCTGGCCCAGCTAAACCTGTCTTAAAAAAGGAGCTGGAGCCATGCCGTGTCAGACCATACAATACTGTGGCTGTGGTGGACACTTCTGTCTGCCAGTGTTGCTTTGGGAAGGCAACCTTTTGGCAGAGATATAGAATAAATAGGGTCTGCAAGGGGGAAGACAAGAGGAAAATTATTTTTAACTGTGACAGCAAGATTTAGCAAGAGTTTGTTTCTGGCATCTCTACATGTCCCAGAAGCCTGCAAATAGCTGGTGTGTGGATCAGGCAGTTGTCTAAAGTCACCAGTGTTGAATTACTTAAAACTCATCAACATGTAATGCTGAAGAAGGGGAAATTCTGAATGCAGCCATGCCTACATGTCTACTCAGGCTGAGGTTTCAAGATGACAGTCTGGTACCCTAAATTCTGCTGAAGTCTTTCAATTTGAAGATGGTGTTGTTCTTCAAAGCCTCAGGGAAATATCATCAGTGGCAGTGTTTCTGTACCTCTCTTTTAATGGTATGATTCTTTTGATTACTACTTAATTTTGCACAGAAACCTGAATAAAATCATCTCATGATAAAAAAAGGAGCAATCAAAATGTTATACTTAGAAAACCCCTTTGAACCAAAGGTCTGGGAAATAACTTAGGCTGAATTTTTAACCCTTTGGTCTTATATCTGCTAGTGGACATAAAGCCCAAGAGCAGATTTTGCAGTAAAAAGAAAGTATGCCATCTTGTTTGTTTTAGAAGTGACTATAAAGACCATGTTGTTCTTCTGAAGTTAGACCATTTTGAAGGAAGATAACTTCTACTTAATATGCATAAATATTTAAGTTTTCTAGCATGAAATATTAACGGGAGGAAAAAAGATACTATGTAACTTTTTTTTTTTTCCATAAATAAGGAGCAAAAAAAGATTAAATAATTCAAGTTATTCTATTAAAACAATTACAACCGTATCTTCGTGCCTCATAAGTATGGTATGTCTCCTTATGTATCATATGTAGGGGTAAGAACTGTAAGCTGAGCAGGTTTTGTTCTACCTTGTTGGAAATATTTATGATCAAGAATTGCTGAACAGCCTTGCAAGTGTCAGTACGTGATAGCTGGATCTGGGAGTCCTTAGAGATATGTTATGTACTGTTCTAGTTTGTAACTTCTTTCCATTAAACTTCCTTATACAAGAGTTGGATGATGATGACTGTGTCATGTGGCTGGGAATAAGTGCCCAGGAGCTGCAGGGGTCTATAGTCCCCTTGCCCTTCCTTCTTTGGAAATCCAAGAAAGGAGTGCACTTCTAGCTAATCTTGACCTAAAAATTAATTTTTCAAGGACGGCTCACTCATTTTATCCAGTGACTCTGAAAATCATGTAAGATGCATATACTGTTCTAGGAATAAAGGTTGGCTGGGAGCCTCCCTTCTGCTTGTGTGTCTGATGACAACTTACAGAATTAGTCTTCTCCTATTGCTCCCATGCACCTTGCATTTATTTCTCTTTCTGAATGAGAGGATAGCTTCACCAGGCCTGGTAGAAAATGGTCTTTGTTACAAAAGCATTTTGAGAAATAGGTACATGGGTGTTAGCTCCTCTGATTATCTTTCAGCTGGAGTGCAAGTCCCTGGCTTAATATGTCACATAGAAGAACCTCAAAGTTCCTTAAATAAAGCATCTTACAACTTCTCTTTTGTTTTTCTTCTCCTTCTTTTTTGAGGGAAACTTGAATATGTCAAAAAAGACATAAATGTGCTCTGAGATTACTTACCGGGCTGGGTGCCTTGGAAGTTTATGTGGAAGAGTTATAGACCCTGTGCAGCCCGGGTGGGAGCCCGGTACTTGGCGGCTCAGCCAAGTCTCAGTCTTGCACATGGGCAAGGGCAGTGCATGGGGCACCTGGTGATGTCAGTGTCCTGGCCGGCAGGCAACTGAGCACCACATAGCTGTTCATTCAGTCCTTCCCTCTCAGGAATGGGAAGGAGAAATAAAGTAAAAGGCTCAGGAATCGAGGTAAGGATAGGAAGGGATGATTCACACATTACAGTCAAGGGCAAAAGACAGACTCATTAGGGGAAGAAAAAAGAACATCAGTTTAATTCTGACACTAACACCACCACTTAACAAAGTAGGACAGGGAGAAGTATTACTACATCTTAAAAACACCTTCGCCCACCCATCCCTTCTTCCTGGGGCCAGTTTTGCTCCTGATTTCTCTACCTTGTCCCTGGGCAGGGGGCTGGGAATGGGAGGATACATTCAGTCCTGCTGCTCCTTCCTCCTGAGGGGAAGGACTCCTTGCATTCTTCCCCTGCTCCGGCATGGTGTTCCTCTCACAGGACATAGGCCTCCACAAACTTTCTCTGATATAATTCCTTCCTAGGGGATGCAACTCTTCCCAAGCTGCTCTGGTATAGGTCACCACCAGGTGTTGCGGTGCTCCCAGTGCTGAACTGCAACAGAGGGGCTCCTTCTTTCCACAGAGTCCCTTTGGGCATAGTCATCTGCTCTGGTGTAGGGTCCTCCATGGGTTGCAGGTTGGCATCTGCTCCACGAGGGACCTCCACTGGTGACAGGGGCAGCCCTGCCTTCTCATGCAAGGGAGTCTCTATTCTGGCTCACCTCCCCCGCTTCCTCCTTATCCCTTCTTCCACTAACCTTGGTGTTTGCATAGGTGTTCTCCTCACAACTCCCTCTCCTCCTCCCAGGTTTCCCTTCTTAAATATGTTATTGTAGAGTTGCAGCCACTGTCACTAATTGGCTCAGCCTTCATGTAAAGGCAAGTTCAACATGGAGCTGGGGGAGCTTTGAGAAGCTTCTGACAAGGGGCCACCACTGTAGCCTCCTCCACCACTACCAAAACCCCCCACCACACGCACACACCCCCAACACAGGCTGTGGCTGGGTTGGGTTATGGTCCGATTTACAGCTTTGGATTTTAAGTGTTTCTTTTTAACCTAGATTCTTTATCTGATTTAGCCTGATCACTCTAAATGTCTTTTTAGAAGTATTTTTCAGATTAAGATGACAGCTTTGTATCTAGCTTATTTTAAACAAATATAGTTACAAATTTGGTACACTACACGTCATTCTCACATTTCTCAGTTCAAAATTCAGACTGGGGTTTTTAAAATCTTTACCCTTATTCTGTTAATTTTTTTCCTAGACTCTTCTAAACCACCAAAATTCCAAGTTTCCTAGTCCCCTTGAGTAATACAATTGTACTTTCTCCAAATTTCCTCTAGATATACTGCACTTCCACAGACAGACTAATTTTAAAGGCTCTCCAATATAAGTTTTTTTATAATCTTATTATTAAACTACATTTATTTTCTGCCTTGAGTACTTCCATACTGCTGTTCCCTAACTGCTAGGGACTACAGCTAGCTGGAGGGAAATCAGATACAATTTAAAATCCCTTCATACATTATTTTGTCACATCAGTGACAAGAATAACCTGATAAGTAGTGGCAGTTTGTCAGATGAAATCCAGAATGAGACTTTCTAGATAAACACAATGAACACTTAAAAGACTGAACCTTTTACCATAAAGATCCTTTGTTTTAACAATATACAGGTCTAATAGCAACCCCCAAGCTTCAAGGCTTTGTGTGCTGAGTAGCATCTCTTTTAATTAAGGAAACCGAGGTTCACCTTTTCCAGGCTCCTCACCTGGCATCTATCAGATGTCTGTTTATCAAGTGCTAGTCACCTTCCTACACCATTAAGATGTTAAAGAAAGCAATAACCAACCTTTAACAGTGGCAGAACTATTAAGCCCTATCTTTAAATAATACAGACAATTGTTTCCCTCATTACAAGGAGGAAGAACCAAAGATTGTGTCATAAGTATGTACTTAAGACTGAGTTGTTATAAAGTAATAGGTCTCTCCTGATGTGATCAGTGCTAAGGAATTTGTTTGTGGTACTTTCAGGATCAACTCTAGCTCTGTTTTGCTGGAACAGGGTGGAGTTATTTTAACGAAACTGGGAGCAAACTGTAGTGGTGTAATACCCAAGGGAGTACGTGCTGTGCCTCAGAAATGCTCTCAGACTCTACCAGTGCTAGAGAAAAAAATTCCCAGTGTAATCCCACTGGAAAACATTGAAGTTGACTACCCCC
>NW_020799095.1:22956878-22961145 GCF_003259725.1 Athene cunicularia | reverse complement strand
CCCCCCCCCCGCCCTTGCTGCTCCTGGAAGATCAGAATCCATTTGGAAAAGAAACTCTGTCATTTTTTTTGCCATGGGAGCTCAGTGGGAAGCACTGTCATATCAGTAAAACTACTTTAGAAAGAGCAAGGAAGGCCAGTTGTCCCTAAAATATTTTTACCCATGTTGTACAGGTGTAAAAATGACACCTCAAAGATTAAGAGAAATCTGATTTGTTCTGAAAAATAGATCCTCCAAGGCACTTCCATTTTATGAGATCATCTGAAAGCTTTTGTAAAATGCTTTTGTGAGAAAGCAAAAGATAATTTGAAATTTGTTGAAACCAGGAGCATTCTCATGTTGGTTGTAACAGTAACATATTACAACAGCTTTGGACAGACCTGTCATTAAGAAAGGTATATGGCAGTAGAGATGTACATCCTTACTGCACGCTGCAATTTCATGTAACAGCTTAGATGAAAATATTTTAAGCACACTCCTGGTCAATCCTAACTGTTGGATTCCTAACCCTGAAACATGTTTCTCTATCAGTTGTCCTGATGCAATTGGTAGTGGATCAATAAACATCATCTGATGCATATTGTGGCCTCACAAGTGGTTCTGCCAGAGGGTCAAGGGTTTAACTGCTGTGGTACAGGGTAGGGAGGAGCAGAGGGGGCAGCTCTAGCTGGGCCACTGACCCTGGAATTGCATGTAAAACTGCTGCTATAAACCAGCAAAATCTGAATCTCAGCTAAGGTAAACCATATGGCAAAGCTGAAAATGACAGTGCTATGTAGACTTAGGTTGTTGAGGGTTTGATTCATGATTCCTCTTCTCTCATCTGACTCCTTGGCTGTTTTATTTTCTATGTAAATGGTGTATGCTGGGCTTATATGGGTGGCTAGTACCTCTGTTCTAAGCAATTTACTGCTTCATAGGGCAAATTTAAGAACAAAAAGAAGTCATCTGCTGTTGTGTCTTCTAGACTTCTATGCTGCACCCAATCTGTTTCTCAGTTTTGTGCCCCTTGGACAATTTGAGCATTGAGAACATTTATTTCAAAAGGCTTTTCAGGTGCAAGAGAATGATTTTAAGTAAATGTGACTTCCAGAGTGAAGAGACCCTAGTTTTGCTCCGCTTGAAAACAAGCAAAACAATGATGCTTTGACAAATGTTTCTCTTGGCTATGAAAGTGGGGAGATGGGAAAAATACTTGGCTAGTCTAGGTAAGACCTGCATTATAGCTGTTGATGTATACAAAGATCTTGCATGTACTCCTATATCAAAGGGGAACTAGAAACATTGAAGCATAACTAATTTTAACTGAAAGAGGTAGCCTTATTTCCAGTGTAATTTCTACTCTAGCATATTACTTTCCCACCTGTCATGCAAACAGGGCACCATACAAACAGCTTTTTTTGGATGAGCATGGGTGTTTCAATAAATATTTTAGAAGTGTATCTCCTGGAAATGTCTTATAAGTGAGCATCTATTTAATATTTGCTAGGGAGACTGTATTGAAGGTGCATGCACCACAGCTACTGACAATGTATGCATAGGCAAGAAGACTGTACTGCTTTCTGATAGAATGGGGAGGTGATACCCATGTTAAGCCAGTTCAGTGGCTGTCACTATAAGCTTGTCCTTGCTTCTTCCCCTTTTTTCTGTCTGTGCCTTGCTCCCAGCCTCAAGGACCTGTTGTCTTGCTCTGCTTTGACCTTAGTCTGGAGGTCACCAGAGTGGTTGGTGCTTAAATTCACAACTTCAACAAAAAACTATTCATGATGAGGTGTGTTTTTTTTTTTTTTTTTTCCCCCGTCTGTTATATGGCTAGGTGTATTTGTTCCAGGACAGGTTCAAGGGAGATCATGGGAATGTGCAGCTGGAAATGAGGGGAAGATGATGTGGAGGGAGAACATCCATCTTTCTGCAGCCTTGAGATGTTAGACTTGTTCAGTCCAGTATTGTGTAACAGCCATATGATGCCCTAGGACAAAAATAACTGACTAATGCTTAATTTCAGCTTTAGACAGAAAAAAATAAGGAGATCATAGAAGGATCACCTATTATCTCTTGCTTCATGGGTTTAATTTCTTTCCTGCCTATAATTCAGTCTCTGTCTTACAAATAGCATCTGGTAGTTGCTGCAGAAAGCATTAGCAAATATATTTTATGAAAATTGAATTTCTTCCATGAGTAATCATAGTGATCAGATTAGTTCTCAGTAGAATTTGTTATTTAATAAGCTTTGTCAATGAAACTGGTTCTGAAAATTCTGGTCAGTATCCCTCAGCATGCAAGTATTTGCACAAACCTATACACGCACAAATGCTTGGACTAAAGTTATTCAAGTTCTATTCCTGAAAGCTTTTTGAACTTGAAAGTAATTTCATCAGGAAATAGAAGAAAACTGTTTCTCTCTTGTGGTCATTCATTACCTAATATAAACAATAATATTAATGATGACTATTTAGTGAATAATCTGCTAGCTGAAATAAGTTTGTCATTGTTAAAACACTGGCTTAAGGAAAAAGATTGAAACAGCAGAAAGTTTGTAAATAAGTCTGAGCTCTACAAAGATTCCTGTCTTGGATAAATCAGTGTTGCTTCCAGTGTTTCAAGGGAGCTAGGCCAGTTTATATTCTGTTTTCACTGGGGACTAATATTTGACCAGCTGTAGCTCTAATAATTGTATAACTCATTAACATTTTCCACAATTATATTCAAATGGTGTTTGACCACTTTGGTAAATATCAAATTAATGTGAACAATTCAAAGTGCGTTCACAGTATTCACATACTTTGGGGAAAAAGAAAGTGCTTTCATGAGTTCAGATTTTAAGTCTTGTTCAGCGATATTAGGTAGTCTGCTTCTTGCCTAACTCTACAGATTGGCTTGACCTTCAAGTTAAACTGTTCAAATGCAGTCTTTGGGGTTTCACAGTGAATTAGTACAATCTTTTATCCCTTCACTCTGAAAAGGCTTGTCTGAGATTGTTCACAGGCTCTTTAGCTGTCCCTATTCCCACTGCAAAAGTAAAAGCAGGTTAAAGCTTTGGCCAGATCATGATTATGAAAGCATTTTAGATTGACATGGAGCTTTGTTAGCTGACGTGTTTGAGGTAAGACGCTATTAGGTAGTGGAGGGTGGGGAGGGAGTTTCCTTGATCAACGTGGTTTCATCTGAAGCCTACAGAGAAGCAATAAATACTTGTTAGTCCTATCTTAATCTCTAACAGTTTCTGTCTTTCCATCAGCTGCTTCATAACATGACATGATTATTTTAGTAGAGGTATCTCAGACTCAGTCTCTGATGGGTGTTTGCCTATAACAGTGGAAGATGTTGCTCCTCCTGGGGAAGTTTTACAGAGGGGGAAGGATAGCACCTGTGTGGCTTTTGCAGTGCTGCAGGTCACAGCCTAGCTTAGAGCTGTGGGCTGCCTATGAAGACAGCATTGCCAGCATGTGACAAGTTACAGAGATCCAAACACATGTCCTGTTTTGCCTACTCCCCCCAGCAAACCATATACTCTGGAGAAAGTCCAAGGCCATTCTCCATCGTAACCTTCTTTCCTTCTAGTTATTGCCTCAGATTACAATTATCAATTTAAGGCCTGACAGAATAGACTTCAAGGAGCATTTAATAATTCTGGGGGTCCAAAATTCAACACAACATAAAAATTAAACATAACTTGAGATATAGTCTCACCAAGTGGTGCTATATTGGACAACCCTCAGGGCAAAAGCCAGCTATTTCTTCTTGGCACATTGTTCTTTTTCTTCGCTGGCAGTGTTTTTGCAGGTTCTGTGGTGGAGAGGATGTAAAACAGTTCATGTGTAATTAAATGTTTATTGATCCACTACCAATTGCATCAGGACAACTGATAGAGAAACATGTTTCAGGGTTAGGAATCCAACAGTTAGGATTGACCAGGAGTGTGCTTAAAATACTTTCATCTAAGCTGTTACATGAAATTGCAGCGTGCAGTAAGGATGTACATCTCTACTGCCATATACCTTTCTTAATGACAGGTCTGTCCAAAGCTGTTGTAATATGTTACTGTTACAACCAACATGAGAATGCTCCTGGTTTCAACAAATTTCAAATTATCTTTTGCTTTCTCACAAAAGCATTTCACAAAAGCTTTCAGATGATCTCATAAAATGGAAGTGCCTTGGAGGATCTATTTTTCAGAACAAATCAGATTTCTCTTAATCTTTGAGGTGTCATTTTTACACCTGTACAACATGGGTAAAAATATTTTAGGGACAACTGGCCTTCCTTG
>NW_020799095.1:22953006-22956828 GCF_003259725.1 Athene cunicularia | reverse complement strand
TTTTTTTTTTTTTTTTTTTTTTTCTTTAAACAGCAGTTTTTATGTAAAACATAAGCACCTGCTTTTATAGCTGTTGAGCGAAACAAAAACTGGTTGTGAACTCAAGTTTGAGGGCAGAAAGTTTCTGGTGAATTTTGAAGTAAGTTTAATGCTGTCAGTGGGGGTACTTGAAGGAACTTGGCCCTTTGAGGCAATTAAATTGAGCAGTGCTGAGACAGGAGGGCATCTTAAATTGGCTCTTCCTCGTGCTTCAGTTCCTCCAGTTCCTCACTGGCAGCACAGTCTTATTTGCAATCCTGGCTGGTTTCTCATACCTTGCTTGTGTGCTCACTCTGCATGTACCTCTGGCTATCAGCACTCCAGTGGTACTGAAGGCAAGCTAATCTCTTCCTACCAATAATAACTCTGCTTATAAGATTGCTTTCTAGTTGAAATAGTAGCCCTTGGGTTTCTGCTGGAGAAATCTTATGACGTACTTCATTGGATTCTGTTAATTAGTGTAGCTTAAAAAAAAAAAAAAAAAAAAGCACAAACTCTCCAGCAATAAAAATGAATGATGCACAGTTGTGAGGGCTAGGACTGATAAGGATACGATTGGTGGGTGTGTTCTGCATTTTCACTGATACAAACAGCTTTGAGCTGGAGAGTTCAGGAGCAACTGGCTGTGTGTAAGTCCAGACCTTCTGAGGTTAAGGGATGCGTTAAACCCTCTGGTAAGCTAGTCATGTGCATGAAGATAGGTGCATTTATTAAAAACGTGGAAAAACCAACCAACCTTGCCCTCTTCCCCCTGAAGCATATCCACAGATAAGAACTCTTCTCAAATTAGGGTTAATAGCCAGCCCGATGGATGGGTAATATTCTAAATTGTTTGTCTTTGAGGAAACAAAAGCATGTTGTATACTTGCTGCTTTCTGTGCTTGGTCTCTGAGTACTGCATTTCTCAGACCCAACCCCTTTATCAGGAAAATTACATTTTGAACTTGTGCTCTTGATTAGTAGAGTCACAAGTTATGCCTTTTGTGCTGTGAGAGCTCTTGTTAAAATAAAATGTTCATTGGAAATCTTTTCTGGAGATTCAGTACAAATCTTTTAAAATGATCCAACAAATGTATCTGTCTCTGCTAGAGCTGAGCATCAGAGGATGCGTTTAAAGTGTGTTTAAACTTTGAACTCAGTGGATTTTCCAGAAACATAAACTTCCTAAAATTCTCTTTTCCCATTATGTTGTCCTACTATTGTCCTTTAACTGATCTTGCTTAATCTCTGATGAGTAGCTACAGCTTGTGGATGTAACCAGAGAAAAGATACCCGAGTTATTATCTTGTGGTTTTTAGTGAAATGAGGGACATCTGTCCAACATAAATGAATTGCCATTCATATTGAGCATTCTTTGCTACTCTGTTTCAGGATATTTTTCTAAATGGGTATAAAATGACAATGTCTAATGAAACACTTGCTACCACCTTTGGGCTGGTTACTTGGGGAACAAGAGCAGTTCTTCCCCTTTCATTTCTTCTGCCTACTTTCTTCAGAGTTTTAGAGGAAGAATTGATGAAAAACAAGAACTAAAGGACCTGTGGGTTACAGGTGGTTTTGAGGAGCTTAGGTCTGGATTGCCCAAACCCATGGTGCTGCTGGTCTGGAAATGTTGCAGTGAGTGTGGGTCCTGTTGCATTATGGAGCATAATTCAGACTGGAGTAGCACTCAATTCAGTAAGTAGAGAGCTGATGCATTCTGCTCAGCAACTGTGGGAGACCAAAATAAACATGTCTGCTAAAATGTCCTTTCCTTAGAGAGATTAATACATCTCCCTTTAATAATTTTATGATGCAAACCCAAATGTCTTAGCAGTGGCTGTTTTTTTGTTGACACTTTTTTTCTACAGCTGGATCCAGGTTGCAGGAGCCCTGCTCCTGCATTGTTTGGTGTTTTGAACTTTCATTGACATTAGGAGTAATTTAAGGTGCCTGTAGGCACTTGGTAGGATTAAACTCTCCAGTTCATATCAGTGATCCTTTTGGAGGTGGTAAAATATTTTCATCCTGTGCTGTTTGCCCAGGGTCAAATTAGTACCTCCCATATAGGGGGAGGGGGGGAAAGGAAAAAAAAAAAAAAGCAGCCATTACAAATATTTTAAAGCACAAAAAATAGCTTTTTCTAAAAGTAATCAGAATGTGCTTGAAGCTATGAATATCCACTAGTGAGGCACTGAGTATATACTAAAAATGTACATCTCTTCTTTGCAAGAGAAAGTAATAACATCACTTTTTAAAAATGCCTGAGTATCTGAAAAGTATTTCCATTCTTTCTGTCTTTATAAAGAAAAAGTAACCAAAACCAAGAGTGAGTTTCCAAATGTGGCTCATTGCATGTCTACCTGAATGCTAGCGCTGACAGGAGGGAAGGGGTAAGCAAAGGTATGAACAGCCAAGAGAGCAAGAGTGGAACCACTGTTTTTGGCATCAACCCATAAAACCCCACAACCCACTCATTTAAAATAATTATGAAACTGAAGATGTAGATTTAGGATAGTGCTAAGAAAATGTAAACACAGGCTGCTGCTGAAAGAGGCAGTCCTGCTCCCCTGCTCATTCCTGCTATGCCATGTGCTCAGCTGCTTCCCTTGTTCCAGCACTAGCACTTAGCTGACCCCACTGTGGACCAGTTCAAGCATCTCACTCAACAAAAACCTATAATACCTGCAAGAAATGAACAGTCTTTTGCTTTGATTTCCTGAACCAGTGTGTTATGGGTGCAGGGCAAAGCAGGAACACACAGCATGAGACACATGGATTAATTATGGACAATGGAAAACTGAGAGATTCAGCTATAGAGTAAAAAGCAGACCAAGGTTCTAGCTATGTGGATTTGACTCAAGCCAAGAAATTGAATTTGGGTGTCCCACTTGCCATTAATGAACACAGCTATCTAACTATTGGCTAATGGGAAGAGCAAGTTGGTGTGCATGTGGGTGACAACTAAGAAAAATACCCCCAAAATTGGTTCTAACTGTGCTAGATTTTTGACAGAGATCGAATCTCTGTTATATACAATGTCATAGTTAAGTGGTTATGGTCTTTTTATGGAGTTGCATTTATGCATGCCACATGTAGGACTCGGAAGATGGTCACACACATTATTTCAGTACACACTCTAGTCTCAGGTTGATTTATAATTCTAAGAGTTTCTTAGCTATCCCTTTAGCTGCTACAGTTAAGATGTAAACGATGTAAATCTGAGGGTCAAATTCTGTAATTCACATGGATCTGAACAATTTGCTTATTTTTTATTCCTATTAAACATGAAAATATTAGGGAGTTCTTCATATTAGTGTTGTGCTAGAATTCTTTTGTTTCCAAATTTCTTGCTTTGGCTTGTTTTGTACAGCAGAGGTTTTTGCTGGACATTTGGTCTTCAGCATGTAGTGTAAGGTTTTCTCTCCAGAGATTATTAGCACCTTTTTACACTCTGTCTATATTAAGTATGCAAGCAGATGGACAATTTTGCCTGTTTTAATTGTCTTTAATTTAGCCTAAGTTTGGTTGCTGGCCAAGTACTCATCACCTGTGGATCAGACTTGGCATCCCTTTTGTTTCTTGGCCAGATACTTTGTTCACAGGATTATTTCCTTTTGAAAGGCCACACCAAAGTACAGCTGAAAAGCAAATAAAACACACTACTGGATTTCAAATAGCAAAGAATTGCTGAACATGTAATTTCTCTTGTTTTGGTCCTTTTAGGATCATTATTCAGTGCTTTTATTGGCATAGCTGCCAAAGACTAGAACATAAACAATTAGCTGGAAATCATCCCCCCCA
>NW_020799095.1:22897143-22952956 GCF_003259725.1 Athene cunicularia | reverse complement strand
GTGCAAAAAATTATTAACCTAGAAAAAAATTTCCTTGAGAAACTTAATTACTACTGCTTATGAAAGGCTCCAACATGGATTTCTGAAACCGTACAATCCATGTACAAAACATGCAAAAGGAATTTGAGGTGTTGCATCTCTTCTCTGAGAGCAAGTTAAAGACAGAAGAAAATGTTACTGTGATCAAAAAGATGTATCCCATTATCTTTCCAACAGCAATAACAACAAATCAACTTCTGTTGCATTATCTCAGTGATATGCAGAAGAAGTGGTGTCCCCCCCCCCCCCCCCCCTTTTTTTTTTTTTTTTTTTCTTTCCCGTTCCCTGCATGCAGGAAGTTCAGCACAGTACATCCCGTTCTGTTAGGATGGACCTCTGCTTTGCTTATTGTTCTCCATTTTCTTAAATAAAAATATTTAGTATGTCATCAGCTAGTAACAGTGTATGAGACAAAATGTTCATGCAATACAAAAAATCAGCTTGTACTATTGACTGTAAAGTATCCTGGATTGGATCCAACTCCACTGTTTCTTACAGCAGTTTCATTTCATTGGAGTGACATCTATCTCTTGTTTACAATCGCCGAGGCTGAGAGGTCTAGTATTTTATTTTCCAGTACAATTGTCCCTGAGGGTGTTCTGTGCTCTCTGTCCACTGTAGGGCAGTTGCCAGCGTGTCTGGAAGAGATGGTTAGGAAATATGGACAACCTAATGGAGCATTCACAAATCTAAATAACATCTATGCAGGCTGATGTGACTGTTTTGTGTCATCAGAAGATCACTTGATGCTAGACCGAATCTCAAAAGTCCTGTCACGCTTGTGTTAGATTACTCAGTCTGGGTAACATAGTATAAATTGATTGAAATGAAGAAGGGCATCTTGGCTTAACACTGAAAAGGCGATTAGTTGTTGATCTCTGTTTGAACAGTGAGGTAAGAATGATACCTCCATGATATGAAGCAAGATGGGAACAGAGAACTAACTCCAAGAAGCCTTGACTTCTCTAAAGAAAATGATTGGTTTAGGTGTCTACCATTACTTATTTTATTACCTGAAACTGGCCTTATGTAGGGACAGTTTAAACAAGTAAAGGATATTCTATTTTTTTCTTGAATATTCCTAGCTTATAACTTAGAATATTAAAATATAAAAAGTCCCTCTGAACGTGACTCATAGCTACCATAACACTGGTATTAAACTCATAAATGATCTTTTATCATTTGTCTTGGGAAATCTTTTGTCTACTTAAGCCATAACTCTGGAAAGCAAGATGTTACATATAGCTGATCTAGCCAGCGGTTCCTGCCTTGCAGATGGTACTAAACAAATCCTCCATGCAGGAACACATTTTATATAAGGCAGCTTTAATACTGGTCAATCTCCTGTATCTCAGTAATAGCTTTGTATATTTCACTCCTTTTTCAAGTGACCTGAAATAATTCATTATGCTCCTCGGCTCATTAAGCCTAGCCCTTTCTACCTGCCACTGTTTTTTTTTACTTTGCCTCACTAGTTCGGGTCTCACTACCCCTCTTTTATTACACTTTTGTGATGCACCATACCTCCCCTGGAGTCTACCTTTCCCTGGCCTGGTGGAAGCACTTCCATTGTCTGTCTAGCTCAGGGGTGGCTTGCTCCTCCTTGCTTTACCTAGCTCTGACAACACATTAATAAAGCATTTCAACCATCTTTGAACCATACTACCCAGCACTCTGCTTTCCCAGAATCACAGCAGAGGTCACTAGAAGGGATGTCTCAAAGCCCAACCTTTCCCTCAAAGAAGGATTATTGCCACCACTATCTCCAGTTTTAAGAACTGCCAAAGATGGGGATTTTGCAGTCCCTCTGGGTACCCTGGGTAACCTGCCCCAGTGCTGCATGGCCCTTGTAGTTTTTTTGGTTGTGGTGTTTTTTTGGTGTGGTGTTTTTTTTTTTTTTTTTTTGTGTGTGTTTTTTTTTTTTTCCCAGGTTTAAAATTTTTTTCCTAGTGTCTTAATATGCAGCTTGTGGCTCTTACCCATGTTTAGCTTGCTTACCACCACCCAGTTTGACTGTTGTCATCTGTAAGTGCCCTTCAAGCAGTAGTAGAAGCTCAATAGGGAGCCATTGGCAATGGCTCTTCATGGAGCATGCAAAGGTGTACCTAATCTCATTTATTTGATTTATGTATTTCAGCTGAGACACGTTCATGCCTATACTCCAAGGTGTCTTATTTATGTAGTACAAACAATGCTTACAAATTTTCAATTCCTCTAGCTTTCTTGGAGCCCAACAATGACCTTGGACCATTCAAGACCTGTCTTTGCTATAGAAAACAAAGATTTCTGGCTATGGGAATGTCAGTCAGGAATGTTTAAGGACAAGATCTCTGACAAATATGGTTACTTCAGATGAAAGAACCTGGGGCAGGTAAAACAATTTTCTCAGAACTGTTGTTTGTGGGTATGGTTTCTTGCCTAGGAAAGAAGCCTTGAAAATGTAGGATTAACCACCATACAGAACAACCTGTACCAGGCTGCAGGTTTCTGGTACTAGCTGAATTCACACTGAGATACTTGGAGTTATAAAACAATACCACTGGCAAAGCTGTTCTGCTATAGTCCTGGTCTCAAGGTTTATAAACCCTTCCTTTTCACTAAGTTGTGCATTTACTCTTACCAACAAAGGGCCATGTTTTAGAAAGGTGTACCTTGCTTTGCTATACTTCCTCTGCCAGTGGGGTCAATTAGATCATCTGGGAAAGAAGCAAGCTACTCTCAGTGCTGTCCTGAACCTCTTCCATTACAGAAACACCAATACATGGTAACTGTCATAAAAGCTCATTGTAACTTAAAAAGCTTCTCTGGTTTAGTCAGTCTTTTCTCCATTTATCTCAGAAGATGGAATTAGTCACAATGGAAGAGAAAGCCTGAAATGGGTCAGTTATTTACAGTGCATTCAGCTTTCTTTTGGGTCTGAAAAGATTTCTATTTAGTTTTTATATGATTAAAATAAAAGACAGAGGAAGCTGCCAGGGGAAAGAGCCCAGGATTTTTAGGTAACTGCTTTTAGCAACGTAAAAATAGTATTGAAGCAAGACTACCAGATATTTAAGTCTTGCTGGAATAAACCCAATTTTAAAAGACATTTCTAAGCTGTTTAATAGTCTACTCTTTCCCCAGATTCCTGTTTTCACACCTCCTTATTGACATAAGGATATGGCTGGGGTCAGTAGCAATTTGGGAAAGAAAGCAGAACAAATTTCCTGATCGCCATGTGATAGTACATCTGTCGTTTCAATTTAAGCCAGCATCTGAAGCTACTGCATTTGTAGGCATTTGGCCAGATTCTGATCTAACTGGCAACAGTTTTAGACTTGTGCAACTACTCTGTAAATCAGGGTAACTCCAGTGTAGTCAGCCATGCAGAAGGAGAATAAGGCCTATTTTTACCAGGTCAGCCTTTTTGTGTGTTTGTAGAGTCTTGGCGATTCAGCTTAGTCTCATAGTTGCTTCTTATCTGTTGCAATTAATCTGCTTGAACTCTTTCTCTGTGGTGTCCCAGTTTACTCAAATGTTGGGTGTAGAAGACAGGATGCTATCACTTGTGATCTAGATCTTGAGGCAAGCGTTATAATCTGTTATGTTTTGAAGGTTGTCTTTATGGGGTTCAAACAAAATTTTCATGTAAGGAGGCCTTAGTGCAAGTGATTAAAAGTTGTAGATAAAATGTTCATATGCAGTGTGTTCTAATATGCAGCCTAATCATGAGTCTAATTCAAACAGCTGGGGTGTATGATCCTTGTAAACCTGACAGTTGCCTGTGGTCCAGGTTGTCTGTTCTGACTAGGACTGAATGTGTTTGGTGAGGAAGGGGATGCAAAAAAACAGTGTTGAGTTATCTGGTCATAGGTCATCTCGTCATCTGTGTTGTAATATCATTCACTTGGCTATAACCCCAATAGGAAACTGAGACTAGAACCAGGCTTTCCATATTGAAACTCAAGTAAATCCAGTTAGGGAGGTGAAATATAGTGTGGATGTGTCAGAAATAAACTAGATTCTGTATGAATAACCAATGTGGCATAATTTACCTAATTCCAAATAATTTGGTTTAACAGATTTGATTAATGCAATAAAGAAGAAAGTATAACTCCTTTGGAAGTTGAGCATAAACAAAGGTATAATGCCACGAAATATCCCAAAGGGGTTAGTGCTCCTATTTATTATATTTTCCCGGGAGAATTTGAACCTGGTAGACCTTTTAGAGCTATTGGTCAGGTCAGTGACATTTCTTGTGCTGATCAATACAGTATGAACATAATTACAGGTAGTACTTAAGTGGCACAACTGCCTCAATCTTAAATGTCAAATGATAAAAAATGGAGAAATCTGATAATAGTAATGTTTCTAAAGGCACAAAACCACACATGAAAGAAACCATCATGTCAGAAGAAGGTAAATCAGGGTGGTCCACTGTCATGTTTCAGACTGACATCTTTTCAGTTTCATCTTGATGTAAGCATTTTTTTGTTGTTGTTTTTTTCTCCTGAGTGTATGTTTATACTTATTCTGCAGCTAGAATAGACCTATGTAAACCTCAGAGTTTTGCTAGGGCTCTGTGCAGATGCAGCTTGTTGACATGTGTTGCAGTGAGTGGCAGACATGACAGGAATGAATTGTTTTCATTCATCACCATGTTATCTCCTCACTGCATTTTGTACTCACTTAATTTATCATTCCTAAAAAATAATTTTATAAATTCTTAGGATAAGCAACCTAGCTAATGAAACTTCTCATTAATTCAGAGATTTTTCTTCCAGGTTATTCTCTGTGTTATTAGTGCTATTATAACACTTTCTGTATTTTGCATAGTCTGTACAGAGATAACAGTAGCATTACTTTTACTTTTTTAGGGAATAGGAAAGCCACACTATCATCTTCATTATCATTGATACTACATATTAAAAAATCTTGAAATAGTTGCCAAAGGGTGAAACTGTCTTGTTTCTTTATTTTTTTTATTGTTGTTACTCTTAGTTTCAGAGTTCTTATTTGCTTTCTAGTTTCTGAGCCTTTAATAATTCAAATCTTTAGTCTTTTCTTTGCAGTCAATTAAGTAAGTGTGTATCTCTTGAAAACAAAAGCTAAGCTTTTCACAAGATCTTATGTGTTCAGGAGCTGAGACCCTAATGAAAAAGTGGTTGAAAGTCTTAATATTTGATATTCACATTTGTCTGTAGTCAATTTCATGGGTTGTTTTTATTCTTGAGGTATGCATTGATTTTCATTCAAACATGAACACATTAAGACTACTCACAGGAAAATTGTTTAATTTTGAATGTACTTTTGAATTTAATGTTGATAATTAACTAATGCTTTTATTTCTGTATTCAGAAACCAAACTGTTCTCCATCCATTTAAAATCTTTTTCTTTCCTTTCATCTTCCAACTTTCCCATCTGGATTACACTAATAGTTCGCTCCAAACAGTATACCAAATAATGATTATACCAGATAAAATGGTTTTTGGTTGTCCTAAGAGTGTCATGATCTTAAAAATACTTATGTATTAGAGATTAATCTTGCTCAAGGTAAGAACTGAGTGTCTGTCTGGTAACCTGCAAGCAGAATGTAAATGTGTGCAGAAAATATCTTAATGACATGGAAGAAGTTTCTCCTGTAGGAGGGAAAGAGCAGCTATATATTTTGTCATCATAAAGGGAGTAGCTGCGGTCATTTCCTGAAAGAGATCAGCAATCAATGTTGATAGCTGTGGGGCTTTTCATTAGATGGTCCAAAGTTAATCCTGTAAGGAATCAGAGGCTGTGCTTTCCCGATATGCAGAGTGCTAGTTCCATTGCACGCAGATTTTGAATCCAGAGCATTACAGCATGTTTTGTGAGCGCTTTTAGAGTGTAGCAAACTTGTGTAGTCTTTGTACACCTACAACAGGAGGATGGAAATACCTGGATGGATTCTAGCAGGTGAGTTTACTGTCTTGGCAGACAAAGATTGAAGGGTTGAGAACTCATATGTTCTATCCTTCTGGTGACTCTGAGGATAGGAACAAGATGACTACATATCCAGGGTTTGGTACAGACCTGAAGAGGAAATTGGCAGGGAGCATGACAAATGTGGTTCCCTTTCACATGACCAGCAAAGATACTATTTTTCATGTGATTACTACTGTCACCTTGAGTCTGGGATATCAGCCATCAGAAAACATAATCTTTACTCAAGTAATCTTCATTTTTTGCACATATGCAAGGAACGCTAGTAGGTTTCCTGAAGAGTAATTCTGGAGAAATACAAAGGAATTTGAGATATAAAAATTGAAAAACTTGGAAAAGATCACAGCTTTTCCATGAGAAAAAAAAAGAAAAAATACTTGCTAAAAGAAAAATATGCAGTGATGTAAGGTTATAGACAGAAACAGTGAACACAGGTATTGTAGGAGCAGTCAGGTTGAAAGCCTTAATCTGGGATAACTACAGGGAAATAACCTTTGTAGTATTGAGATAAATATGAGAAGTGTGTTTAAGTTGAGCCCTACTTTTCCCTTTAAAGGTAGTGAAGAAGGCAGAAAGGCTTAGATTTTAATGTGGTTGTCTACACTGTGCTTCATCCCACTTCTCCTTGCTTAAGGATGCAGCTGTACCAGCTATTTTGTTGGCTCCATGTTGAACATACACCACCATATCAAGACTGGATGGGGTTATCTCAGCTTCAGGAGGAAGAGGTTTTCCCCTGCAGAGCTACCACCTTTGGGGGCCTAGGAAATGTCAAATGACTTGGCTAGTAGACAGCTGGAGTTGAGTGAACAAGGGTCTTGTAAGTTTGGACTAACCTGTGAGGTCATCTTGTCTCAAGAACATTAAGGAATCTTTATACACTCACTTATTCACAGAGGAGGCATCAAAAGAAAAGGATTTCAGATGTTTGGAGCACTCAGCAAGCAGTACCACCATACTGAGGTACTGATATACATAGCCATTTTTTAGGAGCACTAAGTTGGCCAGAGCCATTCAGTGTTTTCTGCTGTTTTCATAGCATCACTAGATGAGGCAGTACTCTAGAGGAAGGTATTTGTCTCAATTTAAGAACCCCATGAAAGCTTACAGGTGAATTGGTGAAGGTATTTGAAATAAAGTTGTGGAAACTTGAGATTAACTGGAAAGATGAGATGCTGTAAGAGGGAGTATTCTGGGCTGCCATGTGAGCAGTTCAACTAAATATACAAACTGATAGAAGTGTCATTTCTGCGTTAGGTAAAACCCAGCACAATACGGTTGTTGCCTTCACTATGCCTATTTCTTAAATAGAACCAAGTAGATGGAAAAGTAGATGCTGTCACCAGCAGATTGAGCAGCCTGCAAGACTTGAAAAGAAGATAAACAGACATTTTGGAATTATCTGGGGCCTACAATGGTGAAAAATCTGGGTTGGAGCTGGAAATTGCAAAAAGGAAACTGCAACAAGTTGAATGAAGATTGCAAGGAAGTGCTATACGGGCACTACAGTAACAGAAGGCATGAATCTGGCAGCTGGCTTAAAGATGTAGGAACAGAATATCAGTTTATTTTCTACAACTTTGGAAGCAGACTTTTTTTTTTTCTACATTTTATAAATAAATAATTTTGTATCAAAGGTATCCTTATAATTTAACATTTTCTTCAGCTGAAACAATTATAGAACCCTGGTTTTGTCTTTCTGTGTTCAGATGAAGTTAATTTGTGGTAGCAGGAACTCTGTAAAGGAAAAGATTACTAAATAGGAAAAAAATTACTTTTAGTTTTTCTTTCATGAAATTAACAAAAAATGTACTTCTGTGGGGCTAGCTGAAATCTTTCTGTGCTATAATTTTCTGGTTCTGTGGTGTGTGACTGAAACATTAAACTTTGTTAAAACTACTAAAAAACCCCAAAACCCCCTACTACTTGTGACTAGAAATGTTATATGCCTCAAGGTGTGAAGTTGATAGTTGAAGACTGCACGATAATGAATTTGGTAAAAATTGCAGAAGAACAAGCATTTTTTGCTTCTCTAGTTCTTAGGTATCTTTCTATTTGAACACTTGAAATTACTTCTTCATTAATATTCTTGATCAAATCACTTTTATGTGAATAGTAGTCAGAATGGTTTAAATTTGCTAAATTGAGAAAATTAACAGTACCTCAGATTATAGCATGTGACCACTAATTTGTTATTTCACCATTGTGGATAAAGCAATTTTGAGGCTCAGTGTTTTCTTTTTATAAATGTGTTCTATAGTCACAATATACAACTCAATGGGGAAGGATCTTTTCTCAGTGGGTTGATAATTCCCCATGGTGCTGTTCATGTCTGAGTTGGTCCCTAGATCTGGATTCCACGAAGATCCAGCTCAAAGCCTTTGAAGCGACTAGAAGCCTTGTTAGTAGCAAAGGCCTAGTTCTTAGCCTGAATAGTTCAGGTTGCAGTGAGGAGATGACAAAAAAGGAGAGGCAAAGAGATAATAACGTAGGGCTACAGCCGAGTCATCCTGCAAGTGAATCCTTCAGTCCTGTTCCAAGGGAAACTTTCATTGACATTGCACAGATGATGACAGCAGTAGCTCTAGTGAAGGAAAATGAAAGTTGAAGCTTTAAAAAACCCCAACATGTTTTGTCATGTGACTTTCAGGATAGTGATACTTAATTCATCTGTGCTCTAGTTTGGACCAACCTTAATTTTTCAAATATATTTTGTAACCCTATTAACCTTCTGAGAGCAAATAGATACATTTTACATGGAGCTTTGATTTGCTGACTCCTTCATGTCCTGATTCTTTCTCAAGACTGCATATTATTTTTGTTATTGTTAGGACCCCTTGTGCCTTTGCTTAAGTACATAGTGAAACCTACTTCTATTAGACAAAATAATTTATTCCACTGCATTTGTCCAGTCCCAAAAATAAATTACTAATCATTATATATCATATGGTTCATATAGGGTTAGGACTTCCTGATGTGTCTGATTTCTGAGTAAAGCACATTGTTTTGTTTGTGTTCAGGTATTTAAACCGTTTTTTTGTTACTTGTGTTTTTAGAAGTTATACCCAGCTGAGAAGTAGTGGAATTCTTTTAGGATTTCTCCATGCATTTTAAAGTCACTAATTCAGGCTGTGAATAAGGTATATGAAGTATAAAATTCCAAGAAAAGAGAGAGGTGCTATATGGGCAGCATAGCTACTCACACTTTACAGAGAACAAGCTTCAAATAAAAAAATTTTTTTCTGGGCACTTGCTCAAAGCTAGAATTCACAGCTCAGAGAAATATGAGATACTGTTTTCATTTTCAGTATCGTGAGTTTGAAATATAACTAAAACTTTAAAATACCAGAATAAAATACATTGGGAAGAAAGGTTCTCAGGCCATCTCTGCTTAGTAAATGTAAACAGCATTTATCGGTATTTGCAAATTCTTGGAAAATGTCCTTTTTTAATAGAACAAAACTTTATTTCTGATACTATCAGTTACTTAAAATGTATCTTAGACTTAGGAAAATGCAGAAAATATTAATGAGTGGCGTAAAATTATCCAGTATCCCTAGATACATAGAGTTATTCAGAGGTTCCTTCTGAGAGATAGAATGCTGCATTATACAGTCAGGCTTCAAATTGTGGTCCTGACCCATTTCCTGATACTTGAATTAAATTAATCTGGAAGTGTTCCGAGTGTTTCAGTTCCCCTGCATTTGTGGTCAAAATCTTAGGAATCGCTGGGTTTTATATGTTTTCCATTCAAATAATTAACCAAGGCTTACATGAAACTCTGTCCAGACACAGGTAATGGCTGTTTCAACAAACCTAGCTGACTTATAAGAAAAAAGATAACCAGCAAGAAATCATTATACTGTTTCTAGTTCTTACGGACACTGTCATCCTGTTTATGCATCACTTGAAATGATACCATAAAACTCATGAACCTCTTATGTTCTCCATAAAAATGTAATGGAGAATATTTTGCTTAGATGTTTTAGCTGTTTTTTTTCAGAGATTTCCCATTCCACGATGTTCCTCCTGTTCCTCTCTCTGATTCTTAGCTCTGTTGGTCCCAATAACTTGCCCCCCTAAAGATTTCCAGGTCCTCCTTTGATCTGCTCTAACTCAGCAAAAGAGCAGCAAAATAGCCAGTTGTTTGGGGTTAGTTTTTTTTTTTTTTTTTTTTTTTTTTTTTTTTTTTTTTTTTCTGTGACGTTTTCTACCTTTTTAAGAGAGGCAGAAAACAAACTGGTTCTCAAGGATTGACTGATGAGGCGATACAAAGTAAGTGGTGGAGGAGAGCAAGGTGGGAAGAGACGGGAGGAATGGTACATTTCAGTGGTGGTGGTATGTTACACTGCACAGCGTGACCCCAGACTTCTGCATTTGAGCTTCCTTTATGTTTGGGGGCACATTTACAGCAGCAAAAGCATTGGTACATGCTACCAGGACCCAGGACCTTGGCTATGAATACAGACAGGTTGTAGTGAAGTCTGTGGTCTAATGCTGGTGCTGATTGAATCAAATTCTTTCTCTTGTTGCTGCAGTCACACTTGGGACTGTAGTGAAGGCATAACATTTGTTTTGTGGTATCCAAAGACTGCTTAAGCCGTGGTGTGTAGAGCTACTAATCTAAGATAGGCATATAGCGATGCATTTGTTACAGTATGTGGCTACATGCAACAGGAGAAAGAAAGGTTAATAAAACTGGCATTTGGCTGAAGGGTTTCAATAATATTAAAATCTTTGTGAAAAATAAGATACCTTTAGATCACATATGATTGAATTACAGCATTAGTGATCTTGCATCCTATTCAAGCCTATGTCATTAATAACTAAAAAGCAAGGATAGTGCCTGCATACTGAAAACTACTTTCAGGGACCTTAGTTTAAGGGGAAAAAAACCCCCAACAAATATTTCAGAGTATATAAATAACATTATATTGATAATGGAGATGCTTTGCTTCCTTATATTTCTAAATGCCTTAATTTCTATATCTGATGATCAAAGGGGCTGATTTATTTTCCGGTGAATTTTCCCATATGTTACAATGTAATCCTTGAGAAGCCAATCATAAGTTTAATAAAATTATTTTCATTAATGCCTCAATAAATATCTTTACAGAAAAAAACGCAGACCTTTCTCAGCTTCTGCTCTAAAGAACTAGTGTTAAGTATAAGGTTCACTCTTAGATCAAGCTGGATTCTTTTCCCTGCGTTCATTTTACCACTAATGTCATATGCAAGTATATTGGCTAAACCTTGACTTCATAATTTTAATGAAAACAGTGTAGAAACAAAGCAAATATATTAATTGTTGTTTGGGAAATACTTTGGGATACTATGGATGAAAGCCAAGCACATAGACGAACTTGTCTATTAACAGGAGGAAATTAAATATCTTTATCCTTTTCTGCTTTCTTTTAGTGAAATAATTTGAAGGGAATCTCAGAAGATATATTATTGTTCAGATAAACAACCAAATGTTTGGCTTGCTTATCTGCAGCTTAGATGAACAAACTAAAGTTTTGTACTGAAAATTGGCTACAGATCTCACAGTAGTTGGCATCCCATTGGGTTTCTGGTATTCTATCTTGTCAGGAAGATTAAAATAAAAGAAAAAATGTATCCAAAAAAGTCTGTCTTCCAAAAAAAAAAAAAATTCTATTTAGTTCTGTGAACTGTTCTTGGTTTTGAACATGCAAAATTCTGCCAATCATAGTCCTACCAATTAATGCCATTGCTGGGCTACAAGTTGTCACACTGATTTTAATAGGTAGACTCCCCAGAAAAAGTGTTATACATGGCAAGGGGGCTGATGCAATAACATCTATCTTCTAAAGGTAACTTGCCAGCTATTTCAGACTATGACATATCCTGCAATACCAATGGCTTATTGAAACCACAGTGTTGAGTGGAGAAGGATAACTACACCTGCCATGAGATACAGCATTTACACCACATTGATTTTTGCCAACAAAGGAGAGGTTCAGTGGAGCCATTTGTAAGTTAAATGAAAATTATCTTGCAATATTAGCATCTCCTTTTCTTGATCAGAAGTAGTCCAAATATTTATTTTAATGTTATAGGCTTCAAACAACTTTTCCTTTCTTAGAAAGTAAGAAACTCTTGAAAACAATTTTGAAATATTTGTGGCATCGGTAAAGTTCATTTTCTTGTGAAGATGTACCAGAGATTTTAATTGAATAATTTCAGAATTGAAAACAAAAAAAAAAGCAGATGAGAGGGCTCGTTTATTTATTTACTTTAAAAAATAAGTCAAAGTAGTAAAACACCAACGTAAGAAATCACTTTAGGTGGGACTTTCTCTTCTAAGGCCACATCTTATGTCTCAGAGATGCACGTCTAAATCACCTGATGTCCTCTTAGCTCTGCTCCAATTTCAGTCAAATCTTTGGGCACCTTAGAGGGCTTCCAAAATGTTGCCTTTTATACTCTCATTACAACAAGATGCCAGACATTAGTGAATCAGGCCCATCTTCTATTAATGCCTTAGTGCTCATTAAATTCTATTTAACAGTGTTTTTATTACCCGCACATGCGTATTATGCCATTCAGCAGGCAATAATCTAGGGAACCATTGTACCACTGTTATAATTTATAAAGGTCAGGACCTGGTGCTATCTGTCCACAGAACAAGTAATTGCCACACAAATTGGGATAGATTGAGTGAGCTGAATTTTAGATGGCACCATTAATTTAGGTAAGCATTACTCATCAAACTAATTAAGCATAATTGCTTTTTTTTTTTTTTTCCCTATGAGCACAAAACACCATGGCCATTATTCCTACGCTAACCTTTGAAGAGTCTTTACTCTTCACAGAAATATGAAAGTTGTATTTAAAAATAATTCTTTATCATAGTGCCGAAGGACAGGTTCAAATATAAATAGGTGTTTTTCTCAGTTGGAAATTATTATGGCCAAATGTAGGGAAAAAAGTCATTGACATCTCATTTTGTACATCATGAAAGGCACTGCTTAACTTGATGGTTACTTAGTGAGACTGCTTGACCTTATAAAAACAGTCAGATAGTTAACATATCAGCACTGCCTCAGCTGTGGAACGTGAAGCTATTACTGCCAGTACTGCTTCAAACAGTACGGTTTCACTTGAAGTACAGTGTCTGGGGCAAAGTGTCTCCATCTTCACAGACCTTTAGTGTGTATATCTTTAAAAGGATATTTGAATTTCTTCAGTGGCTGATGGCATTTCTGTTTCATAAATGCTTCTACCAATACTGGAGACTCAAGCCTAGAAACTGAATTTCTCTTCAGGATTAAGAGTTTACGCAGGTAACGTGAAGCTACATTTGAAGAAAATTGCTAATGCCAAAGTCTCCATCCCACGGTCCTTTTTATATTAGAGGCCAGGAGGCAAAACATGGATAATTTATGCATGTCCCTCGTGTCAGTTGTTTGCATAGACATTCATGCTGACAAGAAATTACATGATATAGTGTACAGGATTTCTTCAAGGATCTTTAAGGGAAAAATTCTTAAGAACAGTGTTCCAGCTAAAATGTAGAGAAAATGCTAGAGCACAATGAGTTTTCTACAAGGATGTTACATTGTTCAAAAATGGTTTCATCTCCACAGATTCCCAAGTTCAAAATGTGTTCAATGAAGCAAAAGGAAGCTTAGATACTGATTTAATTACAGAATTTTCCCTACGAAGGTAACATTGCAGTCACAAACACTTCCTCATGTCTCACATATCCAGATGTCCTTATAGCAGCACAACATGGTGTCAGCTGCCTTGGACTGCAAATGGAAATACTCCTTCAAATTCATATGAGATCAGGCTTGTCTGAATTTGGCCTGGGATGCAGTAAGTGCCCAGACACCCAGTCATTGGTGCATAATGCAAGTGAGAGGGGAAAAATAAGGAAAACAAAGCGTGTGATAGTTTATAATTTTTTGATTTGCTTTGTTCTTTTGAAAATCTCAAATTAACAGCCTGAAGATCACATGATCTTTGTTTCCTAGAAATGTTTCTCCAGCACAGAAAAATATATGTTGTCAAAGTAGTGAGGGAAACGTATATTATTAATCTTTTGTTCTCTGAGGATAAGAGATTTGTTAGCAAGTCTTCAACCTATAAGAATTTAATTTGTTTAAAATCTAGATCTGACTACTTTTTTTTTTTTTTTTTTTTTTTTTTTTTTTTTTGAACATTGCTGTGAATCTCAGAACATTTTTTAACCAGCTCTATCTGATATATCTTTTATTACAAATAATTATGTAACTGGAACAACAGGTTGCCTAGAAATGTGGTAGATGCCCCATTCTTGGAAATATTCAAGGTCAGGCTGGACAGGGCTCTGAGCAACCTGATCTGGTTGAAGATGTCCCTGTTCATTGCAGGGAGGTTGGACTACATGACTTTTAAAGATCTCTTCCATCCCAAACTATTCTATGATTCTATGATTCTAATTAAAAAAGGTAGATCTTTAGCAATTGGACAGGCTTTGTAGTTTTTCTGGGTGTAATCTTTAATTCAACCGTTCAATGCACTGAGATTCTACTATATGTATACTTACAGCATGTGGGAGATAGAGCAATATTTTACTGAAACTTTGTTGCTCTTACTTTAACTACTTGTAAATTGTTGCTTTAGAATATATGCATAGGGCCAGGTGAGGAGAGGAATGTGCTGTCCCAAGCCTGGAAGCCCTCTGTGCCCATGTTAGTGCACAAACGTCACACCCTGAAGTGTTAAGCCCTGACTCTTGGAGGTTATTAGCTTTTCCCGGGGTTTGCTGGTTTGATTATAGAACTGTGTTAACAGCTTTAGTACCGTGTCGGCTGGTGTCCAGCCAGCATGGAACATCAGGAGAACATGCCTGTATCTGTTTGTGTTGGTCTTTGTAAATATATTCTTAGATTTTCTTAGGCTTTAGGTTTGCTGGAAGACATGGTGATTTCTAGCTCTGATGTATGAGAATATCTCAAATAAACATATATGCAAATACATATATTTATAAAACTATACACATATGCACCTGTGACAGGATATGGTATCTTGCAAGGTTAGAATATTATTTATTGAATCACAAGTACAGTATATGAAAACCTTCCTATTTCAAAAAGGAGCAGCTGCAGTGTTTTTTTGTTAACAGATGATAGTAGGAGTTTTTCCATCAGAATAATGTGTCAAGAGGAGGAAAGAAACACACTATCTGTACTAGCAGTTTTTCCTTACTTCTGTTTACTATGATTTAATTGAATAAGGGCAGAAAAGCAACTTAAAGAATTGTATATGTGAGGGTAGTTTACTCCCCAGAAGAAATTTTAGGGATACACCTCTAGGTTTCTGCATGTGTATCATGTCTCTAGGTTTAAATTTAATAGAAGTTAAACTGACTTTGATCATGAGGATTTGATCAGCATATTAGTTCTGTTCCATAAGCATATAGCGACTTTTGACTTTGGATAACGGTCAGCACTGTTCTTTAGATTAAGTCCTCCAGAGTTGATTACTTGATTAAAATGCTTCTAAAGGTATTTAAGCACTGTACGGTTGCCAGTGTTTCTATTACAGGCTATGTTCAGGAGAAAAGCGATATCATTTAGGCTATGTCTAGTCTATACTCATGTTAGAAGTTAGCTTGGTACTTTATGTGTAGATCTGTACAGCAGACCAGTTGGTTGTGAGGAATGCATGACCACACAATGCATGTTTTTTATGGCTTGCTTTTGGGTAGGTCTAGCCTGCTCCCTTAGACTGAACATCTAGTAGAGGATGGAGCATATTGTGTGTCCTCCTGGAAAGAATCTTACAGTTTATTTTCTCAGAAAGAAACCCAGTTCAGGAGATGGCTTTGCAATACAAAAGAAAATGCAGGAAGCAGGTATGATTGAGAGATCTATTTCTGTAGTGCACCCCTGATCTGAGTAACAAATGTGGATGTATCTGCACCCCTACTTAACTCTGTTTCCCTGTTGCAAATGGGAACTGTGTGATAATGGCTCTTTTCAGTTTTTTGTATTTTTATTTTCTCTATACAAAATGCATCAGAGGAGCTGGGCAGGAAGTGGTTTGTGAGTCTGCAAAGTACTTTGTGATTGCAGTTTTCCTGTTTCATAACCCAGGATAAAGTTGGCAGCTTTTAAATGTCTTCACGAAAAACTTGGTGAAGGGAGAGAGACTGAAAATTGCTAGCAGTGTATTTTCTTCTGATAGAGTTTGTTCTCCTGAGGGGTGTGTGTGTGTGAAATCAGTTCCAGTGAGTGAATTTGACAATTATGATAAAAATGTTTTATCAGCTTAACTTTTTATCACAGGTTAATCATGCTGATAAATGAACTTTGTGAACCAAACTTTTTGAGTTCTGAGTCCTACTTTATAAACAAAACACAAAGGAACACTAAAAGCCCTAGGCATTAGGAGAACATTATCTCAGTAAATACAGATGTAAAGATGGAAGCCAGTTGTCTGCACTAGTCTCCATATGGTAGACTCAGCATCATCTGGTGCTACTCACAGAGCTGAAAATGGAAAGGAAAGAAGATGCATGTGAAATATGAATGTAATTCCTGCTCACTTGCAATAACATGTGTTAGAGAAATCTATTGGCCATTGAAATAGTGTTATAGAACTTGTCAGCCATTTATTAAATTATGTTTAAATATTTAATATATAACCATGTAATATTGCCATCACTGATGAGTATACTCATTAAGAAATGGATGATTTTAAACTATAATAAATTTATTTGTAAATTTTCTCCAAAAATATATCATGAAATAGAACCAGAAGAGAACATCTATGCTATCTGAATGATGTCTGAAAAGGGTTCTGCCATTTTTGTTTGTATAATCTTTTCTTTACATTTGATATGTGGCATGACTGGTAATTCTTTAGATCATTATATATGAGAATAAATAAATGTAGAGCTGAACATATGCAATAAGAACATTAGTTAAATATTGGTAGATCTTGTTGGTTATTTGTTTTTTGCTCTTTTGTTGGTGCTTTTTCCCCCAGTAAATTACTGGTGTTAATGATACCCAACACTGAACACAGTTTGTCTAGTAGTTTGACTAATAAGGGCTTTTTCTGTAATACAAACTCTTAACTCACAGAACTAGCTGCTCCCTTATAGAGGAAGAGTGCTGAAGATTTTATGGTTGGAATTTAATTATTTATCATTCTGGGCTTTGTTACTGTTGTCTGCGCTTACCACAGAGCTTACCAGAGGGATCTGCTATGAAAGATTACTGCAAAGGAAGTGTGAATGCTACACATATATTTGAACACACAAAACTAGAAGTGGATGTTTTCTGGACTAATCCTCCTCCACATTTGACCTATTAATAAACAAACCAATCTAAAATATTTTCCCTGTTCCTTTGAGATGCTAGTGCATAGTTTTGGACCTTTATTTCAGCAGGTACTTGTACTGTACAGGTAGTGAAGAGACGATGCTCATACTCTTTTCTGTTACAAGGCCCTGTATTTTTAAAAATTAAAAATATATGCAGTATTTAAATAGCATTGCCTAGAGCCTTAATCAACAAGCAATTAAACTTTGTAGTGCTTTGCCTTGTCGTATTTGCATATATGGGCTTCTGTATCTGTGCTGTTTCCTGAGGTCTCCAGTATGGCACAAAGGACTGGTGGTCCCTGCTTCTCAAAGTGTAAACACTGATCAGGATTGCTACATGCCTAGAATAAGAGGCTTGTATGCACATGCTATCAGCCAGGATTATTCTGAGTTGAATACCTTTTGATTTAAGCGTTGTTTTGCCTTTTCAGAGCAGATGTCCAGGTGATGATTTGAAAGAATGTTCTGAAACATACGGTCTTTGAATTATAGAGCGGCAACTTCTCCTTTCCCACTAGATATCACAATGGCTGTGGATTTATGTAGGAGGAATTTCAATCCAAAAATTTCAGAACAGCCACAGGCTACCAAGATGTTAAGCGTGTGTGTTTGTGTTTTTCTCACAAGTTTCTTCTCTGCGTTGCACTGCCTATAATGCATTGGTACAGGATAGAACTGAAAGCTTCTGGTTGAATGCTTTATTTTAAGACAGTTTTGTTGTATTGGCTTGGAATGCACTGATAAGACACGTGTTAGAAATGGCAGTGTTTTAGAAGTTTTGGGATAAGAATTCATCTAAACTTAACAGAAAAGATCCAGTTCTTTGAGGGACTTGCATGGTTTCTTTTGCTAATGAGATTTGTGTACTCAGACAAGCCCACTGGTGTGTTTGGAGTCTCAGGGTTTTTCTTTGGCCAAACCATTTGTAGCAGCACAAACTGAATTCAATCTCAATATGTCCTTGCTGTCTTCATTAGTACCCCTGCTGTGATTGCCATAGGTGAGGAGATTAAAATCTCGCTTGTTAGGTTTCAAGTGCATCTTGAGAAATGCATATTGCACTTCAGAAATATCTTTAATTAAAGCCTCTGAGAAGTGTATTTAGTCTTTAAATTCAAGATTTAGCAGCTGTAGTGAAAAGTAGGCCCCTTCACAGAACGGCTGAACTACCTGAGAGAGAACAGAGCTTTGAAAGGATTGCATATGCCCAAAGAGAGCAAGTGATAATTTGCTAGTGATGGAGCTTTCTAAAGCAGTACAGACCACTTAGCTGCATTAGTTTTAACGGCCTTAATGTGACTAAAACTCCTGTTCTGCTGTGGCAATAATTTAACAATGGTTGCAACTTCTGATGTCCTTGTTATGGCACAATCAGTGAAGACATTCAGTTCAGACGTGCAATGTGCTGTGGATCAGCTCTTGTATAATATCAAGGTGATTAGTTCCTCAAGCAAAGAAATGCCTCAAAAAGGCACTGGAAGGATTCATGTTAAATGCAGAAACTTCAAGCAGAGTCTAAGCTACCAGCACATGAATGGTACCACCCACACCCTTCATATGAATAGATAAACTAGCTGTCACCTGCAGTGCAGTCAGGGACATTTTGTCTCTGTTCTAAGCTCAGATAAATTTTATTAGTATGGAAAACAGTTTTTAGGATTCCTATATGCTTGTATCAAGTTGCATATTAGCTGTTAATCGGCACTATATTTACATCCTTGCTATAGAGAAGTCCTGGAGCATACCTAAAAGATGGCAATAACCTCCGTGCTCTACTTCAGTGTTACCTTATTTTAGGAACAGAGTTCCTATGTTTAGGAACACCTTACAGAGTGCTAGTATACTGACAGCAATGAGACGAAGGCAAGAGAGTGTAGTGAGAAGTGTCACATACCCAGTACTCCTTTACCTCCTTGCCTCTCTGTGTGTGGTGCAAAAACTTTGAGGCATAATAACATTATTTTTGGTGTTTCAGTCATCGTGCTCTCTATGAACCTTTTTTCCGTGTATTGTGGAGAAATGTGTCTGTTGCCTCTTTGTGCAAATGGCATGAGCCAAATAACCTGATAAGTAAACCAGTGTGGCATATATGGGACTGTTGCCTGGTAGTGTTAGGATAGCATGCAAACTACATGTAAAATTGGAGTAAAGAGACAGCTGGTGTAGTTGTTCATGGCTGAGGGAAATCTTTGTTGTTGACCAGCATGTATTGCATCTGTCATGTTATTTTTTTTTTGGTTCTAAAGAGTAAGAAGATGCTCCAATGTGTTTCTAGCTGCTTTACTGTTTTATTTATAACAAAGTGAATTACTTTGTGGCATTTTTGTGTATTAAACATACAAATTAGTCCTCTTACAAAAATTAATTTCCACTCTTTTTTTGCTGTAGGGGTCCATGCTTCATAACACATACTGAAGTCCCTTATAAATCTGTATTTTTTGTAATTGCTGTAGTTTTAGGGGCAAAAAAAGAAAAAGGAAGTTTCTGTTAACATCCTTAAAATATGTTACTCACAGATTAAAAGAAAGCAACTCTTTGAGTTGTCATCTGACCTCATTCAGGGAAAGGAAGAATTTCCTTATATAAAATGTACACCATCAGAATTGGCTGTCAGCGACAAAAATGAAACTACGATGTATCTTTTCTATATAACATTCATAACAGCTTCTTTTGGCAGTTGCTACCTCACAACCACAGTTTCATACACTTGCTGACACATCATTAAAAAATATATCATTGTTAGTAATCTGTCATCGTAGAAATCAATCTATACATATAAGCTTTGCTGATCCTGTGTTTATTCTGTAGAGCAAGAGCATGTAACAAAACAACAACTGAAAAAAAAAAAGCTGCGTTGTGCAGCATAATTATTAATTCCAAAGCAGATTGTGGAGCAAAAATTGCAAGTTAGTAATGAAGCTGGTAGAGTGTACAGTCTGATTTTTGAAATGTTCTTTTTTTTAAAGTGTCAGAACTGCATCATGTAGGAAATTATATTTATCTGTTTATTTTTGCTGCTTTCATTTAAACCAAAGATATTCTAAGGACTAGCTGTGGTCTGTGATTTGTTGGGATGAAGATTCTTCTGAACACACCATTTGAAATGGTGTGGGATGTTATTCTGCAAATTTATTTTGTTCCGCAGAAGAATAATCTTTGCCTTTACATAAATTACTGGCTTCATCATAATTTATTGCACCTTCTGACACTGAAAATATGTTTTCTGCCCTAAATCTACCCAGTATAAAGGCAGAATAAGAGATAACTTAAATATATAAATTTATATGTGTAAGCTACTAGACATATAAGATGAGGAAACTGAATAATACACTAGAAATTAGCAGCAGTTATACAGCTATCAAAAATTTGTAGAAAGGACCTGCTTTATGTGGCAAGTAATGCCAAGAATACAAACCATCTCCTTGATAAAAGGCCCCAGGGCTTTCCCAGAGAACAAAAGTTGACTAGTGGCTGTCTTTTCCTTACTGTACTTAATCTGTGATGGTTGTTTATTACTATATGCTAGAAATCAGAAACCTGTTCATACCTGATTTAACAGATTCTGGGCTTTTCACTTGCTCCACTATAAGAAATAGTGTCTTTTTCAACACCAAAGCAAAAATGAAGGGTTAAGGATAAAGCAGCAAGTCACAGGTAATATTTAAAGCCCATCATTTTTGTGAAGGGATGAAGTGCATCTCCTATGAAGCTCTTGCACTGCAGAGCTTCCAGGAAGAAAAATGGGAAATCTGCTGGTGTTTAATTTGTGGCAGAAAAGTGGGATCTAAAGTATTTGGAAACCTAACGAACCTTCTGCTGGCCTTTAGACAGACTTATATGATGGTAAGTAGCAACTGAGCTGATCTTTTCCCTCTGTCCTTTTGCATTTTTAGTATCAATATAGACTCCAGGACAAGAAATGTCTCTCATTTTACTTTCCAAAGCCTTCCATATAGAGGGCAGATATTATTTGGCTTCTACAAGAATCCTACTCATAGTTCCTTACTGTGAGTACCTCCCAGAAACCTATTAGCTTAGTGTAGGACAGAGGGCTGACCACTCCTTTTTGATCAAGAACCAAACTGGAAAAAATTAGACAATTCCTGCCTAAGCCTCTGGAAATAGGTAAGCAGAGATTTTAAAATATCAGAAAAATATTCAGAGACCTTGCTACAGAGGGGTGATGCAGAAATCTCAAATCTTTGGGGAAGCTAAAAGAGTTGGTAGGTTCACTGAATGTGATACTTTCTGCATCCAAGTACTGCTGTCCTCAGTGCTTCCCTGTCGAGGGTCAGTACAGCCAGCTCACATTTCCACAGCAGTGGTGCATTTATGTCTTTGATGTGGTTTGAGCCCAGAGGACAACTGAGCACCACGCAGCTGCTCACTCACCCCTTCCCCCTCAGGAATGGGAAGGAGAAAATAAAGCAAAAGGCTTGTAAATTGAGATAAGGATAGGGAGGGATGGCTCACCCATTACAGTCAAGGGCAAAAGACAGACTTGGAGGAAAAAAAGAACGTCAGTTTAATTCTGACAGTAGCAACAATAACACTTAACAGATATACTAGGATAGGGAGAAGCATTACATCTTAAAAATACCTTCGCCCTGCCCCTCCCTTCTTCCTGGGCTCAGTTTTGCCCCTGACTTCACTACCTCGTCCCCCGCAGTGGCACAGGGAGCAGAGAATGGGGTTACAGTCAGTACTACTGCTTCTTCCTCCTTGGGGGGTGGAGTCCTTACGTTCTTCCCTTGATCCGGTGTGGTGTCACAGGCGACAGTCCTCCATGAACTTTCTCTGGTGTAAGTCCTTCTCATGGGCTTCAACTCTTCCCAATATGCTCCAGCATGGGTCACCCCCACATATTGCAATGCACCCAGTGCTGAACCACAACAGCGGGGCTGCTTCTTCCGATGCAGCCATCTGCTCCAGTGTGGGGTCCTTCCTGGGCTGGAGGTTGGCATCTGCTCCTCTGTGGACCTCCATGGTTGGGAGGGGGGCAGCCCTGTCATCTCACCACAGGCTGAGAGGAGTCTGCAGTGGTGCACCTCTCCCCCCCCATCCCTCCTTTCTTCCACTAACCTTGGTGTTCACATAGGTGTTCTCCTCTCAAGTCATCCTCACAACTCCCGCTCCTCCTCCCAGGCTCCCCTTCTTAAATACGTTATCACAGAGGCGCAGCCACTGTTGTCAGTTGGCTTGGCCTTGGGGTAGAAGCAGGTCCAACATGGAGCCGGGGGGCTTCCAGAAGCTTCTCACATGGGCCATCACTGTAGCCCCCTCCATTGCTATCAGAAACCCCGCCATACACACAAACACAGCACAATCATATATTGATTATACTCAACTTTTAGATGTGCTGTACTTGGGGCTTCTAGTTTAGCTGTACATATAAGACCTTAAGATACCTTCAGACCAGGCACCAAGTGTCTCCGTGCAGAACTGGCTGCCCAGATTTGAAAATACCGATTGTTGTGAATTGCATCCATATAATAACTAGTTGAATTTCCACTTTAATATTTAAAGGTGAAAAAAAGGTGCCACAAAAGGTAAGTGAAACATTTCTAATATCTTCTAGTTTATGGATTGACCTTAAAAATATATCAACACAAAGCAGCATTTTTAAATCAGAAAATAAATGGCAATCACTTTAAAAGAGACATGAAATACAAAAGAAAACAGATACTTAGCTCTGTAGTCAGAGACATGGGCAGACTGTGTACATTACCTGGATATTACGTTATCTGTATTTCCATTTACTCATACATCTGCTTTTTTTTTTTCTCAGAAATATAGGAAAGAAAAAGCTACTATTCCTCAATAAAACTACTCCATCTCCTTAAGAAGTAATGTGGAATAGGTGATTTGTCCCAGGTCTCCAAATTGAAGTTAGTGAAGGAAATAAATAGGAGAGAAATGTAGATCTGAGGGAAGGAAGAAAATACAGTAAGCAACTAAAGAACATGCAACATGAAAATAAAAATTGGCAAGGATAGTGAGAACAGTAAAGAGGGGAAGGAGAAGTGAGAATATTAATGAAAGTTGAAAAGGACAATTTAAAACAATTGGAGATATAAAAAAGTCTAGGCAAGTGAGAAAAACAGTAAGGAAGTAAAAGAAAAGAAAAAAGCAGTAGGCTCCAAAGGTGAGATTTTCAAAGGGAAGATGTGTAATTAACTAGAGTTAATAAAAGTTGGACTATTAGCTATTTTCTGAGTCTCTTAACACCTCCCTTATCATTGTCATCGTGTTTATTTCATCATAAGAGCTTGTTAGAAATTCTGTGGTTAAAGTTATGCTGTGTTTGACATATGTGAATTGTTCAAAGACAAGTATATTTTTGAAAGGGATAAAATCTGACAAAATATTGTTTGGAATTTGGGGTAGGAAGGAGGTAAAGAGTGGAAAGCCCATAGCTGAAAGGTGAGAGTACTGCCTGCTGGCATGTCAGGACCTGTCTTGCAGATTGGGAATTTAAAATTGTCTACCACAAACTAAGCATGTCTCTTAACTGCTGGACTGCTGTTTTTCCTGGGAATGGCCTTTTTGCTTGGTTTTGTTTTGTGCTATTTTGCCTTTTGCACAAAATGTTTGGAAAGGTTAGGTCCAAACTGAGTTCCCAAATTTACATTGGGTATGTTTGGGTTTTCTTGTGCATGCATGAATGAGAGGTCCCATTGTTTCATCAATTGGCCATAGAGCATCATTGGGTTATGTTTTCTGGCATGTATACTTTGCCACAATTTAACTCTAGAGGTGCTTTATTTATGTGATCTATCTGAAGATGATGGGGTACTTCACACACTGGGTTTGGTGGTTAGCATACCAGCATTGGAAGCCATTCAGAAAACACTCTGTGTTTTCTCTCTCCTTTAAAGATAATCTTTTGCTTTCAGGCTAAACTGTATTCATATGTAATTCATTATATTACTCCTGCTCTACTTTTTGCCTCTTCTTAGGTATTGAACTCTTTCTGGTTCTCATCATGACTCCCTTTTTCCAGTCCAAAGTGTCTTTTTTTTTTCCGTACAACTCCTTTCTTTCTCTCTTTCCAGTCAACGCCCTTTCTCTAGGCCTTTATTTTGAATTTAACAAACATTTTAGATTAATTCTTCACCTTCCACAGGCGCCTGCAGGACAGGAGACTGGAGAAATGAATGCTGCTCATTATCCTTTTTGTGTGTTTGCCAACCACTGTCTTTGGTCACAAATTTTTGTCTCAGTCTTTTGTTTGTTGTCTGAAAGGGCAATTTATGTGTGTGATACATATATATGTATGTCTATATAGGTGGATGCACACACGTACACACACAAATATGTATACACATATATATGTGAATTTAAATATTTCTCCTGGTAATTCTTAGTTAATAGTCTGCTCAGTTAATAGTCTTCAGTATTTGTTTTTCTGGAGAGTGAAGTGAATGCTTTGAACTTGTTTTGCTTTCACTGGAATTACTAGAAGAGACACACAAATTTGGCTGGCCTTCAAAACATTACCAAAACCCTTCTAATTACTGTAGTTGTGTCACTAGCTGTGAGGTGCTACCTTCTAGCGGAGTGGGTGTGCTGTGATTAGCTTTTGTTTTAAAGCTATTAATAGGGAAAGCACAGAAAGAGATGAGCATGTACGAACTCTCAAGCATGGTACACATACCTGGGAGTGCATGAAGTTTCCCAGTGTCAGACCTATTGTTCCCCAAGCAGAACCATTTGTTTATAATTCGAATAATAAGCATATTTTGGCAGTCCTCCATCTGAGGAACATGTGTAAGAAACAAGTGTCAAACCAAATGCAAGTGCTGCTTGAAGCCTCAAATTAGACTTGAATATGCAGTTACGAAAGGGTGTTTTGAAACATCCTTTGTCCCAATAAAGTCTTTCAGTCTTAGTAGCTCAAAGAGATGACAGGGTTTTGCAGACTTTGACTTTATTGCATTATTTTTCTGTACCTTTCAAGAGCATCTTGCATTCAACAGCTGCAATCATAAGGTACTGCTTTGACATTGTGTTGATGAAAATTTGCTTTTTTTGGGGTAAAACCCATAACTTTGTTTCCTTGAATAATAAATACAATGTTTGGTGTTTAGATTTGTTTTAACTCAACACAGAGCTGCTTCATTTTCAGAACTTCTGGTGGCTGTGGACGGGAGGCTGTCAGGTGGAGAAGCCCTACAAACCTTTGTCCTTTTAAACTAGATTGCAGAAATCTTGCATCAGATCATACTGCTCTTGCATTGTGTTGTTGAGTAACTAGGTGACAATGTTGCATGGTGAAGTGAAGCTGTATGAGCAGAGTGATATCCAGCTTCCAGTGAAATGGTCAGGAACTGGATGTCCAGTTCTAAGGAGGTGGATTGCTTCTTAATACCATGGAGGGGGACCCCAGGTTTACTCTGCTCTAATCACTTGTATAATTCTAATTTCTTTTATTAGTTACCTTCTTAAATTCTTCCAACTCATGTTTCTCCTGGCTTTAGTACCCCATAGAATGAAACAGTTTCTTAAGGACTGATCCTGCTTGAATTGAGGTAGGGCCAGGAAGAGAAATTTGGGAAAGACAAAAGAAGAATGCATATGTATCAGAGTTCCTGAACCATTTAAAATCTTACAATGCATAAAGAGACCCAGTTGCAATGTAGTTTATAAAGACTCTCACTGAAACTTATAATTAGAGGTTACACAAGGGCAGGTAACATTTCAGAAACAGGTAGGGCATCTGACCCAACATGCCTGCTTATTGAAATGGAACCACGGCCTTAGGCTCTCCTGAGATCATCACAGAGCAACTCCCCAGATTTCTATTAAAGGACTTTCCTTCACCTTTGTGCAGGTTTGTCCTTTAAGAAAGGGAAATATTTTCTCCTCAGAATTCTGATATTCTGCAAGTGCCAAAGCTCCTCACGTTATTTAAAATGTTTAAAAAACTGGCAAAATCACTTCCCAGACTTGGGAAGAAAAAAAATCCATTCTGCATTTGGCCTTTACTAGTTGGCATGCTTATTAGCATTCTTGTTTTCACACCATGTTCTCTCTGTGACAGCACTTACCCCCACCTCAGATGATAAAATTTAGCTGCATACTTTTCCTTTACGCTTTTCGACAGCTGCTTTAGAGGTTTTACAATTGGAGGCATTTGAAATTGCCTGCCAGCATTTTGCATTGCTGGGTTTTAAATCAGTCTAATACTAGAATACTTGTGCTTTTCCACCTCTTTGATGGCTCTGAGATCTCAGCACACTGTGTGCAACTTTGAATTTCGCATCATGATCCTGTGTCGTTGTGGGGTAAACTAAGTGGCCCATCTGCCCAAGCTGATACAGCAAGTCACCTGCAGAACTCCTGATCTAACTTAAAGTGATTGAAACGGATAAAAGCATCCTTGCCATACAGTTTTAACCTTTTCAGTCTTTTAATTTCTTTTTGGATAACTGGTGAATCCATTAAACCAGTTTCTTTGGCTGCTGTCATTACTTTTTTTTTTTTTTTTTTTTTTTTTTTTTTTTTTTTTTCTGAATTCCTTCAGCATGGGGAGGAGAGGGAGAGGAAGGCAGCTTAGTCCAAGGAAGGCAGTTGGGGAGCAGGCTGCTCCACTCTTCCCCAGGGAACAGAGGGAAGAAGAGCGTGAACTTGGCACCCAGTGGAGAGTCATGGATATAAACCCTGGGTAGAGCAGGGCTTGCTCCCTGGCTGTAGCCCCTCTCATTGATTTCATGCAATCATCAAATTTGATAGCGCAAAGTGAGGGACCTATAATTCCACATATCTCAGAGACTATGTGGAAGCAGGAATGCCAGCATGGAAAATCTGCTTATCCTTTGCTTTTTTTGAATGATATCTGGACCAACTAATAGATTTTTGCAAGTGTTTCAGAAATCAACAGGGTGAAATTTTACATGCCAGCTACCCTGATCAAACACAGATCTGTCATTATTCTTGCTACTTAGTCTTCTGCCATGTTAGTGAGCTAAACTATCTCCAAGGTACTGAAAACAGTGGGGCTGCATCACCAGGGACAGGGGCAGGAAGAGAGCAAGATCACCCAGTTTGGTTGGCAGCAAGCCATTCCATCTGTGAAATGCCACTCCCTTTCCTGAGCTGTGGAAAGGAGCAATAAGAAGTGTTTGAAGATGTATGCATTCATTTTAATGATACAGCTTTTCTTAAGGAAGTCCTGTGCTCACTGAGAATCTCCGTCACCCATAATCTTTAGCCATGTGTTGCCACCTCCACAGCATCCCTGAATTTGTGTCAGTTCAACTGTTTATGAGGATGTGAAGTGAATGGACTAAGGAATCAGCCAAACAGGAAAGTATTCCATAATTGGAATGTTGTGATTTAGCTTGGTCAATTCTGGGTTAAAAATTAGGTTTACTATAGTTACCGTAATTATTCCTGCACAATAATATTTAAATTTTCTGGTCTCCTTCTGCCTTTTGCTCCCTTCACAAAACTGTAAGCATACAAATATTTTTCCTTTATTTAAATCAGTAAGGATTTCATTAAGCTTGTGCCCTAGGAAATAACAGATTTAAATTCATTCAACTCAGCTTTCCAGGGGTGTTTATCCAGGGCTGTATGGTTATACCATGGGGGCAGACTGAGGCTATGCCTGCCCTTCAGCAACTGTGTAGGAGAAATCTTCTGTGCAGTATTCCTGTGTACCTATTTAGATTCACTCCTTTCCTGGGAAGACTCATTATTTCCCCACCATTTTCCCCACCTGAAATTAGTGTCTTATGTAGTTTGGTTGAAAGGCCCAGAACTGTGTCTGATGTAAATAATCTAGTTGCTTTTTTAATATGAAAAATAGCACTATAGGAAAAACATATGGGTTTATACAAGGACTGGGAATGTGGATGAGCTTCAATGAAGAATAATGCAGGATATCTATATTTGCACAGGAGATAATTTGCTTCTTACTGTATTTTCTGGACTCATTCCAGACAACTGTGGATTTCAGAGAAATTCTACCTTTTGTGTCAAAACATAGTGATGTTTGATACATTTCTGTGACCTTGTACTAAAATTTGCTTTGATTTCACATCCATGTTTTTCATTTCATCAGGTTTCACACTAACACAGATTCTACAGCCTGTGAAAGAGGAGGGATTGTCCTAGTAGATGTGTTCACAGAAGTGTCAGTCTTTCTAGATGGGCTTCATATTTCCCCCCTGCATAAATGCAATCCTATTCTTTTATGCTCGTTATGCTATTCTAGAAGATGATCCCATCTTCTTAAATCTACACTAACTCAAAAATGGGAAAATTTTGCAGCAGTTTTGCTAAATGTGCTGATTTAACTCTCAGAATAAAGTAGTTTTTAGATGTCAAGGCTGTTCCGCATAGCATACTGTTAGTATGTGGATTACACTGCCATGAGCAGTAATAGAGCTAAATATTTTTAAACAGCATAACCAAATAGTTTTTGACTCTATAAGAGACCAAACCTTAGATCTTTATTTTATAAAAACATGTGTTTATACTCCTACTGATGTAGGGATAACCATATGCTAGAGTTATCCTTGTTCTCTGCTCATTCTCTACCAGGATTTTTTGCTGAAGCAGAGGAATTTTGTACATTGGCTGGAATTTCTAGATATATGACTGGGTTACAGCCAGGCAGAAGTCCAAATACACCAACTGAATGTGCACAGGTAGATTTTATTATATTCTTTTATGGAATTTGTACTTCTGCTTTGTGTCAGATTTGCTCTGTGTGCATAAATTCATATGTACCTGAGAACTCTGACTTGCAATGCTATACAAAGCATGTATCAATGTTTAATTCTGTGAAATCTCACAGAAAAACTATGACAATTCTATATTGACCTGAGCTGCTTACCTTAAATAGAGGAAAATGGAAATTTAGTTTGCCAGATAAGGTATGTTGAACACTGAATCCAGTCTTACAATGGCTGAAGCATTAGCCAGAATGCTGAGGTCTTGTTTTTTTTGCTATTACTCTTAGTTGAGACAGATCACTTTTGTTCCAGGATGCTGTATATTGCAGAGATCAGACTCACTTACTTTGAAATGAGTATGTAATTACCCACACCCCTACTCAGAGTGGGATGAGTATTTGACAGCCCTTTTTTTTTTTTTTTTGAACCATGTAACAATACTTAATAATTTTTCAAGCAATCTACTTGTAGTCTAAATTTAGGAATTGTTTCTCAAGCCAGCTGTATTTAGTAAAATTGAGAAATAGAGCTGATTTAGTGGTTTGGTGAACAAGAGTATAGATTTCCTAAATGTTAAGTTTTGCAGTGTTTGAAAACCAAATTTAATTCCCAAACAGACCAGCCTTGATCAGAAATAAGAATGACAAAACATCTGTAGAGTACAATGGCAAAAAACCATGCAAACCTGAGGTTGAGAGTAATTTATCAAAGAAGGACAATCAGAGATAATTTCTGCAAATTTGTCTCTCCACAAAGTGCTTAGATTGGGTAGAAACAGTATTTTGAATTATTATTATGAAAATTATAATCAGTCACTGAAGGTGATTATCTTTAAGAAACCCCTATAATCTATACTATTTAAATGATGCAGGGCAGTTCCAAAATGAGGTTTTATGCCTGCATGGATTTCTGTGGCTTACTTTTCCTGGCAAGAACAGAATATGAACTTATGTGGCGTATAGTACATACACAATCCAGTTAAAGTGTATTTGCAAAATACAGGTTTCTTCAGATGTAAGGATATTAAATGGATATGTAAGGAGTAATTGCTTTATTCTTCAAAGAGTCTGTAGCATGTACAGCTATAATACAGAATCCTAACACAAGTTTTTCAACTTGGTTTGCTAGTATCGGCTAATTATCAAGACAAATTTGCACAAGGGATGAGCATCAGCCTCTCAGGAAGCGTTGTACCTCAGTTTTGACTCCTTGTGTCAGTTCTGTGACTAAGAGAAGGCCATGAAACAGTGCTCACGTTCGCAAACCACAAGTATGTTGCTTGTAGCAGAAACTGGAATAGCCCGAGACTCCTGCAGAGGTACTCTGTAAAATGGGCTTGCAAATAGCCATATTTCAGCTAAGAGGAGAGATTTTTAAAAAAAAACAAAAACAAAAAACAAAACACCCTTGCAATCTCTAAATGAGGGGCATAGGATTAGTGGTGCAGACTTCACACCACAGACACGTTGCCGCAGAATGGGAAAATTGCTGTTTGTGGCAGTCTAGGTTACCCCTTTGCAGCTCTGTGTAATGATGAGAGTGGGGCAGGGCACCTAAACCTCTGTCCTACAAAAGGGCTATTCTAGAGCAGTGTTGTGAGGTGTATTTATTTTATTTGTGTGTTTATTTTTAATTAGACCAGTTCTACAGCAATCTAAACACCTACACAAGCTGTCCTGATGCCCGGTATTTTCAAGCTTGGATTTGCTCACAATGCCGTGAAATCAAAAGGAAAAACAAAAGTATTTGTAGGTCTGTTTTCAAAGGACTTATATTTAAGAATAAGGTATCTTTCCTATTGCCTTAGCAATGTTAACAGGAAATTCAGTAAAAACCAATAGATTGTTGAGTTTTCTCTTCTTCTAAAGCTGTTCCTTAGTCCTATTTCCCTTTCAACCACAAAATCTTGCAAAATGGATCATATTGCATTATTGCATAGTTTTAAATGACTGTTCACCATATTGTACCTCACAATTATTTTCTTTTGCTTATTGAGGATAACACTACACCAGGGAAAAACTCTGATCCTGCGAGATATTTTAGTCCTGCAGTATTAATGAATTGATGATGAAATAATTGGAATATGTACAGCTGAAGGACTTGATATATTGAGTTCACCACTCTTGTCTCTGCTACTTACCACTACAATAAATATTAGAGATGTGGACTGTACAGAGAACTCCATGAAGGATCTACACATATATTGGAAAGAATTTGGGATCACAATTGCTGATAATCTACAGGTAAACAAAGAATCATCAGCAGTGGGTGTGTAATGTGGTCGTGATCCAATTCTTTACATACTCATAGTATATCCTATAATAATAGCATACATTACTGTGAGACACGATAATCCCCTCTCAGGCCACTTGGAGTCATGCTGCTTTGAGTTGAGAGTGTGGATCTAGTGCCAAACATGGATGACCAGCTCCACCACATTCCTCCAAAGCAGTAGTTAGTAGATGTGTGTTTTCCTAGGTTTCTTTGTGGTTTTGTTTTGTTTTGTATTTTTAATTTTATGTAGCCAGTCTGGAGTTACTGATTGAAATTATGAAGCATGTGGAATAAGACAATTAACTTTTCTTTTAAAGTAGTACCACTAAATGAGATCTATCAGCTAGATCAATACTGCATTTCAAAGGCAAGTTTAAAGTCATTCTGCATGGGTTTCAACTCTACATTTTAGATTACTACACAGGGTGTCTGCAGTTGAACTGACTATCTGATCTCTTAGCAACCATGTGATATATCTGTAAGCACACGCACACATGCAGGCTGAGAGCAAGCACTGGTGCACAGCAGGTCACAGTTGTGAACTAGGTCTTACCAGCATCCTGAGCACCTCTGTGTATCCCGCATATCCTTCTGAGCAGAAGGGATAGAATAGTCCCTGCCTGGCAGCATTGCTGTCTGCTCGTAGGAGGGCAGAAGGGGTTGTTGCCTGGTGTTGCCTTCATGCAGCAAGGCTATTGTGCGCTGACCTGCAGGCTGCCTGTACCTTAACTCTGTGGCCAGGGAGAGCCACTGTAGGCAAAATGATGGGCATTGACTTGGTTCCTGGTCTGGCCACTAATGATACAGCATAAATGTTATCTTTGAGTTTAGGTTGTAAAATTTCTCTTCCTGGTCTTGACTGTCTGTATATAAAACCTGTAAATGAAAGCCAGCAGGATATAAATTATGCTACCTGATCACAGCACTGAAAGGCCACTAACTTCATCATCCTTTTGTTCCAGCTGCAACTTTTATTTTGGCAGTCATGAAGGATCTGTTGTTCATTATTATATCTTTACTCTGAAGAGAATCTTTCTAGTACCAAATATTCTGCCAGCTGTCCATCAGCAAGTGGCCATGATGTACTGAAGTTCCAGTTTATTTTCTTTCCCACTTCCATTTATAGAATAACTAAATGTCTCTCTATGAAGGGTGAAACTCAGAAAAAGAAACCTTCCTTAGCTGCAGTTGTTGGGATAGCATGGAATGGGTTTTTATAACTCGCCTATTTAACTTGGGTTGGAAAACCCAGACATTTTCATTTTTTCATTGAGTATTCACTCTTTATAATAGGCTTCTACAAGCTTGTTACCCTATATTGGCAAAACATTAAACAGAATAAATGCAACTAGATTTTTTTTTCTTATTTGCTATCTGAAGTTCATCAGCTTGTGCAGTGAGCACTTTCCCTCCCCCCTTGGACTTTTTTAGTCTCTGTAGTATGAGAATTCAAGCTCCTTCCTCTCTTCTCTTCATTTGAAAGACATTTATGTTACTATGGTGAGGAAAGCATGTAGCATTTAGAGCTGCAGACTAAATATAGCTATGTTCATAATCCATTTTAAGTATTAGGCCAATAATTTGAGTAATTCATATTACAACAAGCATGATCTATTTGCCCTAAACATACACACAAACACGCTTAACAAACATCCTAGGAGCTCAAGAGGGGAAACCAGTCCTGGCTTTAAACCAGCACCCACGTCTCCTGAATCCAGAACTGGCCAAGTCTAAAATAGCATCCTTTCCCATTCCAGAAGTGCTTTTCTGGTAAACGTAAGGGAGAAGAGAGACGTTTCTAGGCTTCCACAAATTCTTCATTTTAGTCACTTTTTTCTTTCTTTTTACAGAGTGTATATGCATGTAACCAGCATGACTTACCTGATTGGGATTATTATTTAAAACAGAAGCTAAAAGCAGAAAATAGTTATATTAAACCTGGGAAAAAAACCAATAAACTTAAAGTATGATTGGGACTCTATAGGAACACAATGCTGACAACAATCTTTTATTGAAGGTGTCACTCATGCAGCTCCAAAAACCCCCCTGGAAATATACTTTTCATTTTTCTGACTTGTTGGCTTGCCTTATATTAGAAGATGCAAATAGTTAATTGTGCTGGAATCGTTTTCTGGTATGTATTTATAAATGCTGGCTATAGTATGCATAGATTATTTGGATGGATGACTCCTTAAATTACAACAATATTCATGGATAAACTAAAAAATAACCTCAGTTAATGGCCACTAAAGATCTTAGTACATTAAATAAAGTCTCTGAATAATTCACCCTTTCCTTTTTCTTAGTATGGATAATCAGTGTACTGTGAGCTCAGAAATGTTCTTTCCAAGAGAATGGTCAAGAGTAGGCTCAGGAGGGCTCAGCTGATCTATTTGCACGCTTGGTCAAGTACATTGAGAGTATCTGAAGGATCTGCATCTTAGATGGTGTACAATATCACTTAAGAAAGGCTGAAGGAATAATTCATGACTGTGTTACTGCTTTTTGTGCAAAGGTTTCCTGAGAAATTAGCCTGTCAAAAGTCTGCAGTAGCCTGACAGTGAAATCAGACTTTCAGTTTCTGGTTAACTCCTGTGCAAATGACGCAGCAATGCGTAGTCTGGTGTCGGTGCTTGGCAAGGCATGGGTGTCTCCACCTCAGAGAAACACTGAGTGCTACTGATCTGCAAGATGGGCGCTGAGGAAGGGGCATCCGAGCTGGGAGCCACAGCTGGTGGGACAAGGCTGCAGCTCTGGGGGTGAGCGCAGGCAGGGGCTGGGACTGGGCTGTGCACCTGCACAGGCTGGGGAGGAAAGTACCACTGATGGCTCTGTCTCACTGGATTAGGATTTTTAGGTGGAAGATGCATCCTGTTGAAAAATTTTGTAGCTCTACTTATCGCATCAGTCACTCAAGCCAAGCACCTAAACAATGGGGTGCACATGATTAGTGACTGTATTTGAGGAGCTGCCTTAATGACCTCTTTCTTGTCACACATGAGTGAGATGAATGGGACAGAACCTGAATCTAGAGAAGGTTGTTCAATCACCCCAGACATAAGACAAACCCTCGTCTGCTTCCCTTCCTCAGGCACAGCACAGCTTCTGTCTTCAGTGTCAAATGAGTCACAACTCCCATGCACACTTCAGCTTCCAGGGCTCCCTGGTCTTGGTTCATCCCATAGCAAAAAGGACTTGAATGAAATTGCACCATATATGCAGCAAGACCTTATATTTAAGTTGATCTAATGGGAAGGTGACAGTAGAAAGAACCAGCCGGCTTATCCTCCCCTGGACAGGTGACCAACCATCCATGGATCCGCAAATCTTGCAGATTGTTGTCTTCAGGGTTAGCCAGCTCACTGCATGACACCTTTTTTCTTTTTTTTTTCTTTCTTTTTTTCCACAACAAGGTTAATTTTCTTCTTAAATTATTTACTTTGCATATTCAGGGTCCCTTAATTTATGGAAGTGGCAGGAGGGCACATCCCATAAGAGAGGAAGCAGAGGAGCTTTCAGCAGCACCTCCTTTTTTGCCAGCCTAGCGCTCGCATCACAGCTTAAGCCTTGGCTGTGACCGGAGTGCTCTGCAGCCTTCTCATGTTCTCTATGTTGTGGATGTGTTTGCTAAACGTTGAGTGAATAAGTAGGTATGATAAAGCTGGATTTCAGGAACTTCCTCATTAATCAGGAAAACCTGTGGCAAAGCTATGATGAGCTAAAATTGTGGTACTATAAAGGCAAAATTGTTTCTGTTCAGCATACTCCAATACTCTGTGAGTAGTCTTGTTTGCACAGTTCTACCCTAGCTGGAGTTTTGGTGGGTGTTAGGCATTGTTCATTTATGTAATTCATTTTTTTGAGAGATATCTGAAATACGAAGTAGCATGTTCTACTTTAATTTGCTCATGGGGACTTCTGAAGTGTATCTTTCTAGTTTGCCTGTATTTAAATTTGGGAAATGTCAGTGAAGGTAGTGCTAGTGTAAGCCACACAGACTAACAAAGCCAAGAAACTAGTACAGATAATATCCGTGGACAGTAGGCACAGCAGTGCTGTTCAGTGACATAACCCAAGGGAAAAAGAAATAAGAATGACCTGCTTTTTAAAAAACAGATTTTTTTCCCTGTTCTTTTTGTCAATGTGACTTGATCTATACCCATGATTTTGGCAGTGTAAAAGGAAGGAATAGGTAAACATTGCTTAAAACAACCCCTAATTTTGATAAAGATTTTATCAAAGAAAAGGGCTTTAGAGAGGACATCAAAACTCTAATCCCACTAATATTTTTATAATAGTTTTGTGAATGTGACTTTCAGTGAAATAAGGAAAAAAAATTGTAGCTGTTTTGCAAGCTCTGTGCACTTCTCATTACTAATTATTGACTATTCGTAAAAGTACTGAAGTATTCCCACTTCATTTATGTCCTAGCTCATTGCTCTTAAATGTTTCATGGCAGTATTGTATTTACTGGTAAAACAAATACACCTATAAGTGAAAATTTAATTTAATTTTTCCCTGACATCAAAGCCAGAATATTCTAATTCATTGTTCTGTGGCTATGCTTCATGCAAAACTGAGTTGATAAGTGTTCTAGTGCAAGTGGGTTTATGTTTTCATTTGGTCAAACCCACCAGGAATGCCTGAATCAGGAATAACAAAAGAAGTAGGAATATGCTAGCAAGCATATCAAGACACTTTATTTGCATAAAGGTGTTTCTCAGTATCAGATACTGGTTGTATTTTTATGTTTGTATGCGTGCATCTAAGACTACGTAATGACAATACAATGGTAAAACTCCAGACTTTGGTCCTAAATTAACTGAAGTCAGTGGAAGTCTTGCAAAGGAAATTAGCCATTAAACCCATTAACTTTTGAGTAATTAGAAACTGCTAAATTGGATCCCTCATAATAAACAACTTATATTTCCCATTTATAGCGATCTGATAGCATATAAGAAGAGTTTGCCTTGACTAACTTCATGTGAATTGTGAGCATTACCCTGTATTTATTTGCAGAGGAAAAAAAATCTGTTAGGGTTAGGTTTAGGTTGCCCTTTCAGGAGCAACTGAGCTGATCCAGTGTAGCATTCCTATTGTGAGGGGGATGTGTTGCTCCACCTCTTCTCTTGCGTTTTCCTGCAGGTTGACCCCCATGCCCTCCTCCCTCGCAGCTCTGGCACTGTGCTTTGTGAAACCATTCAACTCAATAGCTCTATAAAAAAAAACCCAAACTATCAATTTTTTTTTTTTTTGCTGGGTTACTTTTCTGCCAGGTTAGCAAATTGATTTAATTCACAAAAGGAATCTGAGAAACAGCAGAATGGATGTGAAGGAAGCAGAGGGAGTGTGAGGACATGAGTGGGGATAGCTTTGTAGGGGGAAGCGCTTTCCCCTTCAGAAGCTGCAAACTGTAAAACTGCCCAAGCTAGCTAGTGAAAGCTCACCCCTTAGCTGGCACTTGCTGGCTAAGAATTTGTTCAGCCACTGTTCCCTGATCAGCTCAAATCCTTTTGAGCCACAGTTTTGGAGTGATTATTACTGGAATGTAGTTTGGGTAGCAGGAGATGATGACTGAAAGACAGCTCAGGAATAGGCTTTTACCAAAAAGATTTTAATGCAGTTCTCAAAGAGCTGGAGCTGCTGTTCTGGGCAGTTGCTGGCTGATGGTTTAAACACAGCTGCTGTCTATAGTCATGCGAGATGTAAACTTTGCAGCTGTGTTTTCTGTTGAGTATAAGTTCCTGCTTAAAGAGCTTTTAGCTCTTGAAATCAGCTTTCATACCCATGGAATTTTTAGAGATTTTTTTTTTTATATATTAAATAAAGGAAATCTGTGCTCTTATGAAGTCTTTTTGTAGAGTGAGAATAGAAATAAAAGAGAGCAAGATCCTCCATCAGAGACAAGGTATTTCTGGAAAACAGATATTATTCTCACGTACATCTGAATAAATAGATTTAAAATGTAATTTAGAGTACATAAGACCCCCACACCTTTACTGTTTTTTGGTGTGGTTTTTTTTTCATCTGTGAAATGCCTTTCCTGTTTTCAGGGTAGTAAATGTTACTGCATTGTTCCCAGATAAGTTATATATGGGGATATATATGTCTGAAGGTTTACATTGGGATGATCTCATGATTAAGTTAAAGTGTGGGGACTGCCCTTCAGCTCTGCTGTAGTTTTTCTTTATCATTAGTTGATCTGTGTATAAGGTTAATTTGACTTTATTTTTTCTCATGTGGCAGTTTTCAACCAGAAAACCCCAACCACAAGCTGATTTTAATGAAATTTTAATGTAAACTTTCAAACTCATGAAAACCTTATAAAGTATTTCAGACAAAATATTACAAATATCAGACACTTTTTTTCAAAAACTTTTTTAATTGAAAAGCTTTACTGAAGAGCAGTTAAGACAAAGACATCTTCAGTCAACTTCATTGTTTGTGCTGTGTGAGATGTGGTTGCTGGAGTTGTGTAGCCAGAGGCAGGAGATACAGTTCCTTTTCAGACAGGAGAAATTCAGTAAGAGAACTAGTTACGTATGAAGCTTTCCAGGTTTTCTTGCAGAAGGGATATGACACCAGAGCCTGCAAATAGTCACGTGGAAGTCCATAAGGTGGTTGAGAAGGAAGAGAAGAGGAAGTGACAATGTATGCAGTCATCAAGATGCACAAATTTTGTAGCTTGAGGAAACACACTGGTTTCTCAGTGCAGAGCTTCCTGACTGCAACGTCGAATAAAAATGTGGATAGGTTTCCTCAAAATCCAGGTGAGGGTCCTGGAAGGAACTAAAACAACTGAGCGACGTATTTCAATCCAAGTGTGTGAAATGCAGCCTAACCCTTCAGTGAAGAGACTCAGCCCATTATAATCAGGTACAAAGACTTGGATCTTAGAAAAAAGTTTTGGCTTGAGTTACATTTTTTTATACTGAAACTGTTTTACCTGGTAAAATTGTTATGTTTGGTATAGGGAAGAGCTAAGGAATTTCAAATATCCAGCTACCCATGAGCTGCTTGGAAACGTTCCTTACAAAGCATGTTTTAAGGTGTAACAGAGTCTACTACATTTTTGAAGTGTTTGAAGAAATTAGGGGAGATAAGAAGTAAGAACCCTTAGATATTGTCATTCCTTCACTTTACTATTTATTTTTACAATCAGAATTAGTCTTGTTAAAAACACTTGTTTAGCTTCAAAGTACAGATATATCTCTTCCTCACTCTAAATACTGTGGGAAAGAAAAGACTTCTTGCTGCCAGAAGCAAGACAAGTTGCCTTAACAAGACTCAATTCATAATTATGATTTTCCCCCTTTGTGACATTTAAGCATATCTATCTACAAGACAAAATATTTTATAGGTTAATCAAAACCAAAGATATCTGAATGTGTACTTAGAAAACACTGAAATGATTTGGAATAGAGGCTGGGATTCTCCTTTTCCTCTGTCCCAGAAATTCCTGGTTGTCCCTGTAACAGGAGCAGAAAGAGGACTGTGCAGAAGTGGCCTGGAGAGATAAGAAGTATAAAATGGGTTACTCGTGCTGACACGTGAGGTGTTCTTAATTTATTTAGTGTCCTTAGTACATGCTCTTTGTGTGCTGACTTGTGCGTTCTTTTCATACACATTTAAAGATTAATGACTTTTACTGGAGAGAGAGGTGAATATGCAAAGACATATTTTCATTAATTATCTGCATTTCTATTTCTGACTCAGTAGCCTCACAGCAAAGTTTCGCATTTCATGTTTAATTTATATCACTACATATTTCCTTTCAAAACAATAGCATAGAATAACATTTGTTTTTTTATAGAACCTCTAATTTTACAGTCATTTCAGGAATGCATCTAATGACTGGAAAGACAAAGACTTGGCCTTTAAACTCTTTGTAGTGTCTCCAGCTTAGAAATTTTTATCTGTAGGAGGGCAGAGGAACTGGAAAAATGTGTAGAGTTGATACCACATTCAGCTTTCATTTTGACAGTGATGTTATTAGCACTGTTCTAGATGTTGTATATATACTAGATTTGTGTAATACTATAACATCAAATGATACCCGTGGCTGGTAGCCCCATTGACTAATATATATGTGGAACATAAAGAAATCACATGAACAATACATGTGACATGCAGAAGTGAAATTAAAATCTCACACAGTAAATGTTGAGTTTAAGGACACAAATAGACAGTGCTGTGAGGCAGCCTGGCCAATAAGAGTGAAAAATTATTGGGTGAATAATGTTTCATCAGTGATTCCGTCCTGAAAATAGTGAAGTCCTCACACCCAATCTGATGGTGTATATTAAATAACAGATAGCATTGCTAATCTGAGTATTAACCAAGGATGTGAAAGTTAGGTCAAAGTCTGATCACATATTACATAAAATCATCTGAAAAGTTATTGATAAAATAAAATTTTAAAAAAAGTTATTGTGTTTTCTCTCTTGATCTTTACTGATGGCTTTGGATACACTGGTTAAGACATGTGTAATGGCTGTTGGTGGATTGTAAACAAACATGCATCTGAGAAAAAGAATGAAAGGAGGGGTACCCTAATAAACTACTTCATGTGTGGTTCGTGAACTAGGTAGTTGTAGAGCACAGTATGGTTCTTATGAAATGATCCTACAGTCCTCATTTCACTAACATCACCACTGCTGCTGTGTACACGGTCTACTCAGACAATATGGAGCTTTGCCCCAAAAGCAGAAAAATGGGGGAGAGTCAAACACCAGTGATTATTCTCTGCCCTCATTTAATCTCTGAACGGAGGTGGTACAGCTGTTGCTGCTCTGTCAGTTCCTGCCTTCAGATGTTTATGTATCTATCTCATTGTGGACAACAGAAGTGATACAAAAAGCCAAGGTGAAGTCACAACTTCTTTTACATGTAAAAATACTGGTGGAAAAAAACACTGTATCAAATATTGCTTTCCAAGTACCCTGGAGTGTTTATGAGACAAAGTGCCTTTAGGTCTGGCAGGTGGCCACTGCCTTGGGTAGCACACTGACAGCAGAGCTGCCTGGCAGATGAAGTCATCATTCACGTTGCCCCATTGCCTTGTTATACCTTGTCACCACAGATCTCTGCCTCTGGCCAAAATTGCTGTGTCACTGATTCCTTCCCCACTTTTGGGGAACATCGTGTCTTCCAGGACAAATGGTAGGAAATAATCTCTCCGCTTCTATCAGAAAGAAGATCTTTGCTTGCAGGCCCTTTGCCCCTTGGCCTGTTGCCTGTGGAGCTGTCAGAGCAGGAGACCTGTGCACTGGCCGGTCAGAAGCATGGCTCACTGCCTGCGATGCGGAGTACATGGACAGCACCGCTGAAGCACAGGTGTGAGTTTGTTTGGGAGCCCAAATTACCTTTTGGATAGTGGCCTCTGGCTACTGGCTTGTGTAGGCAAGTTTGTGTGTGCACCACGAGGAGAAAGGTAAAAAGAGCGTCATGAGAGACCCGGAGTAAAGGAGGAGTAATGGTGCAACAGATCTGCTTCCAGGGGGGAGATGCTGTGCTGTGCTAGCCTTGAGAGTCTGTCTTTTCTCCCCCCTTGAAAACAGCAATGAGAGGAGAAGGTTTTGGACCAAGAACAGCCTAAAAGAAACTTTTGGACGTTGCTGGTCATAAGTCCCTGTTGCTGATTCTTCCTTTCATCTGTGGAAACAGGATTTCACACGTTCTTTTTTGAACAGATCCACTTATTTGCAAAGACGTTATTTCATCAGTTTGCCCTGAAGGCAGGACCACACTGAAAACATTAATTGGTGAGGTCAAAAAGGGAAAGTGATACTTCTGAGTGAAATTTGTCTTGTAGTCTTTACTGCCAGAAAAACAGATACAGTGAATTGGGTATGCCAGCTGGGGATAACGAGTTTTCTTTTTCTTCAAGTGGTCTCTTAAAAAAATAGTAGCACATGTTTCAAAAATGCTGCATCTCTGAGGGTAATAGGTCTTCTATGAGAAGGGCTGTCAGAGTGAATGTCAGCATTACAGGAAAACATTTCAACACTCCTTTTATGTGAAAAGTGATTAGATGTCTTTTATTTCTTCAAGTGTATGTGTTTGTCTGTTGTATTTTACTTTTATCTTTATATACATGACTCTTCTCTGGATGGTGGTCCAGGCTTGTAAAATAAATCTCTCAAGTACTCTGAAAGGCTATTCAAAAAGTGCTTTGTAGCATGTGCTGTCTTACTAGTGGTGATGTCTGAATGGAGTCTATAAATAACTAAATGTCATGATGTTTTAGTAATGACTATTTTGTTTCTATTCATATGGCAGCTGGATTTTGGATAGTATTATTCAACCCTTACTCATTCTTGTGATGTCTTATTCTCACATAGGGAAAGATGCAGAAATAAAAAGGCAACATTTTTGTTACTACTCTGACATAGGCAGAGAAAAATATTGCATGCAAAAGTAAATTGTAAAACTTTGTTGCGGGTTTTGTGCATTAACTTCAGTTTAGTGATTTGGAACAATCTAGGCCTTTCTGAAAAAAATTCCTTTGAAGTAACCGCAGCAGTTTTTTCTCTTGAACTTGCTTTTTGGGAAGTGGGGGCTATTTACTGAAAGATACAACATGGTGAATGAGCAATAATATTTTTTTTAATGGGTTAATCTTTTGCTTTGTATACATTTCTCAAACTTCTTGAGTTGATCGACTGCTTTGTAATTCTTTGTACTAGAACACACGTACAGACATACTGGTACAGCTGCGTACTTGTGTTAAAACATTGAACTCCAGAAACACCCTATTTTAACTTTGCATAATAGTGACCACAGATTGTAGTAGAGAATCTTCTAAGTTGCAGATGAGTGGAGAGCTAACATTAGCGAACCTGTGAAAAGTGTGGCATTGATTTCTGCCCATGAAATACAGAAAAATGTTCAAAATAAGGCAACAGGAATATGTTTAGCTTTGCACTGCATTAAAATATTTATTGTGAAATATTTAGTGCAGACATAAATGTTTAACACCAAGTGTGCGCTTATGGGGCTTTCCATGTTTCTGTTAAATTTTAGATACAAGTAATTTGGTGGCAAATGAAAAGGAAGCAGAACATCATATTCTTTGTAGCTTTGACCCAGTGTTTGCATTCTTCCATAATGTGGAGAAGCATTGCCCTTTCTGTCCTACAGAACTGAATGTTGTCCAATTTAACTATTATGCATGTGAAATGTTTGCATTGACAAGATGTTTCTCAGACGAAGGAAGTGCAGTATATGCATAGGACAGCCACCCTGCAAAGTGGAAAGCAGGATTTTCTGCTCACCTTTTGATCTCTCAGAAACGAGTAGGTGACAGAGATGCATTTAGCTATAGTAAGTCTTCAGGGAAGACTAAAGAAATTTTAACCACATTTAGTAAGCATCTCACTTGCAAATTGTCCCTGCAGATTTTATCTGGTGCTGTGAATTCATAATGAATAGTTCCTATAACAAAATTATCTTTTTTTGTGCTGTATCAGAGCCCTTACAGTATGCTGCAGAGCATGTGCTGATAAGCAGGTGCTTTTTAAAGATTGTGGAAGTCTGAAGGAAGGGTGAAATTTCAGAGACTGTAAATTTCTGTGTGCTCCATGATGGAGAGTTCCTTGGATGCACTGCTAATTTATGTTGTGTTACTAAACATTATCTGTCAAATGTAAGCACATTATCTTTCTCTAAAAATATGCTTTTTAGTATGAAGTAGATCAGAAACTCATTCTGAGAAGTGCAATTGCATGCATATATTTGTACCCTGAACTCTGCAGAAGGAAGGGGTCACCGTCCACAGGGTGTTACATGATTACTCAGTGCTCTGAGTGCAGCTACTGGGTGACTGGTGTCACCCAACACTTTCAAACATATAGAGATTTTGGGCATCCACCAGAAGAACAGATGAATGCCCTTTGGAGAAGACCAGTGCTGTGCTATGGATTATGGAGTACAATGGACCCAGTATGGACATGCACCATTTTTAACTACAAACTGAACTTCTGGTTGTTGGGGTTTTTTGTTTGCTTGTTTGGTGTAGTTTGTTGTGTTCAGTTAGGGTTTTTTTGTTTGTTTGTTTGTTTGGGTTTTTTTTGTAACCTGATAACATGTCATCTAAGTCAGGCAGCAAACTGTTGCTTTGGAGATCTACAAAAGGATCCAAAAGGACCTGCTGGAAAGGCTTCATATAGTGCATTGTTGACAACTGTTGCATTTGTCTAGATTTAGTTTGGTGAAGTAAAAAGTATTTAGTAGACATTTAATTGACGTGAAGGAAAATTAAATACTTCAGTAAAAGCAGTGCCAATATCTGCACTGCCTTGGTGGGGTTGCCATGACACCTGCACATATACTCTTCTGTCTTTAAATGGATTATTTCTGAAATCTCTTAGGACGACTATTCTGGTTTGAAAATCAAAGGCATGCTGAAACTACAGTCTGGAACATGAAAGCTCTCAAGTTGCCCTATTTATGATAAATACTCTTGACATGCTGTGTTTGTATTATAATTGGTTGGTTTTTAATCTAGAACTTGGTGTTGTGTTGGTTTTCAAGCTGCACTGTTAAACTATATTTTTTAAAAGGAAAATATTTTTTTATACCAATCTTACAAAACTGATTTATTTTCATCTTCTTGGCTCAAAATGAGGTTTCTAACATGTAGTGGTACAGTATACGGTAAATGTATTGCCTGGGGCAGTTTTAGACTATCCATAACTTTGTCACGGGAAAAGAGACAGCTGGATTTTCCCTGTGTATTAGCAGGACTGGGCAAGTTTTGACAATATTGCCTCTCTCTTACTTTCCCTCTTACCTTCAGGCAAATAGATTCTCCTCGTGGATTAGAATGCTTTAATGTGAAATCAAAGTTATTGTGAAACACATTTCGTGTAGAAAGTAGTGGATAGGAGAAACACCTATGCACAGCACCTATAAAGCTAAGGATGGGATAGATGCTTCTAATATCTGTTGATTTCTATGAATCTATAGCTGCCATTCCATCTCTTCTTATTCTTGAAGGCATGTTCTTGGACTTAATCATGCTTTTTCTTAAAAGCACAGTCAGATTAGATTAAAAATTTGTTATGATCTCAACTAATTGAATGGGAGGATAGTTAAAGGAAAACACAAACCACTTCATTTATAATTTACTTAAAACTCAGTTGGACTTTAGGCAACAAAGTATTGCAGAAGCAGACCACATCCCAGAACCAAGTCAACATTTTGAACATAGTCTGATATTCGGCTCTCTCTTGGGAGCAGATGATCTGCTCTGCTCTGGAGAATGATACACCTGAATTTTATGGTTTACTGGCTCAACTGCATGGAACAAGCCATTGCGATGGGTGAACAGGGCTGGGGAGCCAAGGTTTTTGCCATGTGCTTCCATGGGGCAGGAAGGTTTGAGTGGTGATCTGTGATGACCTGATACAGGAAGTAGATCCTGAAGTTACTTAATTCTACAGGAGTGGGAGAAGACTGAATGAAGTTTCAAATGAAGTGGTGACTAACTTGAGCAAAGGTACAGAAAGCTCAACTGAAATACTAGGAAAGGATGTGGCCTGTCACCTAACTGCTCTCATACAAAATGAGCGACACAGGTATTCTGTGGGAGGGTAGAGGTAAATGCACATGAGAATGATTACCTGGAGTCTTGAATGAAATGTCTGTTTCGATGTCAGCTTGCCCATGGCAACACAGAGGCTTCCCAAAGTGGAACAGACATTACACACAATGCTGTAAAGCTGAAAGAGGGGCAGACCTCTGAAAGTAGCTCAGCTCATGCTGTGCCTTTTGCATTCAGAAGAGCCTTCTGCTAATTCTGGTATCTCATTAGAAAACATTGCCCTACTTTTCTGTAACCTCCAGCTCAAAATGCTCTCGAACTGACAGGCCTTCTGTGTGGAATCAGAGAGCAAGCAGTGATAGTAGTCAGAGATCCTATGTTTTGGAAACAAAACTGGAGCCCTACAGTAGTATTCAGAGAATTTTGCATGCTGCAGACAAACATGGGAAGTGGAAGTGCTGCTGCTGGTTCTGCAGGAGAAAGAAAAGTATGAGACAGATATGATGTAGGATTCCAGAGGGAGTCCCTTGACAAAGCATGTGATTCCAGATCTTGTTCTACATCCAGACTTTTGTTGGATTTCGCTTTTTTGTAAATATCTATTTTCCTGTGTATTTTCTCATTTTCCTTTCCAGTGCCTTCCAACCTAGTCTCCATGGATTAATATCCATGATGACCAGTGTACTTTGCCATATGCTACTTTTCGTTGTAAGCTTAAAAAAAAATGATGTGGTTGTCTTTTACAATGTTTTACCTAAACAAGCCAGTATTCCTCTTTTCATTTATTTTTCCTTTCCACATATAGAAGGTACGAGGATATATTTTAAATGCTTTAACAGATTCATCCGTACATAGTACTGACTTGGTCATCAAGATCAGTTGGCGCTGTCCATAAAGAAGCATCTTTCAGCTTGTAAAACAGGAGAAAGAGAAAGAAACCCACTGTTTTAGACAGCCAGAGGCAAGTGAGAAGATAAAATGTAAGATCCTGGAGGGTCTGTAACAGATTCTGACGTGGCCACTGAGAGCTCTCGAGAATGAGGAGGCCAGGAAATGTATGTGTGTTTGTATTTATGGTGCTAGCTAAAGAGTGGGGCAATTCTCAGTACCTTTTATCAAACATGAGCATCTTTTTGCTACCACTCTTATGGGACCATGGGAGCAGGTGATCTAAGACTGCAGCAGGAACTTGGTACTTAAGAAACAATGAGTAAAAGCTGTTTGGGAGATTGGGAAGTGGTGCCAAGGATATGCATTGTTCCTAAAATTGTCTTCAGCAACTGCAAGGTCCCCTCTCCTAAAAAGATAAGGAAATGTGACAATGATGCAAAAAAAGAGTACTAGAGTCTGCTCAGCTGAAGGACACCTTCTGAGCCCAAAGCCCTACATCAGGAGAACCCGATGGATTAGTTTGCTGAGCGTCCTGTTGGCCAAAATATACCTGGGTGTGGTGTCTGCAGGATGTAGGTGTAAGGTGAATGTTTTGTCAAACAAGTGAGTTCAGCAAATTAAGAAAAATGATTGGTAGATTATATTATGATCCCAGTCCTGCAATTTCAGGGACATATAGGGACCGCCAGGAACTTTGTGGATTTTGACTATGATTCATCCCAAATAAAACAAAACCCCCCAAAACCACATCCATTTTTTAGACAGTCAGACATAAGATTCTTCTCTGGTCAGTGGAGAGTAACAGCCTTCTCCAGCATTGGAAAGAGGGCGTTAGGCTTCATTCTACAGTGGTCTTAAATAGGGATATTGAAATAATCTCCAGAAAATTATATTGTCTTCCACTGACAATAGAGGGAGATGATGTGACTAGCATAGACTAGATGGCAAACTTTTATGTGATAAACCTTAGGCAAGAGGGATACAGGCCTTCGAATCAGCAGTTCCCTTTTTCCATTTCTTCAGTGGTGCTGCTGATGCTGTTGACCAGAAGTAGCATACTCAAATGTGTTCAGGAAAGATGGCATCCTCATCTTCTATATACTTCATGTTCTCCACAAGATAGCAGTGGTGCTACTTTGAATTATTCCATGGAAAGAATTCTTTTTTTTTTTTTTTTTTAATATTGCTTTTAATAGACTGTATTAGAACTATCTTTGTTTTTCTGCTATATATCAGTCATAGGAAAGACTAAAATGAAAGTAGCAGACTTGAGCAGAATAAAATCAGAAGGCTTTTGTAGTTTTCTGACAGAAAGGCATTTTGGCATTGGAAAATGGGAAAAATAAGAAGCTTGGATTTACTTCACTCAGCAGTCAAGCTTCAAAGGCTTACAAGGCAGAGAAAAATCTGCATGGCTGGCTGTCTGGCATAGAGGGAAGATACTAAAGATTGATATAATAAAAGTGCTTTGTATAGCATCTTGGTATGGCTTCATGGCAAAAAGTTTATAAATGGCTGAGACATCTTCCTAGACTTCTGTAGTCATCTTCATATATTGTGCAATGTTTATTCTATCAGGCACTATGTATTAATTTTTCTCTCTCACAATTCAGTGTACACATTTGGAAACACTTCAGAGTACTCCCAATTACAGTAATTCTTTAATACAACAAGGCTGGTTAGATTAAAGATTCATGGTTTTTCTGCTGGAGAAGAAAGTTAAAAAGCCGCTCTCCTGCTGTATTACTGATGTTTAACATTGGCCTTTCTACTGGCCAGTATCTAAAGATCAAATATTAGCTGCTTGGTCACATTTAATATTTTATCCTAGGTCCTTTGTACACTGTATATTTGTAGTTCATGAATATATGTTGTGAGTTGACCCTGGCTGACAGTTAAGCCCCCATCCTGCATTGGGATAGGGTGACAATTGGAAAAGCAAAAGCAAGAAAAGCTCATAGGTCAAGATAAAGGCAATTTAATAAGTGAGGGGAAAAAAAGAAAGCACCAAGTCATGCAAAGGCAGTCACCACCTCCTACCAGTTGAGTGATGCCCAGCTAGTCCCCAGGCAACAGTTACTTTGGAAAAACTCCCTCCTAGTTTTATTGCTGAGCTTGATGTTATATGGTATGTAGTATATCTTTGGTCAGTTGGGGTCAACTGTTCCAGCTCTCCCTCTCCCAACTTCTTGCCCACACCCAGCCTACACAGTGAATAAACAGGGAAGGTGTTGATGCTATGTAGGCACTGTTCAGCCATAGCTAAAACATGGGTATGTTATCAATGCTGTTTTTGTCACAAATCTAAAACATGGCACCATATAGGAGGCAGTGAAGAAAATTAACTCCATCCCAACGAGTTGCAGCACAATATGATGTCTGAGCTAATGCTGCAATCATTTTAGCAGTGGTCTGTTAGCAGTTAGCAGCTATCATTTTTAGCAGTTAGGAAAAGATGGTTACTTAACCTAACTTGACAGTATCCTATAGAGCATTATCAGCAAAGTCAGGGAAGTTTAGAGTCACCTTGATATTTATCCTTGTTACTTGTCAATTATCCAAAAGAAGTCTACTAGAAAGTCAGCTTCTCACATAGTCCTCAAGTCTGGTACTTTATTTTAGATCACGTATCCACAAACTCTAAAATGCGTAAGGGGAAATAATCCAGAAAAAGTACTGTTTTCATGCCAGTAAAAATCTCGATTTGTTAGGTTTTACTGATTTCTGAAAAATAGCTTAACATTCAGTGTTGATTAAATCATCTGGTTCACAAATAAATTTTGTACAGACTTCCTTGTTATTTGGTGGGAATCACAAAAGGGGACATTTATCTGCAGTACCTGAAGTGACTTTTAAAAACACAACGAACAATAAGTACATAAGCACCTTGCAAGTGGCTGTAGCTGCTCCATTTATTTATTTTTTATTCTTTGACAGGAGCTACTAAAACAAATCACCAATGTCCAAGTGGTAATTACAGTTAGACTTCTTTGTTCTCGGTTAAAAGTGATTTGTCATTAAGCAGATCAAAGGCTGCCATGTAGTTCAAGTACAGACAAAATGTGCTTGTATAATAAGCTGTGCTCCTTCATATTTTAGATTCTCTTTAATCATGTTGTGAAATCTAGATTTATAAAGGCACATACATAATAGAGAATTGGAACATTAGCATCCTTTGTTCTTAAATTTCAATTATATACTATAATTTCCTTTCGATTCACCAGAAGTAAATAAGTCTATCATACTGGCGGTCAATCCCCAGAACCAGCTTGTGCTGCTACTTCAGAAATACATTTTACAACAACCTTTAGAGTAGCTATAAAGAAACAAAGATCATCACTCAATTATTATAATAAAAAAATCTTGTCATAGGAGCATGAAAGGCTGAATTATGTTTACACAGGTGTACACCCTGATAATGCTGTTTGCTTTGGTTGAACGTTTTCATTGGTGGAGCAAAAAGAAAAGGTTAACTTAATGGTACAAATACACAATGATTAAATTTGTTCTAGATGTGTTCCAAGGAAAGTGAAGAATACCACAGAGAATTTGCAAGCTTGAAGTAAATTCCTAGCTCATATTACTTCAGAAGCCTAATAATTCATAGCCCATCTGCTTAAATGTGCATATACCCAACTAAAATACATTGAGTTTCATAACTGCAGTACTTTGTGCTTTGAACTCAAAATTCTCACATTCTCTTTGGTTCACTACTATTTGAAAATAGTGACTGGAATTTATGTTTCAGATTCTCAAATGTCATAAACTGGTGTAGGCTGTTTGAATTCAGAGGAACTGATAATTTGTGTAAGAACTTATTTAGCTTTTGTAGCTATTCTTGCAACAGTTTAATAGAATCATTGTTTTCTATAGTTCTGGACCCCTAAGAAAAGAAAACTATGGACAGAATATTTTGTTTCCCCAGACATCTCATAAAAGTTGAATCTACTGTGAGTTCTTCCAAGAACAATTAACAAAAGTCAGTATTTGGGAAGCACAAAACAATGTATATTTTTAATGAGTAGTAGTACGCAGATGTACAAAATGAACAGTTCACAGGTGGATAGGTGTTGTTTTAAGGCAATTTATCCAATGAATGAGCATATCATGTTGTTTGAAATGAGAATTTCACAGGGAAATAGCCTCAGTACTGTGTGACTGGCAGACACCCTACCTTGCCTGTGCTACCCTTTTTCCCTCTCTAGCTCACGTATGTGACTACCTCAGGAGCATCTTTTTGAAAAAATGCTTGACCATTTGTGAATTGCACAAAACTTTCAAAGGGGTAGGTAGGCAGCAAATATACATAAAGCAAACAAACAAAAAACTCTCAAAAGCATGGCAGCCCATAAGTGTTCCCCAGGCAACCAAGTCAGTATTTAACTGCTGACTAATAGTGTGGTAGGTGTTTGAAAAATGTAGAAACTTCACTGTTTTCTCCATCTGATCAGTGTATGAGTAAAGGAAACAGTATTGAAATATATCTAACCGAATCTAATTTGAATGCTTGTGAAAATGTTTTTATAATGATGTAGAAATTTAGTAAAGAATGATTCTGTTGCACAGTATCTTCTCCGTTTCAACTTTTTTGGGGGAACTGAGCTACAGTAATATAATCTGAAGCTTTAAAGTGATGCTGTTGTACTGTGCTTTCATTCTGTATAGGATCATGGACAAATCATTGAATTTTTATTCATATTTAGTCTTGGACTTCATAGTGTTTTGTCATATGCCCTTTGTTAATGTCATGGGGTAAACCTGATTTAAATATGGCACATAATGCTATAATGTCACAGTATTACATTATGCTATTCTTTTCCTACTAAAATTCTGGGGAAATAAACAAATGACTAACAAAATTCAGATATATATTTGACATAAAATCCAGCTGAACTCCAACCTTTGTGATATTTTGGGGGGCTTTTTTGTTGGTTTGGGTTTTTTTTGACAACCATATCGAAATTAATTCTTTCAGGTTTTCTGAGTCTGTAAGCAAAGGGGGAAGAGATACTGTTCCAGTGTCTTTCAGTTTATGGGTTTTGTAGCCTATTTCAGAGGAATCTAACTAAGGATGGATTATTAAAGTTATTTTTGAGCCTAAAGGTGAAAGCAGATCCCTAGTAGACTAGAATCTTAAATTTAGTCTTAGTTTAGTGGATTATTTTATGTGGGTTTTGTGGGGCATTTTAAAAATGTATTCCCCCCCAGTTATTCCTGTCCTCCCTTCTTTCCTCTGTCTTTTACATGTCTGGACAATAAACAAGGGGTTTGGGGCAAGGGCTCATGCAGTGTTTCATTTAATGGTACCATTTAGCTGGGAAGTGTCTGCTACATCATGCCACAATTTAAACATGATAGTCATATGAAGAAGGCTAATTTCTAGGTAGAATACAGTCTACAAATATTGTGGCAAATGGCAAATATGAAGACTTTTACTTAATGGTTTTGTAGACTGGCATGTCATGTAGTCTGTGAACCATCATGAGTTTAAAACAAGCAGATGTTCCTGGAGCCTGGACTGTTCTAGGAATAGTGTTGGTAGCAACAGCAGCATTTTTTTGGGCAAGAAAATCCCTTAGAAGCACGTCATACCTAATCGTCCTCGTTTACTCACAGCTGTCAGAGACTGAGGACTGACCTTTTTTCAAAAAAAGAGAAAGGGGAAGAACAGGCTACTGTTACAACATCCCAGTCAGTTTAAGCTGGGACTGCTGCTAAAAAAAAGATGGAAAGATGGTTCTGCTCTTCCTGACTGCTTATTTCCTCCTTCCTTAAGCCAGTACATCAATTTCCATGGCTGTGCAGTGAACCAGATTGGGGAACTGGTTCTGAAGTGGTTACTAGTCAGACATAATTTTCCAGAAGTTCTGGTTCAGTTCCCTATTACAGCTCAGCATGGGTTGGGAGTGGGAGGGAGGGTGGGTGGCAGCGTGCGTCAGGGCATGGAGGGTGGGCAGGGCCCGTCCTCACAGCTGGGGCAGCACCCACCCTGGCTTGAACTGCTCCGCAGACTGGGGTGCCAGAAAAGCCCTTGGGATTTGCTTGGGTGCATTCAAAAGGAGATTAGACTGCGGTGTTGAAGAGTGCTTGAAAAGCTGTAATGCTCAGTCAAATCCTGTTATACCAGAAAGTCTTTGCAAAGTTGGCTTGCTGTCTTGCTTTTAGTCATAAATTGCTCTAGTAAAATAAATGAGAACATGCTTGCAGGATTTTACTCCATGTGAGAGAATTATCTCTTTTACCTGTTTACTTTTTTATTCCACTACCCCTTTACTTTAAGACCTTTCCTCCCCAGGAAGTGAAGCTTTGTGTTTCAGTTTGGGCTTCCCTTTCCCTCTACTGGACTCATCTCCCCTCCCTTCAGTCTTTGAAAAAACATTAATTGTAGATTGATTGTCTGTCTGAAGCTCAACCATGAGCAGTAGGGAGAGACTGACCATCATTTTCCCTGACATCAGTTTTTCAAACCTGAGATAAATGTTTGCCAGATCCCCAGCTGTAGTTCCATGGGCTTGGGAGCTGCATCAACATGTACAAACTGAAGAGCTGTATGTAAGGGTTGGTTCAAAGATATCTGACTATTAAAAAAAAATCTGTCTTTCACAGTGGTTTTGTTTATAAGATTTCTCTAGGAAATTAGTCATTTTTTTTACTAGATTATCTTTGGAAAGAAGGCTTTGTGAAGAGAACTTAATCTTAGGGTGTCTTGAAGTGTGTTAATGTTGTTAACATTTCTATCCAAATAAATTAATTAAAAATAGATCAAAATGATCAAAACAACCAATCCAAACCCTATCCATAAACAAAATGTTATCTGGAGTTGAAGAACCACTTTAACTCATCTAAATTCTTTTCTTAGGACCTTTCAAGCATCCTTTCCTGGGAAGCTCAGAATGCTCTTCTGGAGAAATACTCTTATCAATACATTGTTATTCGTGTTGTTTGTATATTTAGGATTCTGGGTTTTGGTGACTACAGGGTAATGACTGTATTTGCAAATCAAAGCCATGTATAAGTTTTTTAAACCCACACCTATGTATGGGGACCAGAACATACAGTTCAAGAAAAAAAAAAGAATAAACATTCTTAAGAACTTTCAGCGTCATTAGACACTTCACCAGGATTTTTTAATCAGTAATTTTTAAAATATAGTACATACCAAACATTGGTCCCAATTCAACTCTTCCATCTCTTGTTAATGAATAGTAATTTGCTCAGGACTTTCAGTAGTATCTGAAAAGCCAAACAACCATTTCTCCCTCTCAGGGTTGTGAGAAAGGGATTCTTTTTACTGCTAGAGGGCTTTCCTTCTGTGGTAGGTGATGGTGGTGGTATTTCTCCAGGAGTTCACCAGGATGCTGTTGTACTGTGCACACAGACTTGTGTCTTCTTACCATAAGAAAGTGCAGTGTTGTTAATTTAAGTCAAGTAGTTGTAACCATGGTTAGAAATAATGTCAAAGTTACTCCATGTAGATCTCTTTATACTGTTTGTGTAATGGAGTGACTTAATTTCAATATGTCTTTAATGAAAGAATTTAATTATGGATACAAAACAATTTATTCAATTTCCAATGCAATTCAATTCTTTGGGGTAGTAGAAATTACAAACTCAACAGTCTAAACATTTACGCAGTTTGCCATGTCACAGGATGCACGATGCTATGCATGCACTGTGCTTAGACTTTCAGTAATTTAAATAGTGAATGTAATGTTAGGACTAATGTTTCTCATAATTCTGTGTGCTTGTAAACAGCATAAATATCTGTCCCTCAGTTGGAAATGGATTCATTCTGTGAGGAAATTGTGGTGTTAGATGTATAAAATCAATTATTTTATTATGGTATCAACTATGCTCCTCTTGGAGTAATTACACCATTTTTTAATGACCTAAAAAGGAATGAGATAAAATCTGTATTGTTCCGCTGATTTTCTCTTAGTCTTTCATATGCTCTCACAGTCATGAAATAGGAAAGTGGTCCAAAGACAAAAGCTGTGTCTCAGCAGGGAGAGCTGTCCCTTGGAAGGATGGTCATCTGCAACAGCATGAATAAAGCCCAACTGCCTTCTGAGGGTAACACAGGATTTGGAAGCACAGCTGTGAAATAAGCATGACTGGTATTCACTAAACTTCTTACTAAAGGCTGCTACAGCTGTTGGTTAGTTCCTAAAACACAAAAAGCAGCACATGCGTAGGATCTAAATATACAAACAGCATAACTTGTTCTGGTATCTGCCTCGTAGAAAAAGCAGAGTGCCTCTAAACACCTTACCCCCCACGAGTGCAGGGTAGAGTAGTGGCAACTTTAATATTACAGCAGTGCTTTTAGACTTTACACAGGTTTAATAGGTTCTGAGAGCAGAGTACTTGTCTGATTTCCCATGTAAATTGTTGTCTCATTTTGCCTGTTAGTGCAAGCACAGGACAGTACAAGGTGAGTAATGAGCTGTTCGTGCAGGACAGGTTCTGCATTGAGCTCTGCTCATTGCAGTTCTACATGGCCTTTGTGAAAATATATGGGAAGCTGCTGTGCCTGTGTAAAGCTGAAACCTCCTTGCACGGTGAATGCTTTGAGCACCTGTGTGTTTAAAGAAGCTTTGGTTGTGTTTATCTATATTGACCAGAGCTTCCAGTTAATAAATTACTGTCAAAAAGAGGCCATGCTCTCAACAGACCTTAGGTGCCAAGAATAACCATATATATAATTAAATATAGACAATTCTTCAAAATTACGATACACACCAAACATTGACCCTAACTCAAATTTTGATGTTCCTGCCAATACAGTAGCAATCCCAGGAACAATTTGGGTTTTTTTTAGAGACAATCATATCTCCTTTCAAATTGAGGAGCAGTGAACTTTGCAAGTTGCATCTCCACTGCTAGTGTGATTTCCTCACTAAATTTATTAACTGGACAGTGTAGGAAAATCTGCTGTTTGCTACTGCAGAAAACCCAGAGGTAAACTCTACAGAAATGTTTCCATGAAGGGTGGTCTGCAGGTGAGATTTCAATCCTCTGTATATAAACCAGGTTTATGATTCTTGCTTTTTATGCTGTCACAAAGTGTAAAATTGCTCAGAAGGGATTTCTAGATATTGTTGTTTCTTCTCATCTATGAAGTAATTTTGTCCGCTATCTCTTGGCTCATTTTCTTTTTTGCTGGATTGATCTACCATTTAAATCAATGGTACAGATGAGAGAATGTAGAACATGATTCCTTGTGCACATCAGAATTTTTGTCCCAAGGGACACAGTGAACTGGTGTTCTTAATATCTCTTTGCATGAGACCTAAAACCACAGTCTTTTGTCATGGCATGTGTATGTGTGCATTTGTAAGTGCCTAATGCTATATATGTTTAAAGAGAGGAGGGAGAAAATTACTATGTTTATGATGCAGTCTCCTTTGACTGTGTCATTTAGGAGGGCTGTCATGGAATGGACACAGGTTTTGTTAGGCATTAAGTTGTCATCTGCACTTATCAAAACCTTCTATTTAGCTTCAAAACAAACGTAGCTCTTGGTTAGGGCTGCCCTTGCAGAGCGCGTTTTCTGGTATGTAGGTTCTGTCTCTGTCCTAGTGGAAGTCAGTAGCTGACTTCTGTGGGAAAGGACTAGAAAGCTACTTATTAGGGTATCCTAGCAAATGCTAGCATATTACTACCCACGAGTTCATAACAGATAGTTAAAGATGACTCTCTATACCTGATTCAAGTAACTCATCACAGAGATTGATGCTGCAGAATGGTAAGGGCAAGGAGTAGAAACCTGATGTCCTATTTCCAGGCTGACTTTGTGAAAGCATCATCTATCCTCAGGTGCCTCTCTGCTGATGTTAGGTCACTCATTTTTAAAGTCACAGTGTCACTTACACATCTCCAAGGAGTGAGTGGGTCCTGCATATTGAAAACCATGAATTTAGAACCAAATTGATAATGAATTACAGACTGCTTTGGAAAAACCTATTTTAAAGTAATGCTACTGATGTCCACTGTTAACTACAAGTACAAAAGAACAAAGGCTATTTGGAGGCTTCTTTTAAAATTTGATGCTTGCTGCCCTTATCTTGCTGGTTGGGGGGGGG
>NW_020799095.1:22791343-22897093 GCF_003259725.1 Athene cunicularia | reverse complement strand
GGGGGCAGCAGAGAAGAACACTATAATGGTATACTTAAATTGCCAGATCTAGACATTTGGGGACTTAATGAGCAGTAGACAGTGAGATCCTTCATGGGAGAAGGGTAACCTGTTATCAAATCTAAGATGTATATATAGGCTGAACCAGGAGAAGTCCTTTTATAGAATCCATAGGAAGTCAGACTTAGAGTCTGGTTTAAATGGAAGATAATCAGTTATCTGATTTGTTAAGTAGCATTCTCTGTTTTGAGATCTGCTTTTCTCCAAAATATTTGTATTCATATAAATAATTATTTGGTCTATAAATTCCACCTGGTCATGAAGTAGCAGTTGCTTCATCTCTAGAGTCAAAACCAGTCTTGCTGGGCATAGCCTCATTTGCTTACTTTTATACATTCAACAGCTTCAGTGGGAATATACTTATACTCAGTAAAGTTCACTGCAGAAGGCAGGTAATTTGGCCATCTTGTCTTTGATTTCCTTATGTAGCTGACAAAAGACATAAGTATTTTCTTCCCACTGTACTCCTTACACCTAGCAAACTTTTCCAGTCTCAAAGTTCGGATTCAGTCTTGGCTAAAGTGTAAGCAATTTCTGATCTGTGTAGATCATAAACCCATGAGTATAATTTCTTTCATTGCCTTTTAAGGTGGGTTTTTTTTAAGGAAAAAAAGTGGAAATTCACCAGTAACTCAAGCTAAAATATTTCTGTTTGAAAAGACTTCTTTATTCTTTTAAATATTTCAGCCACTGAAGAGAAAAAAAAATGTATTAAAAGAAAAGGCTTGGGGGTTTTTGACTCATGCTAGTCAGGACTGTGGCACTGACTTCTTGGCAGATGCAGAAACATGCAGGGACATGGCTAAACTAGTGGGAAGAGATTTGGGGGATTTTGCCTGGGAAAGCCTCACAGCAGCAGCTGCTGCTGAACCATGTGGTGTGGTTTGGAGTCTGTTGGCCAGGGGAGCATTCCTTCCAGGGCAAAAAGTGCATGTTACATGACTCCCTGCAGTTTGAGAAAGCCTGAGTGCTTCCTAAATTAGGTAGCCATTGCCTACATGTTTGTTTATATTTTGGTTTGCTTGTATGGCTGCAGAATAGCTCAGATGACAAAGATGACAAGTCTTACATATTTAGCATATTAGTTTATAGTTAATAACTGTACCAAAATCATTTACTTCCACAGTGAGCTACAAAGTAAGAAACAAACTAAGTGGATGGTTAGATATCATACATGTTTTACAGCCGGTGATTCTATACAGTTGCACAAGGAAAGAACTACTGCTGGTCTGTATATTTAGGCTAATTGCTACTTGCCTGTGATCAGAGTAGACAAGATCTGAAATCGCAAGGAACAAATATAATTTTATATTGAGGTAGCAGTGGAAAATTCATTCACACACTTAGTCCTAGTGAGCTAAACACTGTACAGGCAAAGAGAAGAAAAGAAAGTGCCTGTCTGAAATGCTTTCCAATCTAAAGATAAAGAAAGAAGAGCTGGATACAACAAGCACAAAGCAGCAGTCAGAGAGCTCAAGGAAGCAGTGGTATATTTATGCTTAATGCAATAAGCACTGGTCACGCATGTGTGTTGCCTCAACTTTCTCAAGTGTTAGATGCCAACTTGGAGGATCTACAAGTTGAGTCTTTGGGAGGCAGTGAAAGGAAGGCAGTGCATGGTGATCTGTCTGGTGAGGAAGGGAGATGGGGGAAAGGGGAGGTATACAAGTGCTTGAAGAAATGTTTTCTCTGGTGTGCAAAAGCATCCAAGCTGCCATACTCAGATAAAAGGCTTGTTTGTCCCTGTGTAATGTTTGCCAGATTTCAGCAGTCAGTAATCTAAGCAGTAATACTTATAACCTAATTTAGCAGAAGCATATGGGTATTCTTGAGAGTGAATAAGATAGATACACTGCAGAGGGTGGAAAATTGAAGATGATAGGACAGAAGGAAGTGAGTGACACGACTGCAATGCTGTTCATGGCTAGTGTGCAAAAATTGCACTCCAGAAATTGTGAGAAATAATAAAAAAAAGTTGTTTTTTAATCCTCTTGTAAATTTTCACCCTATCTAACATATTTCTGATGCTTTTCTGCAGCCAGAAAAACTCAAGCCTTACCAAGTTTATAAGGTCAAAGAAAGATGTGTTAAAAATTCACACTGTGTGTGGGTGTGCTCAAGTCAGTTTTGAGTGTTGTTGATTTCAGCTGGTTTCAAAGAGGTTGTTGAGTTCGCAGATGTAATTTAGGTCCTTTGAAGTTTTGGAAAAGCACGTCTCTGGGAAGAATAGATAAATCCTATAACTCAGCCATAAGAGAAGTTTAATTGAGGCTTGACTCTTTCTTCAATAGCTAAATCAGCCATCTGTGAGCTGCAAATACATAGGGAACCAGTCTTGCTTGTAATGAGGCTACAATCTGGTTTCATAGAACTTTTAATTTAACCATCTGACCTTATTTACGGCTTCTGTGTTGGTTATGAAGATAAATCAATAGGGATAAAGGCAGGTATTTCTTGTATATAGTCCCTCTTAGGTTGCAAAAGATGGGCAATCTCACATTTGACTGAACACATCAGGAATCAAAGAGTAAAAGACCATTTATTTTCTTACCATTCTCACCCAGACCAGTTCTACTTTTCTCACCACTTCTTAGACGACCAGCTTCCCTTGAACTTCATTGCTGCTCTTATTGTGATTCCTGTGTTTTTCAAGGACACGCAATGCCACTAGCCAGTGGTTTGTGCACATGGTTTAAGTGCCTGCTCAGTCTACCTGTGCTTTGGGCCCTTTGGGATTTTTTCTTGTTTTTCAGCAATCTCGTCTCATAAAAAAAGTTCAAAGGCTTATTTATATTTACTTCCACAAATGTTTGCAGGGCTTAACCTAAGTAATTTTAAACTGATGTTTGTTAGGATAATAAGTTGTGCTTGTTGGACGTGTATGGAAAGTGTATCCTATTGCTGGTAGATCTGAGGTTGGAACTATTTCCATAATTATGAAAAATGAGAAAATATTTTTTTGATTGCTTTCTTAGTACTTAGAATTTAATTATTACTGGGTAAGTATTAAAATTACAGTGTGAGTTCAATTATATTTAATTAATAGCTATCATCTCACTTGACAGTTCTGTATTCTGAAAAATATTCTTAGACCCACAAGTTCTCTACAGTTTTCCTTTCCCTGAATCAATTGTAGTAAATAATGCTTGTGCTGATATACAATCTTTTTCTCAAAGTGGCCTTTGTTGTGGCATCAAGATTAAAAGAGAATGAGACTTGAAGAGAACTAAGAGGATAATTCGTACAGATTATTGTCACATATCTATACCACATGTTCCCAATCAGCTCTATATAGTTTACTATGAAAGGTTCACAGCAATTAATGCAACAATAATACAGTTTTTAATTAAATACTAGTGAACAATAAATCTTCTGGTGTTTATTAATTTGAAATGTTTCTCGACTCTGCGGTTGATTATGGTACTCTGTAGAGCTTGTGGAACCATGTATTCATAAATAAGTGGAGATATATATATCTTTATACACTCACCAAGAGACTTCTAAATCTGATGTTCTGTGTATGTATTTTCTCTCTGTTCTTTTAAAGTGGAAAAAGACCAGATTGTAAACAGGAGTTTATGGGTATTCTGCCAGACCCTGTGAGAAATGTGTGTGCTTTTGCCTGACAGTGGAACTCCTCTTAAACTGGGCAAGTTTTTCATTTACCACAAAGCCATTAGAAGATGTTCTGCAGCTTCAGTGGAAAATATGATGTCTTTGGGCCTAGATGTAAATACATATTTCATGCATAGGTTCTACAATTTATATATAGAATAGGAATGTACATCATATTCATGTCCTGAGTGAAGAATGGCAGAATAATTTAGAAAAGATATCAGAAAGTAACCACAGACCAAAAAAGTCCTAACCAAATCTTCACTGACGTGAAAAATGCAGTGTGTTGTTCATTTTAAATCACACATTGAAAGAGATGAGCTATGTCAAAGTGTTTCACTATTATTTCACCCATCTGCTTATGCTTTGGGGAAGCTAGGGAGTTTATGTGTTTCTGTAAGAGCTAATACTGTATGCTAAGAAAAACAGACATTTCATGGACTGGGAGTCCATACTGGAAAACCCATCAGTGCTGGATTAAATTCTCAGTAGTTTCCATTATACTTAGTACATTATTTCTGATTATTAAATCTACCTTTTAAATAGATTATAATGTTTAAATTATAATGAGATGTATCTATATATAGATGTTCCAATCAAGATATATTCTAACATTTATTTAGTTATTTAGACTAGTTAGGAAGAGTCACATTTATAAAATAGGTATTTTTAATGTCAATACTATGAATGAATATTCTGGGGAGAAAAAAAAAAGTCTGGATCCATAGTTCTCATTTGATCAGGGAAAGAGGAGCCCTATTTCAAAGGAACATGGAAGGATGGATGACCTGTGCTGTCGGGTAGCTGGACAATTTAAAGTCAGTCTTGGATATAGAGACAGGAGATGAGCTTGATTTCAGAGGACAATGGAGATTTTGTACCTGGCAAGTAGTACTTACTCTAAAAATGTAATCAAAATGCTATCTGGAGAACAAGCCTCAGACATTTCTGAACATAGTTTTAAGTACTGGCAACAGTTTTACTGTCCCTTTACCCAAAGAATATCCAGTGAGTTCCAGCCTTGCTTTGGTCTCTTTTGTCTTCTTTTTCTTCTGTGTTTTGAAGTGTTCAGAAATGGTGTCAAAGGTTCAGTTACTGGATGGGGCTGAAGTGCCCTGCTTGTCGTAACTGCTTGATCTGATCTTAAGTGATATCTATGTAGGCAAAGACCCAAGAGAGTAACATAAATGTGAAACGCTAGAAGAGTGGATTTGAATGTTAGCAGGCAATTGTCTATGTGACTAAGAACAATTTTGTCATGTTTTGTCATCTGGCCTAGAGCCTAGCCCGCAATACTTTCTAGTGAAGAGAAAGTTGCTTTAAGAGTGTCTAGGTTTTGTTTTCACCCTATGACAAAGCCCAACGGAGCAGCGTTCTCAGTCAGGCAGTCTGTGCAATGGATTTTGGATGGCAGCACTGTAGTATTTCCACATTTGGAAATGTTTTTCTGTACAATTGGAAAAACAGCTAAGGTGTTGAAAAATGTTCATGTTTATCTTTGTCCTGATACTGTCCTTGTGATTTTCTGAAGTGATTCAAAGCTATCTGATATCAAATAAGCTAGTTTTTCTCTTGCGCTCTTTGGTAAAGACTACCTTCCCTGGTGCACATGGGGACTAACTCACTTTCTTCATATTCATAGCAAATAACTCCTTGAATCTTTTGGGGTATTTTGGGATGATCAAGTGAGTATCCACTGGCTGTGCAATGGCATTGTGTGGGACTGTTACTAGAAATGGTACTTGTACTGGCTAGTTTTATGAAACTAGATCAATTGTCTCACAGCTGTGTGTTGATTTGATCTAATATAAGATGGGTTTAGAATAATAAAGTCCAAGCTGCTGAAGTATCCTGAAAATAGACCTTCCTGGAACTGTTAGCTGAACTACTGAGACTTAACACTGGGGTGGGTGGCGGTGAGGGAAAGCAAGCAAATTTTTACTTGGAAGACAAGTTGTAGACTTAGTCTTTGAAACTAGGATCACTGCTTGGTTTGTGCAGGTATAATACTTGGTCCTGGTGTGTGTCTGGGGCTGCTGAGTGTTGCTGCAATAGGTATGACAAACATTTAAAACATGAGAGAAATGCGGACAGATGAGTGCACTGGGTTTACAAATGTTAAATCCCACCCACAAACGACTTTCCTTTGTGCACTGTCTGACCCCGTGGCACATTCCAAGGAAGAAGTAAATGGATATGCCTGAGCCAACCTATCTCACATACTGACTGCATCTCAGTAGTGCTGAGAAAAGAACAACATATATTGCATACTTTTATTCAAACCTATATGATGCTGAATAATATATTTTTTCTTTGTGTAGTGGAAGCAAAATTAGTAAATGGTTGAATGGAAAAATAATTAGCAAAATTATTAGCAGTGGAAATAATTTGGGGTCTAATTTATGTTTAGCATCAGAGCAAAAGTGTGCCTATATCCTAATAATATCTCAATGTGTGTTTTAGAAATATTGCTATAATTTCCTGCCAGCCACTACACAATTCTGTGTTGTTATAGTGTGTAAAATTCCCAAGTACACAAATACATACACTTTTCTGTAGTTAGCACGCCTATAAAATGTGGGATTTTTTTTTTTTAAATTTACTAGAGGAGGAGGACATAGGAAACAGAATTGTGGCTCTTTGGTTCAGTCTAATCATTAACGAGAGTGAAAAAGAAAGTTAAAAAAAATCTCAAAGGCATTGCCTTGAAATGCCTTCCCTTCTTAACAGGCAATGAAACTATATGTTCCCTGCTGCTTTATCAAAAGCAAAGATTTAGTTTCTCATGAAGTCACTACTCTGACATAGCCTGTAATTTTGGGTATTGACATAGCCATACATAGCCTGGACACCCTCATACTTCCTGACATGCAGACAGCAGGCGAGATCCCTCCAGATGTGCATCTAAGAGCCATTTACATCTATTTCCACTGTGGGTGTAAACCCTGCCACAGGAGAGGCAGAACTGTGTACCTGGTAGTGGCTCGCTCAAGAAGGAATAAACTGCTTTTAGGACGAGGACAGTGTGGAATGTAGCTTTGCAGCTATAGGGAGCAGCTTTCTGTTCTGAGAGTGCTTTCAGGGAGCAGGCATAGGGATTTTTTTGTTTAACCTAGAAGCTACTTGAAAACAAAACTACATTATGGAGGTCATTCTGCTGATAGTTTACAAGGGATTTTCAGAATTCTGTCAGCCAATGACTAAATAAAAAAAACCTCAAACTTTTTATTATTTAATTTGGCACAGTGCACTGTGCCAGCAAGCTTCTGTGTATTATTCCGAACCACAGTTTAATTTAAGGTCATTAAAATGTATATATTCCTTCAGAAATAACTTCTCAAGAATTCTGTCAAAACTGAGATGAGAGACATAATTCATAGATGAAAATGATTAAGATAATGCTAAAATATAAGTTAAAAATCATAATTAAGGCCACAGTTACAGGAAACTAAACACTGGAAAGCAGAAACATGATCAGTTCAAACATCAAGCTACTTTTCAAGAGCCTAGTGAACCTTGCTGACATATGAGAAAGCACAAAAGAATCAGTGCTCGCGCTCTGCCTTATGAGACATCAAACTAGACTCATTCAGGACTACCAAAGCATAAAGTTATTAGTAAAGATAATCTTCCAGGTTGTCTTGGCTGGAGAAGGTGTGGTCTTTGTAAACCTCCAGCTTCCAAGCCATGTGCGGTGAAGAAAAGAGCTGCTGTGATTTAAGCTGTTACCTCTCTTGTGCCCAATGTTACTGCCCTTCTTTCAGGATGTAACATGTGCCACAGCTTAACCACTTTCTGCAGCCAAGCATCCTTCAGAGGAGGAGGTTCCTAGGAGAGGACTAACAGAGCATTCCTTAAACCTCCCCAGGAAGATTTTTCAGAGCCTGTGTGTCTAGAAACCTAGGACTTGTTGGAGAAAGGCGCTAAATAGTCCCCTGGGAGCAAACTTAAATATACCTGTGCTTGACAGAAAAAGGCTGAAGTTTTGACATGGTTTCAGTCCCTGCTATATAATTTAGGTGTATTTAATTTCTCAGATCTGCCTGTAAAGCTGATTTATCATAACATACCGCACATATTTTGATGCCAGGAGAATCATCCCTAAAAGCCTGGTATTTTTGAAGGCAGCCTGAGATGGCCATGTAAACAACTCTTGTCAGTATTTTATGCTCTCTGGGCACTTACTCTCTTGAGTCCTTTAGAGTTGCTAGGCTCTGTTTCTACTGCTGTGATCCAGCTGCTAGGTGGTTAACATAACATGATACACAAGCACAGATGTTTCCCTTTCTTTCGGGAAGAATAACACTCTTAATTGCAGCTGGAGAACCAGAAATATTGCCCATTATCAGCAGCTCTCAGAGAGGTAGAGAGATTAGAACTAGAGCTTGTTGCTAAATAATACAGACTGGCAAGAAATAAAGTTTAAAAAAAAAGTGTTTCATCTAGCAATACAATTATTCTTACACAGATATGCTTTTAATAAATGTGTTTTTATTTGAAGTATTTTGTTTTCAAATACTGTCCTAGTAATAATAATTTTTATTTCTGAGATGGAAACATTGATCTAAAAGTAAAATTATGCAAACAGTGTCAAACCTGCTTTGATACACTGAGGCTGTAAATATCTTACTTGTAGACTCTTTTGTTTGTTGTCAGTCAGCCATGGAAGCATGACTTCTCAAGCTTTATTTTTTTCCACTAGTCCACAGACTTGGACAGGTGTGCCTGTGGTCTGCATAACACTGAACAGTATTTTTCCTCTTAAGGATCCTAGAGAATTCAATGAAGCTTACAGTCAAACACCAGATTTTTGTAACAGGCCTTTTATTTAATTGGCTTTTTGACCTACTAACCGAGGGCATAAACTACACAGAATGAGTTTCTATTTGCATAGTGATCTCAGAGAAAACAGTACAGATGCAGTCTAAGATGCTTAAGCAAAGTTGCTGAGGCAAGTCTCTTCTTGCTTCTCTGTGTAGTATAGGACTGGTTTTTTAATTTAAAATATTTTTCTATATTTTTGTTATTTAAGACCTTTAATTAAATGTTAAAGAAGCCATATTTTTACCTCAGTTTGCCTAATGCTGTTAGTCATCCCACAATGAGGTGCTTCAGCTGTGCTGTGAGAGACACTTGCCGAGGTCTATCCCAGGCAGAGCTGCGCACTGCAAGTTACCTCAGCGTAAGATGTCTTGTGCTCACTGTGCTTTAAAGTTAGGGTGGGTGTGCACACTGCCCTTCTGACCTAGTCCTTACAGGACACTTCTTTTGTAAGGTCAAACTCATAGTAATATCAAGTGCATGAAGTCTGGTCTCTTCATTCTCCTGTGAAATAAAATGAGATGCACAGTGAACACATTATTTGTATTTAAAGAATGAAAAACCTACCGCTTGGAAAACAACTGTTTTAAAAATTTCTTTTTGTATTTGTTAGCCATTAGTAATAGCTGAGCAACCTGGTCTAATTTGCAGGTTGGATCCAATTTTAAATTTGTCTCCACTCCGAGTGTGGGCCTGCTGCAGAGGTTCCTTCCAGACTAAACTATTCCAGGAGTATATGAACAATCAAGCTGATTCAATCATTTGATAAGGAATTAAAAAAAAAATAAAATAAACGAAAAAATAATTTCTTCCTTTGCAGAACTGTTATTCTGTATTTTTAATATTCCATTTGTCATAGGGCTTTTCCTTACCATAGTCCTTAATAAAATGTTTGGTAGCTAGCCAGAAATACTGTAAATCTGTAGTGTTTCACATCACCAAAAGCTAGTATCCCCATTTCTTTCATTCTATCAAAATCTGTTCCTAGTGAGGTTTAGTGCTGTGTGGATAGACACCCTTTTGCAGAACTTTCCCCCTTTTCAGAGCTCCTATTTTCTCTCTCTCAGAGCTCTTCATGGAGGTTCCAGTACAAGGTCTCCTTAAGCCACTTGAGTTACAACTTATATTTAAGCTTAAACGGTTTAAATATCAGATCATGGCTAACCTTTGTCCTCTGAAGCTGAAGCCAGTTACAGAGCCTCACGCAGGCAATTCCTCCAGCAGGTCTGCAGAGCAACGATAGTGCACAACCGGGGATGGGTGTTTGTTTTTTTGTGTCCACATAGCTCTTTGCCCAGTGCTCTTCCACCATCATCCTTCGGCCTGGTTTCAGTGCTTTCAGCCACTGCTCTCTCAACTCATTTCCTTGTACATCTGCCCTTGAGCAGCAGTAGCAGGATCATACTCAGGTCTCTGCTGCTGCTGTTCACACATGAGCTTAAGCTACCCACAAAGGTCAATTTGTGTGAAAACTATGAAACAGAGTGGCTGAGCTGTGGGCATATATTTTGCCTTTAGCAGTCTCAAGCAAAGAGACAGAGGAGACTGCCGTGGGTGCGGTAGTATCTCCAGCCACTGCAGCTGTGTGCTTCAGTGGGCATGTCCCAGACTCTTGGGATGAAAGTGACAAACAACTGCAAGTTTTCAGGAATCTTTATTTCCAGTCTAAATGCAAAAATGAATTTGTAGCTTCTTACCTGTAAGACAACACTTCAGGAAAGGGACGGTGTTTTGTAATAAACATAGCCGTTGCTTTCTGCATTATAGACTTTACTAATTCTACCTATAGTAAGAAACAAAACATGATAGAAGGGTCTATGTGTTTCCACAAGTGATATAAATAATGAGATTTTCTGCAGAGAGTTATATTAAAATATTTAATGTGAATGAAATTGTATCAGTTTCAAGTTGTCTTTTCCTCAGATGATTCTTCTTTCAAAAAGCATCTGGTACTAGATTCAGAAGAGATGTCATCACTGGATTTTCCTTGATGAGGAAGAATTATACACCCAGATATTCCAAGACTGTAGTTCTTGAGTCTGGATGTAGATCAGCTTCATGCTGGAATAAGACTGAATCATCTACTGATGCTCTTTTTGTCCCCTGGTTTCCATGAAGAAAATTCAGACAGGAGCAAGAGACATTTTTGTCATGCCCCAGAGATTCCCCTGCCCCATCATATAAAATCAGGGAATACAAACTGCAGGACATGTCTTTGAGACAAACAAGCCATAGATATCGCTCTTCTTGTTCTTCCTTTCTTTGCTATTATCCAAGTAATACAGAGTTTCCAGGGAGGAACATGCTAGCAGCTGCATGCTGTTATCTGCAAAGTGGAAAAGTACAAATATTGCAAGCTCTGATTTTTCAACAAATCTTGCCTTAAGAAGAAAGATTTGATTCTGCAGACTGAGCACAGGAGTCCCACACAACATGGCCCCCTAGGGGTTTACTTTAAGCCTGAAGTACTCAGCAGATGAGACAGATTCGGGCTAGATATTCAGTGAAGCACAAAGCAAAACTCACGGTTGTCAAAGGCATAAGTAAAAGAAAAAGGTACTTTTCCATACCAAAACAAATGAAAGAGCAGATCTCCTTATTGCTCCTGCAGTGACTTGAAATCTGAAAGAGCTACAGGACAAAGGTTTCTGCTCATTCTGGAAACTGTGCCAAAGCAGGGCAGCACAGAGTGAGGGTCAAGAGTCACGTAACAGACACTGAGATGCGAGTCCTGTTTGCAGATTAATGAGCAATTGCTCTTGTTAAACCAAGAAAGCGGGGCTTCTGTCTCACCTCTTTAACTGGAGTTGGCCAGTTGCTTTTGAAATCCCTGCTCTGAGAGGAGCTCTGTAGGTGTTTGTATTTACAATAGATTGAACAATATCCCCAGACTGTTGCACAGCGTGTTTAATTGATCTAGAAGTTGATTTTGGCCTAGAACCAACTTTCCTATCTCCCATTCACTGCCAAATGGACTGCCAGATTTCTATTCAGAAAATCATAAGTCTAGCAGAAATAAGGTCAGACTTGAACAGGCTGGAAATCGGATCCCCTGTGCACACAGTGCTGACATAATTTCTGCTGGGCACCCTGCAGCACTTACGTCCTCTCTCCTCACACTCTCTCTAGCAGCTCACAGGGAAAGCAAATGCTAACTTGTTAAAATGATTTTATTATCATTTATCTTCAGAGTCCAGCAAATGAATAATTAGAAGATAATCAAGTATTTTACAAAGTATGAAAGCAGGAACTGTGGCAATCTCTGTGTGATAGAAAAATCACAGAAGAGATTTTCAACTGAACTTGCTTTTGCTTTCCATCACACAGCTCACTTTCTTCTGGCTTACTTGTGGTTTCAGTCAGTGCATGTACAGAGGAAGTGGTGCCACCGTATAAAGCTGCTGCTATTATCAGTGCACCATACATGTACAAAAAAACTTTATTAGATGCAGACAGAGCATTCTGCTGGATTGAGATTGTGTTGGGGGCCTGCAATTTTGAAAGTGAACTTGAGTCCTGGTTAGTTTTGAACCAGGTCTAACAGGCTGAATGGACAAATCTCGTGTGATCACATTTCGGTCTTCAGAATGGGAAACCCAGAGGCACATTCAATGTCTTTGTAGACTGCACGCTACATATAAATGAAAGACAAAAGAGAAGGCATATTTTACCACTGAGTTGAAACACCCCTTCCCCTTTCTTACACACTTCCTTTTTCAAAGTAACATTATTGAAGCCATTTCATTTCAGAGGACAGATAAATCATGAAGTTTACATCAAATATAGATGATGTAAAACTTTGTCAAGGTTACAGACCAGGCCTTCACAGTGCTTCCTTTGTATTTCACTTGAATCGTTGATTGCTTTCCTGTTCCAATGCCATTCTCTTTCCTTCTATTCAGGAGTTTTCTGTTACCTTCCAGACTATTGTATGGCTACGCAAGTAACACAAAGTCTTTTGTATGGTAGAAATCAGGTACAAAATAAACACACCTTTATCCTGCACTCTTAAAACCCTCCTTCTTTCTACATATAAATACAGTTCCTACTGAAAAAATATAGAGCTCTATAAACCCAGTATTGCAGTGTTAGCCAACTGGCGAACTCTTAAAACTTCTGGGAGGTTTTTTCTATGAAGTCTACTGCCTCTGTGACAAAGCTCTGCTGCTGCAAACAATTGCCCGGTAATGTGACTGTTCCAGTTTCCTATATTGACAGTCACCGTACTGACTTTAGCCTCTGTTGAAAAGGAAATGATATACAGACGCATGAAGCGGGGAGTCTGGGCCTCTTAATGACACCAAGCTTTGGAATTTTATTATTTGCATGTGTTTACTCAGCCCTTTCCTATTCTTGTATCCTGCATAATAAAATCATTTATCCAAGAGCTGTTTTCTGCCTTTCAGTTCTGCATGGCTATGCAAGGGAGGAAAAAAGAGGAAAGAGCTTTTTCTTTTCTGCAGGTTGCAGTCCTTCCAGTCTCTCCTGCCTGATGTCAGCAGAGGCACTTCACCGTGAAAGGCAGGGGTCCCAGCAGCCCTCAGCAGCCACTGAGCACATGAAGAAGGAGCTGTAGTTTTCGCTGTTCATTCTGTTTCATATCACTTGGGTTAGCTAGGAACAATTATCCTTTTTTTTTTTTTTTTTTTTTTTTTTTTTTTTTTTTTCCTGTCCTTTCTCTTGGAACAGGTGTAATTTTTCTTTCTTCCCCCTTCCTCCTTACTTCTTGCACCAGTTTCCCACAGATTTATGAACAACTTGTCCATGCCTGACATAATTTAACACACTAATGAATCAGGAAGGAATTAGACTCTGTTTTTATATAACTTGTCTCATGTTCATACTCACTAAAATTATGGGAGTATCCAGCATGGTTGCCCTAAGGATTCTTGAGAGTATCTTTCTCACTGATTACATGATTTGGGTTCAGGGGTTTTCCTACTGCAGCTGTCGGAATTGTTTTGCAACCCTGTAACTGCTTGAGTCAACAGCCTCTGCTAGGCAGCCTTTGCCCTGTTAAGGACCTTCTGATCTTTTCTGTGCACTATTTGGAGCTAAAGAGAAGCATGAGAAATACCCATCATATATGTGACACCAGCAGAAAGTTATCAGTTGGTTACTCTACCCCTGCTCTCCTGCCATGGGTCTCTGAAGGGGAGGACATGGACTTTTATTTTACAATAGCGACTAAATGTTGCTTTCACAAAAGTCTTTTGTCTCTCTAGGGTATATGATTGGTGATTTCAGTCTTGTAAACAACATTTGCTACTCAGATGCTTTGTTGGGAGACCTCAAATGCTGTGACCGAAGTAACCAGAAACAAGTGACATTTAGTGTATTTTCTTTGCATATGTTCTTAAAGATTTACATAACTTCTAAACATATCAGTGTTGCTTTGTTAAAGAGAAGCTTCCTTTGGATAAAATACCAGGAATTCAATGTAGAAGAGTTTAGCGGAGGTGCTGTTGTAGGTTAGAGTGGTGAAAAATTGTGAACTGATGACATGGGTGACAGGGGTACGTATTCGAGAAAAGCATTCTAAGAGCAAAATAAAATAGAAATGTCATATTTTATAAAATAAAGACTTACCCAAGCATATTTTGTAGTGTGTTTAGAGGGGTTATAACTTGAGGTATATCCTTGAGGGTAAAAATTAGTCCTGTGGAAAGGCAACCTGATGCCTGAGCACAAGAGTAGAGTCATGTTTTGTTTTTGCTTTGATCCCCAACGAAGAAGAAAATCTGGGTGTCATATATTCCTAGTATTCATCTACTACAGTCTAGAACAAATAGCATTTATCTGGGATGTAAAATCACCTTTTAATTAACCTTTGCATAAGCATACACATTCCTTTCACTTATTCAAGTGTAATTTAACATAGCTCAGGCTGGTATTTTCAAAGGACCTTTGGTTAATTAAGTTATCCAAATCCCATAAAAATTAAATCTGGACGGTATTTAGATATTGTGCAGTTGTTGAACTTGCTGTGAAATAAAATGCAATTTTGCAATTCTATTTTAGTTACAACTCATGCTGACTATTTAAAATGATTCGAATGATGAATTGGGGCAGTAATAACCTCTAATTGTTTTCTATAGTTCCCTTTTTGTCTGTAGTTTTTCGTTAAAATATGTCAGATTTGGTTAACTCTATTTTGCTGCTGTATTTCTAAATTAAAAATAGTATCTTATCCAGAGCACTCCACATGGACAACAAATTGAATCAGCAGAGAAAAAATATGTATGTTATAATTTTTCATCAATAAAATAAAACTGGTAAGAAATAGATTGAGGATAGTAACTAATTCATAGGGGAAAGTCTAGTGCTTCTATTAATGCCTTTTAACAAATGAGATTCCAAAAAGTCTATTTGTCATTGACAGACAATGTAGAATTTGGGATTTTTTTTGGGGGGGAGCGTATATGTTAGGTTGGAGTTCCATTAGAATATAATGAAGATGGAGATGATGGAAGTAGTTCAGTGGGGACATCAAGAGGAATGCTTGGTTAGAGGCTAGGTTAGTGCCTGTCAGAGGGGAGCAGGGCATTTTATGAAACAAGATTATGTCAGGCATAAGATAGTTAATCATGAAAAAGAGGAGGTTTTTCAGTGCCTAGAGGCCATGAGCCTTTGTGGGTTTAGAAAAGGCATATGAGATGGTTGTGGTAACTGTAATTTAAAAGTTTCCGGAAAAAAAATCTGGATTTAAAGTTCAGAAATATACTTTGAGTTTTGACCAAGAGTTCAGCAACAACTATCTCTTCTTCCATATTAGTGCCAAAAGCAGATGTTTCAGATCTTTAAAGACAGTTTCACAGCCAGAGAAGTGTGGAACTATAATATAGATACTTTAAGAATTATATATTCAGTGCATACACTTATAAAGACTTGGAACAAAGGAGGTCAAGCACATGAAGACTGTCTTTTTTTTCATAATTTTTCTAGTTGTATTTATGTGTTTAGTTTCCAGAGACCCACTCCAGCTGCTCTCTCTAGAGGCCAAGAAAAAAAAAAAAAAAAGAAAAAAGCAAAGTGGTTGAGTGGTTGTTGGGACTTGTTTTGGTTTTTTTTTTTTTTACAATTCTCTATGGACTCTCTCAATAGAACCAACTAATAACAAATACATATTTCCAAGATTCAACACTTCTTCATGTTAAAAATAGGGTAGAAAATGTTCTTGTAACACTGATATCAGCTCCAGTATTCTCTTAGTAAGAGGCTGAACTGAGACCCTGAAAACTTGGAAATAAATCACATGCATCTAGCTACTAAATCCTGAAGTCTGGATTTCATAGTTGGGCTTGAATCATTCTGAGGAGATGGATTTGCTTAAAAGTAAGTCTCTGGACTTTTGTTTTGACTCATATTTATTCAGACAGAACTTCCATACCTTTGAAATTTTGCCAGGCCTACTCTAAAGCCAGGAAAACAGTGCTTTATTGTGAGTACAATTTAGTGTTATGTATTATTTGCTTAAAGTTGATAGATTGTTCAGTACTGTTCAAGACACAGATATCATGCTATCTAGCCTGAAGAGTTCATAATGTAGAGGCCAAAGTAAACAGCTCAAGGGATTTCTGGGCTTTAAATTAAAGAACAAAATTAAACTGATGTTCTCCACGGCATAAGAATTTATCTAAATTCACACATGCAGAGACATAACGTCCACATTCTAGCTGCATATAGTTGCAAATATCAGGGTGGGGAAATGAATGGATGAATAGTGGTTGGTTTTTAATAAAAGCCTCCATCCTGTACAACCCCTCTCATCCCTTCCTCAACTCCCCCCCCTGCCAAAGGTGGGGAAGGTTATTATAGTGCATCCCCTGTTAAAATCATTTACCTTCCTTCTGAGGGGAAAAAAAAGGTGCTGCAGAAACTATTAATGACGTTCTTAGTTTATTACAAAAGTTTTAAACAGTGCCAGGGAAGGGGTGGTGCAGAAGCCAAAGAATGCCTAATAAAACCTCCAACTGTCTATGAAGACAACTTTATGTGACTCTGGTAGAAACACTAAAATTGGAAAAATGTATGTCATGCAACCTTACATACTATAATAGCTTCAAATTTCAAACAACATATAATGGTATCAGCATCTATACTCAAATCAAGTTTCCTGTCTTTTTGCATCTCCAGTACAACAGCAGGGAATAGAACCAGGGTTTATGGAAATTATATATCGCAGTATTTCTGTGATGGATATTTTCTTTTCTAGTGTATTTCTGTCAGATGAAAAGGGAATGGAATTTCTATTCAAAAACTGGAACCACCTGATCAGATGAGAATTAAAAAAATCCTTTGCTATTAGTTCTAAATGTATACACAAAGACCAATCCCTTTCCTTTTTTTTTTTCCTCCCTGGGCTTATTTGATATCTTCAGTGTGCTTTGCTTGAAAATCCAGGCAAAATCACCACACAGTGTAAAAAAATGGTGTAAAAGGATGCTGTGACCCCAATATCTGTGTTGCACATAAAAAGGGTTCTTCTACTGTGTGAATAGCAAAAAATCCCAAGCTTTATTCCAAGCATATACCTCTTCCCACAGAAGAGGCTAAGACAGCTCGCATCCAAATGCTTTGGCAGTGAGGGAAGATTTTGCTTTGAGTTTCAACTGTTTCTTAAAGCAGTTAAGAAGTTAAGACCAAATTAGAATTGTCTGGCCTTAAAAAGGAGAAACTACCTTTGAAATTCCCCTATCCTGAAATATTGTTAGATGCAGAATTTCAGGAAGAGTGTTTTGCCACCAACATAGAATATTGTCAGAGAGATGTTAGATTTTTTTTTTTTAAGTAGATGGGTTTTAATTTTTCTATTTTCTTGAATCATGAATGTCAGTCTCTTGATGCTTCTTCTCTGTAATAGAAAAGCATTACAGTCTATGATGATAAGCATTAACTAGTCCATGTTAAAACACCTGTTTACAATAATTGATTTGGCCATGGTCAGTAACTGAAGATGTCTGATCCTGTTTGTGGTGTTTGTCTGCACACATTTTCTTTTAATTGTGGGAAAAGCAATGAGTGTAGGGGCTGGGAATTGGGAGTCTTGGGTTGTTCCCAGATCTGCAGTGCTTTTCATGGGAAGCCTTGCAGGAAGGTATTTGCAGGTACTGAATGCTTGTAATTCTTATTTGATGGGACCAGTGGGTACCCAGCCTCTGCAAACGCTAGGGCTTGATATTTGGTGAACCTCAGTTTCCTCAGCTATATAATTTAGACCGTGATGTGTGAGTGCCTTACAGAATGAGTAATTAATTAATGTTTGCAAAACATGCTTGAGAGCCTCTGGTAAAAAATACTGGAAATGTGCAATGAAACCTTTGTTCGTGTTGCTGTGCATTCTTCCTGGATTCCAGCTTCCTAACTGAGCAAGACCAAGTATAAGAGAAAGTTGTGGCAGTTTTCAAAGTGCACAAACTCTGGGGAAAACCATAAAAAGCAACGCTGGTAATATTACATCCACATGGCAGCTGACTGAAGAGAGCTTCACTAATGGAGCACTTTGTGACCCTCATATTTTTTTCTGTATTGCTAGCTATTCATTGAAAGCAGCAGCCTTACTGCACATAAACAAATCTGTACCATTCCACAGCTGAAGAGATAAAGCAACAAGACAAAGCCACATACCATCAGAAAAGAGAAAAAATATCACCAAAGCACCCCAAGCGCCGTAGCTAATGGAAGGAGTGTTTGAGATGGCAAAGTGCTTAGCTGCAAGCCCAGGGGCATAGTGAGATTGCAGGACAGATTTACCATCCTTGTGTTATAACATGTGGATTTTAGCTAATATATTGTTAACATAGTGCTTGGGGCCAAATACACTCTCACTGGTACAATTTGAGCTGAACAATGCCCTGTGGACAGAGAGGTGGAAAGGGCAATAGCCCAGCACATTTCTGAACTGTTATGAAAATAGGGCAGTGTTGCTCATGTTGGGTACTGCTCTCAGGAGAACACTACACAAATATAAAAAATGAGATGTAGAGCTCTCCTAGAGCAAGTAATTAGAAACTACAAATCATATCTGGCTCTTTGGGGTGCCTTTGTACTACAGATTGAAATGCTTTTATAATCCAAGTATTACAAGAAATTAAGAAGCCTTTTTCTCTGGTTTCTGCTCACATAAAGTCTTATCTGGGACTCAGTGAAATGAATATATAGACTACCGCTGGATTTAATGGGTTTTGGATTAAAATCTTAGTGCCAGGAAGACCCTCACAGAAGAAACCTTGTAAGAGCAGTGTACTTTAGCAGAGAAGTAGGCTGTAGAAAAATGTGTTAAAGTACATTGAACACTGTTTCTGGTAAATATCCAAGTGCTTCTCCTGTTGTCATTCATTCTCACACTAAGTTTCTTTCTTCCTTGTACATTGCATAGATTTTTTAGTTAGATACTATTTGTTTTAACTTTCTTTGTGATTGTATTTTAAAACAGAAAAAAAATCTGGAATATTCAGTAAAACTCGGGCATTCTTTACAATGACTGATATTTAGATTCTGCAGAAAATACAAATTCATTGTTTGTTTCAGTTGTCTTACCAACTGTTAAGATTCAGATTAACATTTTATTTGCTATTTAATGATCTGCTAAAGTGCCTGAGAAATGATCTGCCTTTTTCCACCTCCCTCCTACTCATGATCTATGAATGAAAAAATATCTTTTTTCCTCATCTGCTGTAAAAAACATTCTTGTCATATCCAAGAACTAAAAGAAGAAGGAGAGAAAAGACTGAAGAGAGCATATGAAAATGAGTGAGCCATGTTAACATTCGTGATTACTTCATAGTGCAGTGAATAATAACTCACACCAACTGTTTTTTTTTGTTAGGGAACTCTCATTTAGCCCTCGCACAGCATGGAGTCTGGCCGAATACATAGAAGTTCTGCCTTCCTGTGTGGGAACACCCTTTTCTCCAAACCAGAAAGGGTTCTTGAAGGAACCGTAAGGACGGCCCAGGGTCATTACCTGATGAACCACACCTGCCTTGAGAGGCTTAGGACAATGAATATTACTCATTTTTTTCTAAGACATCTTTAAGTGATGTCTTGAGTTAGCACAGGATCACGTTTCTGGAAGTAAATTATTGACATTTTAATCTAGCAATATATAAATATAGCAGTGCAGCAAGGTCTGGTTTAGAGCTAGTTAGACAAATACAGAAAGGGCTTATATATTTAAAAGTCTAGGTAAGAAATCATTAGTTGTTGAGGTGGATTTTCCATTATTGAACATTTTATATCCAGAGTGAATGTTCTTCTAAAGGATACAACCAATTTAAAACTGAACTCGATGTCACAGTGAGACTAGCAGCTTGTCTTAGATAAGAGCTCAGACATGAGAGTTGTAACAATTTGTGGAAGAATAAAACAAACAAAACCCCACTGCTCTGTACATTTGTTTCAGTGGAGTTATACTAAAAGCTATCATGGCCATTATCAATTCAATTTAGGTCATGGTCTTTTGTGGTATGTTAGTTTAAAAAACATTTACCTCTGATTTGCTTCTTTAACTCAGTAAAATGTATTTATGTAAAGCTCATTAAGAACTTATTTAACTGTTAATAGTGAAACAAAGTTAAAATCAGAAACAGCATGTTCCAGAAATGGAATTTATCCTTTCACCTGCAGTATTCATCTGAGTTTCTATATATAAATTTTATTTGTTTTAAGCAAAACCAGACTTTCTGGCAATAGTTTATGACAAAATTCCCAGAAGTTCACCTTTCAGAATGTGATAGAAAACAAATCTTCTTGTCATATATATTTCTGTATAAAAGGCATTATTTCCTTTCCCAATTGCCTGTTAATCTGAAACAGAATGGTGAGAGATTATTACAATACATAGTAATGTTGAGAGGACATTCATCCAAATTTCTGGCAGCAACTTCATAGAATCAGAGAAGGGTTTGTGTTGGAAGAGACCTTAAAGACCATCCAGTTCCAACCCCCCTGCCCTGGGCAGGGACACCTTCCACTAGACCAGGTTGCTCAAAGCCCCGTCCAGCCTGGCCCTGAACACTGCCAGGGAGGGGGCAGCCACAGCTTCTCTGGGCAACCTATTCCAGTGTCTCACCACCATCATAGTAAAGAATTTCTTCCCTATATCTAATCTAAATATAACCTTTTCCAGTTTAAAGTCATTACTTCTTGTCCTATCACTACATGACCTTGTAAAAAGGAGGTAATAAGACATATGAGAGATACAGTTAGAGAGAATTCTCAAGAGATCCCATTAAAACCATCATGGGAATAAAAGAAGGAAAAGTCATACAACTGTTTGGGGTTTTTATATTTTATTTTAAATTTGATACTGGAAAATCTCAGACAATTTTAATTTCTTAGGAAGCCTATCTATTGGGATTGTCACTACTTGCTATTTTGTCATCATTCATGCCAGTGCAAAGTGAGTCAAAGTGCTACTAGGCTTGTGGTAGCATGAAAATGAGTTTTGCACAGGTGTACAGCAATAAATAAACCAGCTTCAGGAAAAAAGTTGTTATGCTGATGCTTATACAGACTTACTGGAAACACAGACAATAAAGATTGAATGTTCTGGTTTTGAGACCCTGTGTTGAATCCTTGCAGGGCCTTAGTCTTAGAATGGCAGGAATTAACTTTTAGGCTACCTGCCTCTTGAATTTTCAGTTGTAAATTAGTTGTCAAGCTTATTTTCATGATGTGTATGGGAAAATGTAGATAAGATTAGGTCAGCTATGGGTAAGGTAGGTGGAGAGTTACTTAATCTAATTCTGACCAGATGCCCAAGGTGACCCCAGCTTTAAAGTAGATCTGCCTAGATCTTTGCATGATTGTAGACTCCTAGGAGAGTTTTAAAGAACATTCAATATTTTAACTGGAAAAGCCAGTTTTAATTAAAAGAAAACTAGCAACAGAGCCTTTTAAAGTTGAAAACTTAAAGTAGCGCACAGGAAAAACTATATAAAGGTCTTATAAACAACTTTTTATGTACCATAGGACCTTTCAGGAAGGTTCTTGTTTCCATCCAGCTCAATAGGTTTCTGAGTGGCAACAAGCTATGCACTATGCCCTCTAGTTTGCATGTCTTCTCTGAGGCCCTGTGCCCCCAGTTCCCACACCCTTGCTGTGACTCTCCTATTTGGCCTACCTTGTAGCCTTTGTCACCTTGAGCAGATAGGAATTGTAGAAGAACCTGACCCCCATCGCAGAGCACTCCATCTCACCCAGTCACTCCTTTGTGGAAGAGAGACATAATATGGGAACACAATGTAAAGTAAAAAACCAAAAACCTCAAACCAAGGAAATCCCATTACAGTCATCACTAAAGTTCATAGCTCTGGTTAGTCATCAAATCTTTCTCACAAAAGAAACAAAAAGAGAGAGTTGAGTTGTGGTGTCTTTCTCTCCTAAAACGTGAGTTATGGTTCAGTCATTTGCCTCAGATTTTGAAGACCTGTATCCTTCCTCTTCTACCAAACTAGTGAAAGTGGTATTAAACATGGTTTCTCATCTTTCAGATAACTCTTTTCATCCTTTTATTGTAAGGTACCTTGGTACTGGGCTATCTCATACTATTCTGGATTTAGCATTCCTGTTAAAGCTGTTCCAAACATTCATATTCAGTGATGAACACAAATGTCTGAAGATCAGACTGTAACATATTTTTCTCTTTTGCTGTCTAAGGTGAAAACAGGGAAATTTACTGTCATGGTCTCTATTTTGTGGCACATGACAAGAAATGCTGGGAATCAGACTCTGAAGGGGGAGAAATCAAGCTCTTGAGTGCAGGAATGCCTCAATTGAAAAGGTACTGCCAACTTCATTACAGAAGTAATGCATCAAAAAGCAGGGAAGAAATTAAGAATTTAATGAAAATTAGATAGTTTCTATGTGAACTCTTACAAAACTCTGAGTTTTAGATTTAGACATGTGAATACATCATGCTTTTTAGTAGTCAGAGTGGAGGAAAAAATGAAAGTAAGGATGAAGCAAAGCTTCTAAATTCTAGAAAGAAATTCAGGTCTATTGGGTTCACACTTCATATGTAATAGAAGCATGAACAAACTGGTGTAAATCAGCATTGCTCCATTGATTAAAACAGAGGAAAGCAAGAGCATGTATTGTACTGTGTTGCGAACCCAAGATCTTTGCTACTTACGGGACAAGGCAGCTCTCATCCCTAATGTGAATAGGAGAGTTTATGCAGGTACACTGATGAAGTCATAGGAAGTGACATGGGAGTGCAGTGTATTTTCAATGCCATCGGGGCAGGATGCTTTCTATTAGGTCATCTGTTACCTCGTATATTACATGCAGTGTAGAAAACTACTGGAGTTAACTCTTGTGGTGTTCTTGCTCTTCTATAATCCACTGCCATTCATTCTAATTTTGCCAAATCAAAACTGCCTTGCTTTTGGCTTTTCAGAGTGCTGATTGAAATAGATTTTCAAGGAGAATTACTAATCCCAACAAGTTTGGCTGTAGTCCTAATGTAATGCTTTTGCTGAAGTCACTCAGCAGGTGAATCCCTTTAGCAGATATTAAATGTCAACCTAGGAGACAAGTAGCCCCTGCTGAAATCAATATCCACTAGCATAGCAGTCATTTAGTGGTTATTCATTAAACCAGCAGGCTGCTTCTCCCTCAGAATTAAAGACAAAATCCTTATAAGTTGATTACTCTGTATTCTCTGCCTTCGAATTTTTGAAATGTTAAGGCAGGTTTATTAAGAATCTAGATTTTTTGACAAAAGATAACTTTTACAGACTGGATAGTTATAAAAGTTCATAATAACGTTATGCCTGTGTAACATGATGAAAGTGTGTAAATCTGTCAAAAAGCTTAGCATTGCCACATAGTAATAAACGATTTTTGGATTGAAAGCAAGTGGAAAATGACCATGAAATTCTACCTCATTTACAGAAATAACACCCAATATCACAGTGATTTGAAGAAAATTTAAATGATGTATTCTGATGGTTCTGATTTTATGCATGTATTATTTTAAAGGAATGTTATTTCATTGTACATTCTGATTGGCAGTTTTATATGTAAGAATGAGGTACTATTATTAACAATAATAAGTAGAAGGTGAAACGATAATGATTCCTGTTTTCATTATGTCATGTCACCCCAGGAAGTTGGAATTGTGAGAGATTAAGAAGAAAGTCAGTGATATTTGTGGGCTAATTAACAGGGAAAAAACCCCAACGTTTACTTATACCTGTCACAAAAATGGTTCCAGTTTTCCTAATTCAAATGGGAAATAATTTTATTTAGTTTAGCATATTTTCCATTACAAAGGGAAAAAACTAAACCAACCTGTTTTATGAAAACATGGCTGAAATTCTGCGAGACATTCTGCAGGCATCAATAGCCCTGAAAGTTTTTCAGCAGCTGGTGGTATGTGATGGCTTCCTGGCTGTAATGGGAGTGGTACAAAAAGGCAGAGCTACTATCTCAACTTCTTTATATGAGGCCTGTAGGGCACAGTATGACTTTCTTTCTTAAGCTTTATTTCTTTGGAAAGGGAATTAGTGTTTCTTGAATAAAACCAAGGTAAACCAAGCTGAAGCTGGGAAAATGACCTGTCCCTTAAGCATCCAGTAAAGCTATTATTTAGAAAAACACATGTAAGGAAAAGGAAGTATCAGCAGACACACAGATAACCCCAATTTTCTATGGCCTGATTTTGGGAAACTAATTAACAGACGGTTAGAGACTGAGGTGGCCTCTCTTCCACCTGGCCTGAGGGTGAGGTTCTGCAGGAGGGATTACAATTGTGGTTTTCTTTGATCTTCTGTCAACTGAGTTCTTTAATTACTGTAACAGTCTCTAAGAACTGTAGTATTGGTTTAACGTTTGGTGGTTAAAGTATAAAAAATCCTATATGTCTGTTGTGTAGGGGTCTTGAATAAGTCCACTGACATATGGTGACTCAGAAAAAGCAGTATGATTTTTCTGACAGTCTTTCTAATATGAGTCATGGATGTTAAACAGTATCAAAATTTAAGCCAATTTTATGTAGAAGCCTGAATGTGGAGATATATATATATATATATATATATATATGTGATATTACATTGGTCTGAAAAATTTACTTTAATGACAAATATATATCTCTTACCCTTCAGATCTAAGAAATGTTTCTCACTACTGATTATACATGCAGAAGGTTTATGAGAAGCACCAAGGTATAGGAAGACTGAAAAGAAGATAACAGGAGAATCCTGCATCTAATTGCAAATTTGGGGCAAAGTCAATTAAGTCTTTGCATTCACAAGAGGAAGCACTTATTGAAGTGATAACTTTAGTTTTTTGAGTTCAATAAAACTGTGATTAGAAACCTTTGGTTTCAGGCTTCTTTGCTCAAAGAAAATTTTAAACAAAACTTTAAAAAACAAATTATGGGAAAGTAATTTGACCCATCTCTGTCTTCCTCCCACACATCTTAGGTTAATTTTAAAGCAAAAATGACTGTGGTTTGACTAATGAGAATCTAGTGAAATTATTATGACAGAATACTTCAAATGATACTTAGAAAGCAATCAGAAGTCATTGAATGAATGCATGCTATTCAATCGTTGACCTGGCCAGGCAATTTGTAGTTTGAGATTAGAAAAGGGCTCTAAAGAGTAAGGCCTATCTGTCTGTCACACTGGTCTCATTAGTAGTGATCAATATTGCTTTTCCCAGATTGTGAATATGAGAGAGTAGAAGAACATCCGCACAACATTCAGTCAGAAAAATGATGCATAATTGTTGGAAGTATTTAAAGAGATATTTAATAATACTTCTTCCCTTCCTGAGTCAATTCAGCAGAAAAGTTCACTAATAATTTAATAAAACTGATTCTTACTAATAATATGTACATAAGGATAGACTTACAACTCATTACCAGGGAAGAATTACCAAAAAGAACCCCCAGCCCCTCTAAAAAACCCACCAAAATATGAGGAATCTGGGCCTAGATTTTACCTCCCTCTCAAAGAACTAGTTTCATTAAGAACAGGCTGATATACATGTTTGTTGTCAAAAGCCATTACAGAGGTATAAAGATCTCACAATTTTTTGGCCAGTAGAAATGTTCCCAAGACCGTTACAGTAGTCTGAGAACACTGTCATAGTATGGGAACTGTCATTGTAAAGTAAAGTAGGTGTGATACTTTTGTACAGAGGGATTTCTAGAGGGGGACAGTCTGATATTTTTCTTCTTACAGGAAGAAATCATCATGTTTTGCCCCTGTTATTCAACACCTAACCTGCCATCGTTAAATCCAGCCGGATTTGTGAAAGTATATATCATCTAATGAGGGCTATTTTCCTCCAAAGTCGAAGGTATTCCAATGACAGGACATTGTGCTGTGGCAGAAGGTTAAAATGCTGTCCAGTTTTGAGAGGGTTGTGGTTACTGTTCAGAGCATCAAACCCACCTACTAGCCCCATGAAATGGGAAAGGTACATAACAAAGCAGAAATCAAATGGTACAAAAGGAACCTTTATTATTCTCTCAGCAGTACCTAAAACCAATTCCTTTTTTTCTTCTTAGGACAAACCACATTCAGGAAGAAAAATCAAAACATTGTATTCAGTAGCGGGGCCAAACTTGCTTATTGTTTCTCAAGCCTTCACCCAGAAAGGAATTGCCAACAGCCTTAGAGTTACAATGGTAAGACATACAATGTCCTTATTGCTTGAATTCTTTGTTATTATTAAGGAGATAGGAATATGCATTATAAAATATATAATCAAAATAATAATAAAAATCAAACCAAGCATTGAACAGTATGTGACGAGTGAGATTACAAGAGGAAGGCAAAGCAGTAGTGACATGCAAGCAGAACTGCACTGGCAAGAATCTGACCCCAGAACTGATGCTGACATGCACACCCAAAAAGGTGATGGTGGTACACACCGCTTGCTCTCTGCTGTCTTTCTCCATCCCTCTGATGAACTAAATTGGTTGCTCGCAATTATGAAAACAGAAGGGAAAACAAAACTCTTCATCCCCCTGTTTAGGGCAAATGCTGGGAATGTGATGTTATTTTACTTTTAGACAGTCCTAAATCTGGTTACATTAAGACAGCTGGCCACCTCATGGTTGAATTCTTTAAGTGCAGGGTAGACAAAATGTGGAGTACACATTAATTCAGCTGCTTTTTGCAGTAAAATGTGTGCATTAAAAAAACAATGCCACTGCTGGTATGCTAATGCTTCAACATCATGTATTTCCTTCTGGACTATACACAGATTGTCTGTGTAAGGTATTCCAGTGATTAGGAACAATAAAGCAATAATCTGGCTTTTAAAACAAATGTGTTGTAATGTCTATGTCTGTGTATATGTGTATATATGAACATATGTTTGTCTATATATGTGTGTGCATATATAGTGGGTTTTTTTAACAGTATTTTAGAATATTGTATGTAGAAAAGCCACCTGTGTAAAAATAAAAACTTCAGTTTTTCTATTACTGCCGGGAGGTGAATATTCAACGAGATAGCTTTTTTTTTTTTTTTTTTTTTTTTTTTTTCCCCCTCAGTTGCCTCTCTGATGTCCTGAGAGAGATTTTGACAGCAGGAATTAGGACCAATTTCAGTCTTAACTGATTCACATCACTTCTGGATTTGGTCCCCAGTGTATATAACCAGAAAATACAATAGGATTAGATTGCCGCACTTCCCTGTTTTTTAGCCATTATTTTTCATTGTATTGTTCGGTTTGTTTGTTTGTTTTGCTTTTTGCTTCCTGACAAGGCCATTGAAGACTGCCTATGGAGAAACCACTTACTCAAATTGCTCCTTGTGGAGGGAAGGCAGAGTTTTAGAAATGAAGCTTGGAGAGCTAAGAAGCAGATTCTGCTGTCTTTTCTATGTGGAGAACCTTAATTGACTTTGTTGCCAGTTCCATAATCAGCTGGGGATGCATTCAGTACCCCTGTGCAAATTTCAGGTTGTGAACAAATAGAAGATGATGGTTTTAACTCAGTATTTTTGGATTATTAATGTTATTTGGGCATAAAACTGGGTTATCCTAATAATACAAATTATGTCCCTTGTTCTGTAATAAATAGAAGATTTGTGTGAGCAGTGGAAAATGCAGGGAGGCAGCAGAGGAAGCAGCTGTGGTGGCTGAGAGAGGACCAACCCGAGCTGCAAGAGAATTCTAGTAATGCCATCCCCACCTTGCTGCCAAAGTGCTTGACCAAGCACCGAGGCTAAAGCTAGAATCATGCAAAATGACAGGCAAAGAGCCTTACTCTTATCCTGTTGAAAGACCATTATTTTCTTCTATTGATGCACTGTAAAAGCTTGAAGCTTTAGATTCCTAAGGTGTCTTCAGTGTCTAAACACGTTAGGAAATTTTTCCTGAGCTGCTCTCCTCAGTACGCAAATAGCATTTTAGGTTCCCAAGTGCTTGGTTAAATGCCTGCCTTTGAACTGTGGTGAAATTAGACCAAGAGGTTACAGAAAGCTTTACTTTACAGTTGCTTGCTTGTCAGCAAAGAGAAGTCAGCAACTCAAAGGCAGAAACGTTCACCAATAATTCAATGAGGACTACAGCAAACTGCTGTGTTTTTCTAAGTGCCAGGAAAAGGCTCTGTGTGTGGTCTTTTAATTATTCTTGTTATGAAATCAAGTAGCAATCAGTAGAAGCATGCATCCTGTTTCTCGGTACTGTCAAATCCAGCTTCAGAAACTTGACATACATATTCCCCTTTTTTCCAGAAATAGCAATGGATTATCTCTGGATCCAAATTCCTGCTATTGAAACATCATGGGTGGAAATGTTATATTTGGAAAAAAGGTATCTGGCTGTTGAAAGTTGAGGCATATTCAGCCCAGAGAAATGTTAGGCAAAAGAAATTCTTGTCTCCATGTGTTACAGGGTACCTTTGGTTGGGCTGATATCCAACATTTTACCAGACAACACAGTTATATAGCTAGGAACAGATATTGTACTTTACTTTTGACCACATTTTTATGTATAGAATATCTGGTTTAATTACAAGATATGAATAATTTTGCTCAGTGTCTCTGACAACCTGAATTCTACACATTAGCAGATTTATATAAAAATCTTATTTCTGTCATCTATGCTTTGCTAACATACTGATGCTTCTAGCTGGTGTCAGAAGGGCTACTGCCTCTGTGTGCTTCTCCTCTCCTTGTTAACAGGTATAGTTTGGATGAACCCTAAAAGAATTCAGGACATCTAGGTATTTGTGGAGTGATAATTTCATGAAGGGGTTTATTTTTTTAATATACGTTCTACATTTTAATATACATCCTACATTCATCAAACAGTTACATAAATCTAAAATGTAGGCTTTATTATTTATTTATTGTTCAAGTAAAGATTTTATAAATTTGTCTCCCTCCATCACCTTTTTAAAATGCCTTTTCTTGTCAATGGTTATGTGCTAAATTGTTATTTTTCCTGAGGCAGGTCATTAAGAGAAGGACAATATGTAACGTGGTAACTTAAAGTTGAGAAGAGGAATGACTGCTCTTCTGTGATGGAGCTTGTGTAGTGCAGGAACCTATACACTGGGTGTCACTGATCTTAATAACATAGGAATTCTTCTAGCTCTTCGGGATATTTTTTTTGATTTCTGAATCAGATTAGTTGTCTCTGTAGTTTAAAACAGTGTCTTGAACAGTTGCCAGTGAGGAAGGGGCAAGCAAACAGGCAATAATAGAGTAATACTATCAGAGACTGAGATTGTTTTGTGCCCTGTGATGTGAGTCGTTATTCCTGTAACAGATCTCACTCCCTGATGGAAGTCAGTGGCTTTATGCCATTTTCTTCCAGATGAAAATCTGATATTTGGCAGAAGGAATAGAGTATCTTTGTTTTCAGCCCATTTTATCATTCCTGAGAGGTACTTACTGCTTTAAATAAATAACCAATTCTTTCTCTGAATCCTATTAAATGATTGGCTTCTACAATCTGTCATGGCAATGAATATTAGAGGCTAATTATGTGCAATATGCAATTATGTTAGTGGCCAGACTTAACTGTAATATGCTTTGATATTACTGAATCCTTCATTGTCGTTTTATTCTATGAAAAGGTAAACAGAAGTTTCTGACCTACATTCTGTATGTATCACACTGGTTTATGTGCTGCTATCATAGCTCATCTTGAGACTATTCATATCATCTGTGTGATTAAATTAGCCAGCTGGGCTAGTATTCTACTATTGATGGAGAACTGGTAGTACTCCTGTTTCAGAGAGGTGGCTTTTTTCATTCTTAGCATATACAGAAGCGTTCTTCATTTCTGATCATTTTTACACTCAAAAATCTGTTTTACAGGCACAGAAGAAACACCCCCTATATGTAAAGTCAATAATTTATTTTAGTATAGTTGAAAATTTAATAGATTATTTCAAGAACTACCATTAGTCTAGTTCTAATTCTTACAGAAAAAGAAAGAATAATAATGCTGTTAAAATTCTTATGCACGCACTTTCTAAATAGTTCCTACCACATTTGCTAGTGTTAGGCTCATGTCTCCATTGCTTCTCTGGCTGCTGAGCTTGATGGTTTCCTGCTGATGGCAGTGGAGGGGTGTTACAGTGAACTGTCAGCATCTTGAGTCCTTTGCCATGAGGAGTATAATGTTTGTGTTGATGGTTTCTTCTTGCTCACTCTAGGATTGATTGAGAGTGATTTTTATACATTTGCTAACATGACTTTACACCTCTACTCTGTCTTCACTGATGTGCAGTTCTTCATTACACCTGAGTTTACTATATATGGTGCTTTTCTGTATGTTAGACACTATTTCTAAAGAAGTTCTGTCCATCTCCAGGTCTACATTTCTTTAACTGACCATGGGTAAATTGCTTATAGCCAAGGCATCTCCAGTGCCAGCCTCTGCCCCTTATCTTGCACCATCCTGTGCTTGTGATCCTCTTCACAGCATCCTGCATTCACTGCTCAAGGGCTGTGCTATCATACCAGGCTTGTCTTTCTCTGCACAAAGTTGTAAATACCTCATTCCACACAGGATATCTGCTTATTACTGCTTTCTAGATACAAAGATAAACAGAAGTGAAATAAATTAGCCATAGGCATATGGTCAATAAAAGAAATCACTGTCACAGCTAAACTAAGTAAAACAAAGCTAGAGTCAGGTCAAGAAAAGTTCAAGACAGAGCAAGCCCTGACAGCCTCAGTCCTGAGGCCCCATAATTCTGTATGAAGCTTATGGCCTGTTACTAGCAATGGAAATGCTGCAATACATGATTAACTGGTTACATCATCTTTTATTTATTTCTCTTTTTATTGCATCTTCTCTGAGATAGCAAAGGGAAAGCTGAACATTCATACAATGATATTATAAGGAATTGGGTCATTATTCTGGGCAGAGAGCTCTCAGTAATTCAGTAGCTGAGTAACAGCTCTTGAAAAGCCTACAGTTGAAGCTCATCACTAGCATAGTCTGCCTCTGATTACTTTGCATGTTTTGATTATTTTTATTTCAGCTACACTACTATGGCCAGGACATCACTCCTTTTTTTTTGGTAGCACATTATCTTACCCCACTCTGTGAGTCCCCAGTATCCTTACTGGAACCAGTAAGAGTAGATGAAGCTAAAAAAAGTGCCAGAAATAGGTTCACAGTGATGAAAAACCTGTGTTTTTCCAAGTGTTTCTCAGTGCAGCACAGATTGACACCAGCCTTCTGACTGCATTCAGATATAAACTGTGAATGGAGAGCATAGTGATATCCATGTGATGTGCTTCTTCCTCTGATGAACATTATGTGTTTTGGGGGCAAATGGACCAATCTTTGTGTTTGCAAATATTTCAGAAATCAGCTTGGCCGTAAGGGACATAAACATAATTTGATGTCAAATACATGAAAGTAGGTGAAGGATGAAACTCTTTGGTGTTATAATTGAGTCACTTTTATCAGAATTCAAATGTGGTTAAGGGTGAATCCAAATGTGGCCAGAGGTGAATCAGCTGAGCTTTCTGAGAATGGTGTTGCCCAGGCAGCTGTATTCAGTTCTGAAGTGGGATCTAATTTTTGCTGTTGCTTTACCTCAATCAACAACGAGTGCTTCTATTTCAAACTTACTGAAAGGAATTATTTCCATCTTACTGTAGGCAAACCCTGCCTACTTTAACCTAGTTGTGTTAGGTAGTGGTAAGAATATAGTCACAGCTGCCTGGAGTTGAGATCTCTCTGCAAAGTGTGTCTGAGGTCTTTTCTTGCTAGATGAATGCCATTGCTGGTGTCTGAGCCAGCAAGGGTAATGCTGACTCGTATGGGTTGTGACTGTGCTGTAGGTGTTTTGCAGTACTATAGAGGACAATGAGCAGGGATTTCAATTGTTGTTGTATAAACATTATTGGCTTTAATTTGGCTCTGTAAGCAAGAGATGTTTCTAAATGAGTGAAGACAGGAAGAAGTAAATTTAGGGCTATTGCTGGAATAACTTCCTATGTAGTTAACACACACTGAAATGAGGTGACACTTTGATGCCTGTGCATCAAGTTCCAGTTGCCTACCTTCTCTAACCGAGGTGAACATTTTTCTTCTCTTCAAGACCTAAACTACAAGTGGTGTTTGTATTTTTCCCAATGTGGCTTCATCTCTGGTAGAATTAAATTCTATGAAAGGAAAAGTTCATACACTTTTTGTCCCAGTGGATAGGTTAAAACATTATTTCAGTTCTAGTAAATCCATCTCATATTTTCTTCATGTTTTGCATTGTTTTCTGGATGACATGTTTGGTTTGATATTTATGACTTGTAGGAGATCTGAAAGCAGTATTTATTCCCTGCAGTTCTAGAGGGGAGAAAAGATCTCTTTAGATTACTTCAGACTGTAACATAAATTTTTGTGTTGCCATACAGGGTTCCAAATTACCTGTATTAATTCAGGAAATGGTCTTGTCTGCTTTGGAGTATAGCTGGATGAACAGTTTGGTTTAATGAGCAGCAGTTGTACAAAATGGAAACAAGATGTTACGGTAATAAAGAATAGGTTGGGAAGTTAGTAAGGAATACATTATAATGCTGCTATATAAATAAATCAAGAATCTGATCTCAGCAACGATACTGTAAGTCTTAGTCTCAGAAAGGGTAGTGAAAGACTGAAGAGGTCAGATAGAGGTGATAAGAAGTGGTACAGGGAGAAACAACTTAACCTGAAGACAGTTTTAAAGCCTAGCTATGTGTACTTTAGAAAAGCTGCAAATAATAGTGAACACAATAGTTGAATAGTTTAGTAATTCAGATTGTCTCTTTTATCTGTTTTTATGACACAAAGCGAAAGGAACTGTTCCATTCAGAGTGACGAGTCCTTGAAGCAGTGGATTTAGCAAAGTTCAAGGAGGAACTGAACAAGTTGGAATAAGTAGTACTAAATAAAAAGATATTGCAAGGAATAAAAAACTTTGTAAATCAGGATTTGATCCCTCTCCAGTAACTAAAGATTAGAACAAGATTTGGGAGGTGATATTATCCCTGCCTTCATTCCTCAGCACTGGAACTGATCTCAGTCTAGATCCGGGACTCTCTGGTCCTCTGGCATGGGAGTTTAAGAAATTCTTATGCTGACAGTGTGCACACACTTGTAATGTCTCAGAAGATCTTCCATTTAGTAATACTAGGAACTTTTAATATATAATCTAATAATTTCTTCTCTCATCCCATGACTCTTTTTGCATCTGCTCTATGTTTTATGGGATAGAGCAACATAATTGAAGAAATTATGCTTGTTTTCTCAGTTTGTAGCAATACAGATTTTCAAAATTATTTCCAAGTCTCGATTTTTAAATAAGAATTTTTAAACTTAATTTTTAAAACTTCAGTTGTATTATTTTTTTTTTTTTTTGGTGATTTGCCTAAAATATGTTCATGTCTTTTTCCTAAGTGGTTACATTTTTAGGATCCAACAATATGTAAGAGTAATTTAAATTATTATGCCTCTTGTCTCCTTAAATCTGGTAGCTCTGTACTGCAGCTTGTTACATAGATGCTGCTTCTGCTACTAATTAGAAACTGCAAATCAAAGCCTAATTATGCATCTCAGCTATGAAAACTGTGCAATACCAAAGAGTAGGTGGATTAAACTCTTTAATACTTGACACAGCCTGTGGAATAAAAAATAGAACAGTGAAAGCATGTTCAAGGAATTGTGAAAATAAGGTTCAGATGGTACAAGATGGAAATCTTTGTTATGCTATTTAGGCAATGTTGTTTTGTTTTTTTATGCTATCTTTTCCACAGCTGCCTTTCTAGATGTACAGATTTCCACAGTTGGCTATGTCATCTAAGAGCCATACATCTCCTTCTTTTTGACACCTCTACCAGCCCTATTAGTGTATACTACACTGAAGTTTTACTGATGTAGTTGCATATTGGTTAAAAGGGATTTGAGTTAGTCTGTCCCTGAGGTTGCATTCAGTGCAATCTTGGCATGTGCTGATTTAACCTGAGATGAAAATTACTTTAAAAATGTCTATGAAGTGTGAATTGAATTAGACAAATTTATCATATCTCTTGTCTTGTGCAGTTGAAATCACACCTTTAATTAAACCAGAGCAGGTTTGACTAGAGAGAAAACCTTTAATTTCAGATGTAGTGTGTACCATCATGCAATCTGTCACAGAGAGCTAATGTGTTGAACTCAGTGGCTCCAAGCAGAATTTGTAGAAATTTCACTACCAGTTTACGAAAGGATGACATATAGGCATTAAAATTTTCTTTTAGGCTGCATAATTTAACTGTGTTTTAGTCAAATGTTTATACACAGATTATTTCCCAGATAATAGGGAATAACCAGGAAAAAAAATGGTTCCTGATACAGAATCCTCTTTCTGAATTTCTCTGATAATTCATTTTCCTTTCCCAAGTTAGCTTAAATTTGAAGAAATTGCTGAAGTTGTTTGCACCTTTCATTTTTCTAGCCTACTCTAAAGCATGCAATCTGCAGGATTTAGAATTGCTAACAGTAGTTGAATGCTACACAGCCTTTCCACAAATATGCAAAATTTTGAATGGTTTTACTCGCTTGATGAACTTTTTTGCTAGTGGATCCCATGGAGTAGCAAATTTTAGCTACTGTAAAATATGGAAAGCAAATTTTAAATTTATATCGCTTGTTCTGCATGCCAGCAATATGATTCCAAGATTCCTAGCTTTGGCACATCAATTTGTCATGTTATCACTGAATCCAACACAGACAGCTTCAATTACAAATATGACATTCTCCAGTTAACTCCTTATAAAATGCTTTCTAATTGATAAATAATCCTACAAACTCAAAAAAGAAAATGTTATCTCTTTGTGAATCAAATGGAAAAGTTAAAGCTTAAAAAAATTATTATTTGTGATGTATTCATGGCAAAATTTTGACTACTCCTGGGTTGAACAGTGCATTTCTCCTTCCCTGTGCATCCAAAATAATGTATGAACTGATGGTTAGGAGACTTCTCTAAATGGGAAGCATAGACTCAAGCTCTTCAAAGTGAGAATGAAATTCACAGGAGTCTCATTTTTAACTTGGAAATTGTATAAAATTATACAATATTGTATTGTATAAACTATACGTTTTCCTTTGGTAAATTTTAAGTAGCTCCATGCTGAGTGTAAGGACAGTACATGACTCTCCCATTTTGTATCTGCCTGAAAGCCTCTCTGTAGGCATTAGGTAGAGAGCCAAAGAGCCTGGTTTTGACTTTCAGACCAGGAATCAGTCAGCAACTGCATTGCTCCAAAACTTTTGTTATTAGAATGAATCCAGAAGGATTTGGTTTCTCTCTAGGAGATCACAAATAGTTAATCTGTGTAAATGTCCTATGCTTCTATTTGCAGAATGAATATACAGGAAGCAATACATGGATTTTGAAACAGTCATCCTCTTGAGTTGAACAAAATTCAACTAAAAGGTGCATATAACTAGTATAAACAATGCCAGTCACAAATTCTAAAAAATTATTTTGTTGTATTGAGAAAAAAGAGCTGTTATCACTCTGTCTCTGTGACATGGAACATCAACAATACTTGCATTGTGAGAGACATTTATCAAGTCATTGCCAAATTTCAGTATCTTTGTTGACAGATGGGGACTCTGCAATTATGGCAGGGAATGCCAGGTAAAGCAAACCAATCTAATCATACCATAAAAAATTTATTCTTTCCCATGTGGTTTCCAAGCCTGTTAACGGGATCTGCCTTTTCCAGTGCACAGTTAAAAAAAAATGCTGTTTTTTACTTTGTACCTTTTCTGTTTCTAATAACACTTTTGAAAGCTGTGCGTGTTGAAAGGATGCATAAACTCAGCAAACAGATAGAAGGTAAATAGAAAGGATATAGTTAGACACAATACAATAGAAAGGAAGACCATAACATTTGATCTGTTTTCTACTACAGTAACTGGCAAAATACATTTCTATTCTTCAGACTTTTGTTTAGTTAATTATGCAGTGAAATTAATATTTTAATGGGAAAAAATCCATTAAGAAGTACAAATTCTCTTTTGTTCCGTGCCTTCACAGCTGACTTGCTCAATTTGAACAATGTTTTTTTTTTACCCCTAGTTTGAATGTCATCCAAAGAAATGTCTGTGCCTAGTGGTAATTAACTAACTTCCCATTGATAGGGACTTTGCACTTGAACTAAAAGATATTTGATGGTTTGTTAACCTCTTACCTTCTGCTTTGATAACATCTAGTGAATATTTTCATTGCTATTTATTTTTATTCTCAGAGCACTACTAAAAGCAACAAAAAGAGAGCTAACTTTGGTGTAGCACCAAATCTTTTACACTTTTTTTCCCTTCCTTCTCACACTGAAACAATGCTTCTACTTGATGTGTGGAGAGATAAAAATTGCTGCCAATAACTTTGAACATTAAGTAAAACAGTGTATCTTGACCATAGGGAAACTATTTTTACACCAGTGTTGGCTTCTCCTCAATTGCATTTCAGATATGTAATCCTGAATTGCTCTTTAAATGCCCTTTCTATTTCTGCTTCTCACTTAAGAGTAAAATCTTGTCTTTCTTTAATAGTAACTGAGGTTGATGGAGCTCCAAATTAATCTTTGGTGAGTTCTTTTAGTCAAAGTTTCAGTCCTTTTATTCGGAGCTTATTGGTTCCAGTGAGACTCTATGTCTGGCTCTTTTGTCACTTTGTCTTTTTTCCAAATTCATTACTCTATCTGTGCCTGTCACAGAAAATGGCATTTGAATATTTCCTCCTGCTGTTACAAAAAAGCATCCTGACACCACTTGGAAACAGTATTAGTAGTCCTTTCAGGCAACAGGTGAGTTTGGGGGCAACCACAGTTTGGAGCTTACCTTTCCCTTTCTGATCCTCAGTCTCATGTCATGTTTAAGGCAGAATCCTTCACTCATGTTTATGCTAGAAGCACTGAACGAATGCTCCTGTTGTTCACCGCTCTGCCAAAGGGCACAGAATCCCCTTGCCCAGCACAAACATCTCTGCATGAGCACCTGCTTATCACCACAGTTCCCCTGTATCTGGCAGTTCTGAGCAGAGACTGAACAGACTGATGTGGACAAGGACACAAAGTGTCACAGATATACAACAGCACTGATGCTTAGTAAGTGCACACCTGGATACACATTTTCTCTCTTTGACCTCGTGTGTCTCTTGTTCAGTGTAAAATCCCGACATTTATTTCTGTTACTATTTGTGAATGTCCAGACATCAGCTTAGAGAGAGCTCATCAGTATTCCAAAGTCTGTTCCTCCCTTCTCTAGTTTCTGTGGACAATATCAGCCATCTGTCACTTAGACCTAAAACTTTGAGATCGCATTTGGCTCAGACCACTACTAGCTTTATCTTAAATCTTCCTGATCCAATTTGTATAATCTCTCTAGGATATGATTTATTTATTCTCAAAGTGAAATATTTCTTGATTTATTTTCTGTTATACCCTCTTGAGATCCAACTAGTATGTGTTCTAGAGTCTGAGACCTCTGAGACAGTTCATTCAGAGCACACATAGCAACAAACTGTATCATCTTCTTTAGGAAGAGCACCAATCATTCATTTCTGAACTATAACAAAAGAAAAATGTGTCCTTTTATACTCCAACTGGGTGGGCAGAAAAGCTCATCAGTTCTGCATTCAGACATGCACATGGGTCCCCCACTGTCCTGAAGAGGTTCACAGCTAGATCTCTCATGTTTCAGGAGCACCGTACTTCTGAGGATGTTGGCTAAGTTGGTGATCTCTACTCCTTTGCAGCAGAAATGTGACAACAGTACAGAACAGAGAGCCAGCCCCATGGACTGGAGAAAGATGACAAAATGGAGCTAGATCAGTGAATTCAATTAAGTAGTCTTGTTGTTAATTTATTGATATTAAACTGCACAGCTAATTTCTGGAACAGTGTCTAAAACCTAGGACTCTTCCACCTTATTAAGTACACTTAACCACCAAGCTATGGAGTCATGATTGTTTATGTGGGAGTGTAAGTGGGAATTGAATATAAGAGAAATAGAGAAGAATCACTGAGGTATGCTGGCATGTCATTACGAGGCCAAAGCTCAACTGGAGCTGGTAATGAGAAAAGCTTCTACAGATACACTGTCAGCAACAGTGAGACTGAAGAGAATGTGGGTTTAAGGTGTGTCATCAGGCTGCAGACTTTATGATGAAAAGACTGACTTTGCTTCAGTCTTTGGTGCGCAAGGTCTGCTGTTTCAGGGAGTGAAGTGCTACACATCGTAAAGGAGGATCAAATTATGGACTACTTAAGTAAGCTGGACATATGTAGGTCTGAGACCAGGTCAGTTACCTGTGAGTGTGCTGAGAGAACTAGCCAACATCACAAGGCCACACTTCCTATTGCCTTTGAAAGCCTGTGACAATTGTGGGAGGTCCCCATTGACAGAAGAAATGTTATGCCCATCTTAAAGGCAAGAAGGGAGATCCAGAGATCTGCAGGCTGGTCAGCATCACTTCTGTACCTAGAAATATTATGGAATAAATCATTCTAGAAGTCTTTTCCACTGTGAGAGAAGGACACGGAGGAGAAGGAACAACTAGCACAGTTTTGTCAAAGGCAGATTGTGCTCGACCAGCTCCAGTTCCTTCTATGGTCAGACTCAGTGGACATGGAGAGTGCAGCAGATATCATTTAAGTTTACTTCAGCAAGACTTGTCATAGTTTCTCATGGTATCCTCTTAGCAAAATTGAGAGACCTGGACTGGATTGGTAAAGTATTAGGTGAGTGGAGAACTGGCTAGACAAACAGCCATAGTGATCAAAGTCCATTCCAAGCAATTTCAAGTGACCTATCTCAGTGGTTGATAATGGGGCCAGTTTTTCTGAAGATAGACTGAGGGAAATGCATTTGTTTAGCCTGGTAAAGAGAAGATCTAATTGCAATCTTCCAGTACTTAATAGAGACTTATAGACAAGTTAAATCTAGACTCTTCTCATAGGTGCCTGATGAAAGGACAAGAAACAACACTACAAAACTGGATTTAAAGAAAGAAAACTGTGCTCACTGTGGATGACCAAGCAGTGTAACACGCTGTGGAATCTTCATCCTTGAATATTTACAAAACTTCTCTGGACAAAGCCCTGGGCGACTGTGGAGTTACATCAGATTGCTCTGAAATTAGATCAGGTTACTTTGAACAGAAGGTTGCACTAGACTACCTCCAGAGGTCCTTTACAACTTAAAATTTTGTATGATTCTAGGCTTTTTCTGCATGTAGGATTTATCATTCTTTGCTCCACAGTACTAAAGCTTCAGTGAAGTGGATGCAAAGTGCCTTCATTCACCCTCCCATGAAATGTAAGAGGTGGATTTCTAACCTTTCAGGCTTCCCAAGACATAAGACTTCCAAAGAGGAGGGTTCTAGCTATTATCTCCTATAGAAAAGCTACGTACAAAGTATTTTAGAAGAGAATTCTAAGCTGTGGATCCCAGGCGAATAAGGGTGGTCATGTTCCTGTTTCACATTTCCTACATGGTCGTTTTAGGCAGCTTGCTTTCTGCTTAGCCAGAATATTTCTATGGGTTTCTTCTGTAAGTTAATGATTATCCTGAGCCGTGGATTCATCCTAAAGCTCAGGCATCAGTCTCTGCATTATGGAAGAAATAATTATTTGCTCTAGGTTCAAGCCATTACACAGTATAACACTTGTAGTAAGAGGGTCAAAAGTGCACAGCAGAATATTCCTCTGAAGTTTATCTTGCAGGTAGTCTGTGTCTTTGTTTTTAATCTATTTTGCTGGCATGGTTTATGACTAGTTTTGTATTTTAGAATTTATGAATGACAGTTCTACTTCTATGCAAACTTTCTGCAAATGACTTTTGATATAATTCACTGTTTTTCAGCTTTGGTTGATTTAGATACAAATGAAGACAGATCATATTCTTCCTGCATCAATGAGTATATCAGCTTTCTGATTTACTAATTAAAGTACAGTGGTTTCTAAAGACACTTTGTTAGGGCTGCATTTGATAAATTACTTTTTTGACTTGAGTCTATTCTAAGCTGTCTTAGTTTGTGGCTTAGACTTTAGTATTACAAGCAAAATATGTCTGTTACCTATCTCAACCATGAATACATTATATAAATGTTAAATGAACTTTTCCCCTTCAGTTTGCTGATGTGAGAGGGTAGGATAGGAAATTCTCACAGCTGGCAGACAAAGAATTACTGTAGTTGCAAAGTGGTTGGAAACACAAACGTTGATTATTTCAATGAAAGAATTTAATTAGGGTTCCTAAAGAACAGGATATTACTGACATCACTGATTGGCAAAATAAGCAAAGTAATACAGCGCTTAACATTGCAATAGCACTGTCTTAATGATGCCATTATTAGAATTTGGCTGGCATCCTGAAATGTGTATAATAGCTTGGCAATAGAATAACGATTTGGAAATTGCAGATGTAAGGCAATGATGTGAAAGCCAAAGGTTTACTGAAAAGAAGCCCAGATCAAGCATTTTTAGTGCCTCTCAAATTTATGGATCTGTAATGGACTAACTTTTCCTCATTACTTTAACATGTAAGATAATTTAAAAAAAACCCAACCAAATTCATTGGGTTTTCTTAGTCTCAATTTCCCACAGGCAAGCTTTCATTCCTTTCAAGATTTATCCCCTCCTATATTAGAAAAGTTTTCCTACCTTATGCTATCCCTATAATCAACATTTAACAGGTTCTCTGAGAAGTTTCCCTATTAGATCCTGCACTGATGGTCCATTAAGTGAAAGAAACAAGGGATAGGGACTTCCATAGGCTCCTGTTATAGGTCACCTTATGGATATTCAGTTTTCGAATGTGGTGAATTCACCGTTCTACAGCAGTTTCTGTCCTGCTCTAAATTGCAACGTTAATGCAATATCCCTAGTAAAGTCACATCAGGAAAGATTCCTTTCTTGCTCTAATACACTTTATTCTTCTCTGACACACCTGACAGATAGACTAGTAGTGAAGAGACATGGGTGATATAACCATAAAAATTGGCACTATTAGTACTGTAGCATTTAAACAGTTTAAAATTGCAGTAGAATATGGTTCATAGAGTTTGAACTAAATAGTGTTAATTTAAAGTAAGTATTGATCAGGAATTTATAGAATAAATGTTTTCACACTGAAAAAATAATGCCAATTTGTTAAGAGGTGTGTGAGTTGGTGGGTTTCTTGCTCAGAAAGGGTTGATTTCTTCTCAAGAAAAGATTTGGAAATTGTAAAAACAACTTAACTTTGTCATAGTATGTTAAAGAATAGGTCAAAATCAAAATGAAACTTTCAAAAATAATTCTGATTGGATGAAGCCTTTTTTTGGGTGTTAATTGGTTTATTAAGCTTTTAAACTCTGTCTGAATTTGAATAGCCAAATGCAATTCTAAGGACTTTTATTTTCAAGTCTTTTAAAAATACATATGGAGACGTTACAGAGGATTGAATTAAAAAGAAGAGAGATATTTAGATGAATGGTATGGAATGAAAGAATGAAGAGGGGATATCTAATCTGTAGATAGAGCTTATAAATTCTTTCCTCTCCTCATACTTCCTTTCTTTCTCCTCCCTAGCAGAGATGTGGTTTGGTATGTTGGTATTTGAAACAACTGCCTTTAACGGAACCATTTATAGGAGAGATTGAATTTAGGATACTGTTTTAAAGAAAAAATAAATGAAATAGAATTGCATTTGATATTCATATGCAGCTAATAATAGTCCTAGTAACTAGGAAAGGAGAAATATTTTGAAAAACTTCTTATGTTATAAATATCCCAAAATACTTTGGATTGCACTTTACATTGAATAGATCCCAATGATTCTTCAAATTTAATTTCCATCTAATAATAAATTGCAGTGAATTCTGTCCCAACCCCTCATTGCTGAATGTACAATAATAGTAGATAACAAAGCTCTTTCAGCTCTATGTGCAGCTACTTTCAACTCCAAATTCCTTCACATGTTTTCAGTTGCTGAGAATATCCAGACTCTGATTACATTCTGACTTTGCTCTGTTTGAACCTGCAGCCTCTATTTTAGAAATAGAGCAGAGCTGTTCCCTTCATTCATTTTCCTGCTTGTAGCATTTCCCTGTTTGTGGCAGGTCAGCAAGGCCATGCCTTTGCTCTCCCCTTCCCCTGCCCCAAATCTGAATCACCTTCCAGGTGATTCCGACTAACCTCTTCCCAATATTATGGTGTACCTGTAGGTAGTTCCTGGTAAATCAATGAAATATTAGAAGCTAGCTTTCTGACTATTTATAAACCATTTGTATCAGTTAACCATCTGTTAGTTAGCACTGTACAGTCACAGCAAAATTTGTTTAATAATGTCATTTCTCAAACTTTATGTAGGTAAACTGATTTTTGCTCTCAAAACCAGGTACACAGTTCTTGCTGAGATGTAGATATATAGAAGACAGAATTTGGGCCAAAGTCTGTTTAACGTCTGAACATATCTGAAATAATGACTAGAAGTCAGAGAATCACAGAATACCAGGTTGGAAAGGACCTCAAAGATCATCTGGTCCAACCTTTCTTGGCAAAAGCACTGTCTAGACAAAATGGCTCAGCACCCTGTCCAGCTGAATCTTAAGACTGTCTAATGTTGGAGAATCCACCACTTCCCTGGGGAGATTATTCCAGTGGCTGTTCTCATTGTGAAAAATTTTCCTCTTGTGTCCAACTGGAATCTCCTCAGAAGTAACTTGTGCCTGATACCCCTTGTCTTCTCCATGTGATTCCTTGTAAAAAGGGCATCTCCATCTTCTTTGTAGACACCCTTTAAATACGGAAACATGATGATAAGGTCTTCCCTAAGCCTTCTCAATTATGAACAAATGCAGTTCTCCCAGTCTCTCCTCATATGGCAGGCTTACTAGTCCTTTGAACATTTTTGTGGCCCTTCTCTGGACCCTCCCCAGCCTGTCCACAACATTTTTGTATAGCAAGGACAAAAACTGTGTGCAGTATTCCAGGTATGGCAAGACAAGTTCTGAGTAGAGGGGGATAATGACTTTATCTCTGCTGGTAGTGCCCTTGTGTGCTAGGTTTGTGTGGTGGTGTTTGTGGTAGTGGGGGAGGGGACTACAGCAGTGGCCTGTGAGAATGCAAGAAGCTTCTCAAAAGCTCCCCCAGCTCCATTGGACCTGCCTTTGCACCAAAGCTGGTGTTCTGTGATAATGTATTTAAGAAAGGGAACCTGAGAAGGAGGGGCACTTTGTGGAGAAGCTGTGAGGAGGACACCTGTGTGAACACTGAGGTCAGTGAAAGAAAGGAGAAGGAAGGGAGGGGGGCGGGGGGAGGTGCACCTGAGCATCGAGCTCCCTTATCCTGTGGTAAGATGGCAGGGCCGCCCTCCCTGCCACCCATGAAGGTCACTGGAGGATCAGAGATTTGCCTTTGGCTTGTGGAGGACCCCCTGCCAGAGCAGGCAGCTGTGCTAGGCCGGGACTCTGTGGGTATCCATCACAGAATCCTTCAGGTTGGAAATGACCCTTGGGATCATCGAGTCCAACCATCAGCCCTAGTCTACAAAATTCTCCCCTACACCATATCCCCCAACAAAGGGAAGAAGAAGCCCCCACTGTTGTAGTTTGGCACTGGGAGGGCTGCAACATGCAGGGGTGACCTATGCCAGAGCATCTCAAGAAGAATGCATCCCATGGGGAGGATTCATGGTAGTGAGAGTTTGTGGACGTCTGTCTCCTGTGAGAGGGGAACCACATGGAGCAGGGAAAGAATGCAGAGGAGTGCTTTCCTCCACCACTATCTTGGAGGAAGAAACAGTGGACTGTCAGCAGTCCCCATTCCATGCCCCTGAGCCCCTGGAGGAGGAGGTAGAAATATTTGGAACAAAAAGATGGTCTGTTAAGTGTTGGTTTTGTTAGTGTTTGATTTAAAGTGATGTTCTTGTTTTTCTTCCCCTAAGGAGTCTGTCTTTTCCCTGTGACTAAATGGGTGAGCATCCCTTCCCTGTCCTTATCTTGATTCCTATGCCTTTTTGTTTCATTTTTTCCTTCCTAGCCAGCACTGGAGGTGAAGAAGTGAGCAAAAAGCTGCACAGCTGCGTGGTGCTAAGTTGCCTTCTGGGCCTAAACCACAATGCCTTGTTGATGCAACCCAGCATCCTGCTGGCTTTATTTGCTACAGCATCACACTGTTCATTCATATGGAGCTTGTTGTCCACCAGGATCCCCAGGTCCCTTACCACAGATCTGCTCCCCATTTGAATAGATCCCAGGCTGTGCTTCACTCCTGGATTATGTTTTCCCAGGTGCAAGACCTTACACTTGTCCCTGTTGAACTTTATAAAGTTCTTGTTAGCCCACTCTTCCAGCCTATCCAGGTCTTCCTGCAGGGTGGCTCTCCCTTCTGAAGTGTCCATTTCCCCATTCAGTTTGGTATTATCCGCAAACTTCATCAGGGTCCCATCATCCAGATCACTTATTAAGATATTAAACAGCGTTGGGCCCAAGATCAGTCCCTGGGGGGCCCCACTTGTGGCAGGTTGCCAGTTTGAAAAATAGGTATTTACCACCACCCTCTGGGAGTGGCCTGTCAGTCAGTTCCCCACCCACCATACAGACCACTTGTCTAGACCATAACGTATCAGTTTCTCTACGAGGAAGCTGTGGGGAACTGTATCAAAAGCCTTGGAGAAATCCGGGTAGACGATGTCCACTGCTTGCTCCACGTCAACCAAGCAAGTTACATTGTCGTGGAAGGCAGTCAAGTTTGTTAAGAACGATTTGCCCTTGGTGAATCCGTACAGGCTTTTTCACAGTCATATGCTTCATTTGAGCTGTGATAGCCCCCAGGAGGATTTGTTCCATAACTTTCTCAGGGATTGAAATAAGACTCAAGGGCCTATAATTTCCTAAATCCTTCTTTAAACCCTTCTTGTAGATGGGGGGGTGACATTAGCCTTCTTCCAGTCTTCTGGAACATCCTCCTATCTCCAGGACTTCTCAGAGATTATGGAGAGTGGCCTGACAACAGTGTCAGCCAGGACTCTCAGCATCCTTGGGTCAGGTCCCATTGATTTGTAGGGGTAAAGCTTCTGTGATAGTTCATATATGAACTCTTCCTTCACTGACAGTGGGTCTGTGTTTTCATGACTTCATTTCTTTTTCCAGTGGTAGAACTGGGTAGGATTTGTATATTCTCTTAGATCTGAGAGCAGCTGAATACATTATGTCTCAGGGGAAATGCAGAAGTCAGCAGGACTGTCAGCAGCCAGATTGCTTGGTACGCTGTATTGACACTGGTTATGTTGGTATTTGTATCCCCTCAGGTGGAGCTTACTCAGATTTCTTGTTGTCTGGCAGCTGATCTGAGAGGTCTAATCAATAGTACTACTCTCACCTATCAAGTGAGTGTAATCTTGGAAGATATTATGATAAGAAACAGTTCAGAAAAATTCAAAGGCTTGTTTAGTGACAGAACAGCGCTTTGGCTATGAATGAGGCCAGACAGTTTTAGGAAGACAAGCCTTATGGGTTTTACTAAGACACAGCTGAGTTACTATATGCATTATAGTAGTAACATTCGGAAATGCAAAAGGAAAGTGGAAACGTGTCTTGAACCTAATAAAGTAAATAAAGTCTGTAGTAATGTTTTGGATTTTGTTTTTCCTTAAGAAAAAGGCATGACCTTGAATAACGACTTACCTATTGTTTTAATTTTGTAACCAGCAAAATACCTCAAATGATCAGTATAATTAACAGTTAAATAGTTGCTTATAATAAAAGCCCTTGATACATCAAAGCTGATGTTTTTATGACTTCAGCTATTGCTGCATGTACACTGAACTGTGACTATCTTTTCACTGTTATTTAGGAAAGCTTTGGTAGTATCCACGTACTTCACAGACATGTAAAAGCTGTGCAGCTGCTCTACTGAGGACAATCACTGTCAGTCCTCTAAGCTTTAATGATAATTTCAAATACCTTTGTTGCTTCCCCAGAGCAATATTTCTTAATCATTTATGGCACTACAGTAGCCAACAGGCCAACAACCCAGTGCTGCCATTATGAGCATTTCTTCCTGCCTTCTATAAATTATGATCATATCTTCAGGTGATTCATTCTTAACTCTTGTCTGGGTTCCAAGGTCTAAATCTATTTCTATCTGGTTCTTTGTTGAAGAGATATGTCCTGCAACTCTTATGTTATTTGTGTGAATGATTGCTCTAAGGTATTGTGAGAAATTTTTCCATGTGAATAAAGCTATTTATGTTATATGTGTAACAAGATGGTTTATGTGGAAGATGAGTGATTATTTTTAAGATGTGGCAAAGCTTAAAATAAATAACTCTTTATGATAATTCCTTCACTCAGAGTCATATCTCAGTGACTGAGTGGGGAAAAGAAAATGTGATGTGACTATCATTTGATGTATTGAAGAACTACTGATTTAAGGCAGTCTCTGAAGAAATCTTGTTATACAGCAAGTTTATGGCTTAGATTTTTATTCAATGAGATTTTAAAACTTGAATGAATGTATGTTAATACATTCAATTGAAGGAATATGGTTATAAATGATCATACTTTAAAAGGATGTAGTAACCTTAGAACAGCTTTTGTTTTCTAGGAGAAGTTCTATGTTCTGGGCTGTGTCTGGAGACAGGTATACCATTTTTAATAGTGATGATGCTAGATGATGTTGACATAGAGTGTAACCACAGCAGAAGCAACAGTTGTTACAATTTATAAATATTATTTATATCTTTTATTTATTTATTTATTTATTTATATTTATATCTTTTGGATTACAAACTAAGAAAACCAGAAAGCAGAGTTATGTCTGTGAACTGTCATTCCACACCCGAGGCTCAGTTGTCCCAAGGCTTCCCATGAAGTTTTCAGCCTCTGCTTGGCTGGAAATGATTTATGTGTGAGGTGAATTGATCCTACCAATGGAGAAAAGGGCAAATTTTAATATTATATTATTATTATTATTATTATTATTATTATTATTATTATTATTATATAATAAAACCAACATCATAATTTAATGCATACAGCTTTCCATTTATTCTCTCCTTGGTTCAAATTTTCCACTGATGTCAGTCAACTGATACCTGGTATGAAACATACATCACTATCTTCCTTCTTTGTGGGACTCCCTTTACAATCAGTCCATGGAGCTCTACTTCTGCAAGTTTGTAACCTCACCTTTCATTTAATTTCATGCAGATGTTGAGTTAGAAACCAGATTGTCCCATCATTTAATACAGTGCATCTTTGGATTTACTTGGATTTATTTTGGATTGTAAGCACAATGACAGCTGAGTAGTTTTGAAGTAAAGATTGACTTGGTTAACTCAACTATATATGTGTACAATATGTGCTGGAAGATTAGGAAGTGTCTCCTGAGTGAGGTAGGAGGGGAGGAGAGGGAAGAAAGAGATACTAGCTCAAGCAAAGCTTTTCAGGGACTTGGTGCCAGGGTGCAGTGAGAGTCAGGGGTTTGCTGTGGATCAGGCACCATAGATGCTGCCAGGGGCGGCAGGGCAGGGTCTGGCAGCCAGGGCACATCCCACTGGCAGGCTGTGGGCAGCCCCAGACTTGGCCATCTGGACCTCCTTGGAGACAGGAATGGCCAAGGCTGGGCCGAGATGTTGCCCTGCAGGCCTAGTGAGGGGAACCAGGGTCAGACACAGGATCAGGGTGGGTAGCCAGGGGCCCAGGACAAGGCTGGGGCGAGGCCAGGCCGGGCTGCCTCCTGCAAATTGGGAGTGGGGTCTGCCTCAGCAGGGGTCACAGCAGGCCCAGGCTTAGCTGTGACGTGGAGCCCAAGCCAGGGTCATGGCGGGGCCTCAGCTGAAAGCAGTTCCCATAGGCCAGGGATCAGCTCTGTCTGTGGCCTCCCTGCCGTGTGCCCAGGAGCCTCTCCCCAGGATCACAGCAGCATGGGGTACCCTTGGCTACGCCAGCTCTGAGCTGCCCCTGCCCTGCAGCCGAGCCCCAGGATGCAAGCTGCCAGCCAGCCAGCTCCCGGGCCCATTCCTCTTCTACACTATCAAATCTCATAAAGCCAGAGGTCACAAGTTACTTGTAAAGTATGTACTTTTAAGATTGTAGAAAGTTTTGCACAATTTTCGGAGTAATTGAGTCAAGGTGTGTGGCTCTGTCTGCTGAGGAGAGATGACATGGTGGTACCACTGAGGCCTGGCTCTGGAGGCAGTAAATCTACTGACTGACACTTGATCAGAAGTTATCAAGTATAAATAATGGATCAGAACCTTTTTGTTTGTAAGGAAGATGATGTATCTAACTTTTATTATTATTATGGTAAAATTCTTCTAAACATTACTGTATAAAGTTTGGGCATTATCTAATATAACACAGACTTTACTAAGACAGTAATTGATTAGACATATCACTTGTTAGTTTGTAGTTAATGGTAAATCATATTCAATAATATAAAAAACTTGATTTTTTTCTTTTACCATAATGTATGTAATATTTCTATAATTATCTTTTAAGAATGTCTTTAAAATTTTATTTTCTTTAGTAAGAGTATCTGAAAAAGATTCCAGATGTGAAGATGAACCCAGGTTACAATTTGAATTTTTTTAATAGTTCAACTTTGTTTGTCACTATCCAAAATACATTTTATAAATTTGTTTAATAACTCTGAGATTATGCTGTATATTATTTGCCATGGAAATTAACTTGTAGAACTAGGAGAAGATTGAAGGTATTCTGTCAGGATCTAATTAATATATTTACGTCAGCACTGTGCAGCTTTTTCTTCCTGAAGGCCAATTATATAATTTCAAAAAGGTCAAGGGGCCACAAATCAATATTGAAACTGTTTTTCCAGGCTCAATTAGATTAAGGTTTTGATGGTTTTCTCTCTCAGGCTGCCTTACTTCAGATGGAAGTGCAAAGTGACTGTCTGTGAAAAGTAGACCCCTCACAGGACCATAGTCACCAGGGGACCAGAGGCAGCTGTTTGAGGTCCTGCAGATGGAAAGAGAGCAGTGGCTCTACCTACTTCTGCAGTTTCAGCAAACTCCATTTAGGGAAACATGTGATAGAAAGTTTTAAACAAGGATAGTTGCACACAGTTATTGACTTTATTAGGACTCACAGCTCTAAAATGACCTAGATCATATTTTAATTTAGTGGTTACCATGTACTGAGGTGTGCACACACAGAGATCACTTCTTCTTGCTTATACTGTGAAACTAAGGTTGGAGTCCTGGCATTGATGATGCAGAATTGCCTTGCACATGTGTTGAAAGTCTAATGCATCCTATGTTTGTTAGCTTTGCTGTATGTGTACATTGGACACACCTGGCAGGGTGTGGGACTATGGCCATGGAGGACACAGGCCAGGACAGGGACACCCCTGAGGGGCTGCAGCCCATGGGAAGTACACACCAGGTGAGGGACTGCAGTCCATGGGAGAGCCACACTGGGGCATAGGAAACCCATTTAGAAGCATGGAGGAGCAACTGAGAGAAATGTTAGGCACATAACCTCCTCCTGTGCTGCCCATTGCCTCTCCAAAGGGAGAAGGGTGGACTGATTGTAATCTGCAGTGAAAACAAGTTGAAACGATTAAGAGGGAAGTATAGATATTTGGTTTAAGGTGAGTCTGAAGAAGAGCAAAGAAGGTTGTTTACTTAAGGTTCGTTTTGATTGTTTATGTTCTTTTTGGGTAAGAATTAGAGACCAAGGCAAGGAAGGGAACATTGTGGTTCATGTCTACTACAGGCCATCTGATTGAGGGGAGCCTATTGACAAAGCCACAGGAAGCTTTGCACTTGCAGGCTCTCATCCTGCTGCGGAAATTCAACCATCCCAACATCTGCTGGAAAAGTAGCATGGTGAGCTATAGGCAATTCAGAAGACTCCTGGAATAGGTTGAGGATAACTTCTTAAGCCAGGTAATAGAGGGGGTGTGATGTTGGACCTGATAGTCACCAATGCAAGTGAGCTAAGTGGTGGCATCAAGACTGGAGGCAGCCTAGGGTGCAGTGATCATGTGCTGGTGGAGTTTGCAGTCCTGAGGGATATGGGTCAGGCAAAGAGTAAAAGTCAAGACCCTGAATTTTAGGAAAAAAAAAATTCCAGCTGTTCAAGCAATTAGTCAATAGGACCCCCTGGGAAACTACCCTCAGGGACAAGGGAGAAGAACATTGCTGGCAGACCTTTAAGGATGCTTTCCATAGTGCAAGAGCTCTTGATCCCCAGGTGTAAGAAATCAGGAAAGAAAAGCAAGAGACCAGCATGGCTAAGTCAAGCCCTGCTGGTCAAATGAAAGGGCAAGAAGGAAATGCACAGGTAGTGGGATCAGGGACAGGTGTCCTGAGAAGTATATTGGATGCTGCTCAGTTGTATAGAGATGGGGTGAGGAAGGCCAAGTCATGACTGGAGCTGCACTTGTCAAAGGATGCAAAGAATAATAATAATAAGGGTTTCTATAGATATGTCAGCCAGAAAAGGAAGGTCAAAGAAAACATAGTTCCCTTGATTAGCAAGACGGACAAACTGGTAGCAACAGAAGAGGAGAAGGCTGAGGTACTGTGGTGGTTTGACCCAGTGCAGGTACTCAACAACTTTTTTTCCTCAGTCTTCATTGGCAGCCTCTCTTCCCACACCTCTCACATGGACCACAAGAAGGGTACTGGGGAAGCAAAGTCCTTCCCACTGTAGAGAAGATCAGATTTGTGACCACCTGAGGAACCTGAAAATGCATAAGTCTATGGGGACCTGACAAGATGCATTCCAGAGTCTTGAGGGAATTGGCTGATGTAGTTGGCAGCCACTCTCCATGATATTTAAAAAGTCATGGTAGTCAGGTGAAGTCCCTGGTGACTGGGAAAAGAGCAATGTTGCACTCATCTTAGGGTATAAAGGAGGACCCTGGGAACTACCAACCTGTCAGCCTCACCACTGTGCCTAGGAAGATCATGAACAGATCCTCCTAGAAGCTATGCTAAGGCCCATAGAGGAGAAGGATAGGATTCAAGACAGTTAGCATGGCATCACCAAGGGCAAGTCCCCTCTGACCAACCTAGTGACCCTGTATGATGGAGTGACTATATCAGTTGACAAGGGAAAAGCTACGGATGTCATCTATCTGGACTTCTGTCATGATTTGATCTCGGAAGGCAACTGAGAACCATGCAGTTATTCATGCACCCCTTCCCCACAGTGCTGGGAAGGAGAAAATGAAGTGAAAGGCATGGGAACTGAGATAAGGACAGGGAGGGATGACTCTCCCATGACAGTCATGGGCAAAAGACAGATCTGTTGGGGGAAGAAAAAAGAGTTCACTTTAATTCAAACACTGACAAAACCAACACTTTACAGAGTGGGACAGTGAGAAGTGTTACTACATCTTTAAAACACCTCCCCCCACCCCTCCCTTCTTCCTGGGCTCAATTTTGCTCCCAGTCTCTCTAGCTCCTCCCTCCCAGTTGCTCCAGGGCAGGGAATGGGGGGTTTTAGGTCAGTCTGCCACTCCTTTCTCAGGGGGGAAGCACTCCTCTGTATTCTTCCTCTGCTCCATATGGTTCCCCTCTCACAGGAGACAGTCCTCCATGAATTTTCTCTGACATGAGTTCTTCACACAGGCTGCAGCCATTCCTGGGCAGCTTTGGCATATGTCCCTCCCATGTGTGGCAATCTTCCCAGTGCCAAACTACAACATCAGGACTTCTTTCAGAGTCCCAGTCTTCTTTTAAGTGTAGCTGCCTGCTCTGGTATGTGGTCCTCCACAGGCTGCAGGTTGGCCTCTGCTCCACTGAGCACCTCCATGGGTGGCAGGGGTGTGGCCCTGAAATTTCACCATGGGATACAGGGGTCTCTCTGTTCCAGCACACCTCGCCCCCTTCTCCTCTGTTCTTCAACTGACCTCAGTGTTCGCATAGGTGTCCTTGTAATTCCTCCTCACAAGTCCTCACCCCTTCTTAAATATGTTATCACAGAGACATGGCCACTGTCACTAACTGGCTTGGCCTTGGACAGAGGCAAGTCCTACTTGCAGCTGGGGGAGCTTTCAAGAAGCTTCTTACAAGGGGCCACCACTGAGCCTCCTCCCCCACTACCAAAAACCCTGCCACACAAACCCAGCACAACTTCTTTAAGGCCACAGGATCCTTCTCTCTAAATTGAAGATATATGGATTTGAAGAGTGGACTGTTTGGTGGATGAGGAATTTGTTGGATGATTGAATCCAGAGGGTAGTGGTCAACAGCTCAATGTCCAGATGGAGATCAGTGAAAAATGGTGTCCCTCAGGGGTCCATATTGGAAGCAGTACTGTTTAATATCTTCATCAATGACATGGAGAGTGGGATCAAGCACGCCCTCAGCAAGTTTACAGACAACAGTAAACTGAGTGGTGCAGTTGACATGCCTGAGGGATGGGGTGCAGAGGGACCTGGACAAGCCTGAGAAGTGGACCCATGTGAACTTCATGAAGTTCAACAAGGCCAGGTGCAAGGTTCTGCACCTGGGTCAAGGGAACCCCTGGTATCAGTACAGGCTGAGGATGAAGGGATTAAGAGCAGCCCTGCTGAGAAGGACTTGAGGGTGCTGGTGGATGTAAAGCTGGGCATGACCTGACAATGTGAACTCACACCCCAGAAAACCAACTGTATCCTGGGCTGCATCAAAGGAAGTGAGTCCATCAGGTTGAGGGAGATGATATTCCCCCTCTGCTCTCATGAGACTCCACCTGGAGTCCTGTGTTCAGCTCTGGGATCCTCAGCACAGGAAAGTTGTGGACCTGTTGGAGTGGGTCCAGAGAAGGGCCACAAGGATGATCAGAGGGATGAAAAACCTCTCCCATGAAGAAAGGCTGAGAGAGTTGGGGTTGATCAGCCTGGAAAAGAGAAGGTTCCGGGGAGACCTTATTGCAGCCTTTCAGTACTTAAAAGGAGTTCCTAAGAAAGATGAGGACAAACTTTTTAGCAGGGCCCATTGCAAGAGGACAGGGGGTAATGGTTTTAAAATAAAAGAGGGTAGAATTACACAAGATACAAGGGAGAATTTTTTACCATGAGGGTGGTGAAACACAGGAACAGGTTGCCCAGAGAGGTGGTAGATGCCCCATCCCTGGAAACATTCAAGATCAGGTTGGACAGGGCTTTGAGCAACATGATGTTGTTGAAGAACATCCATGCTCATTGCAGGGGGGTTGGACTAGATGACCTTTAAAGGTCCCTACCAACCCAAACTATTATATTCTTTTCCCAGTATCTGCATCAGTAATCAGAAGTTGGTGTTAACTGGCAATGAATGAATTAAATTAAGTAAAAAAATCCCCTAGTTAAGACTATTTTGCCCATGACAGGTGGTCAGACTAAGTGCATATACCAGCTGTCCTGTAGTCTGGAAGGTTTACCTAAATCCGATTCAATAATGAAATGGGATTTGTGATTTTTTGCTGATGATAATTGTGTGCTGGAAACAAAAAATTGGGAGATGGAGTATTTTGAAGTTGTGCAAATAACAGTTTTATTTGAAATTTCAATCTGAAGCACAATAATGATATGCTGATTTTATGCTTTTCATGAAATAAATACAATATAAAGTAACTTAAAAATTAGAAACTGACACAGCTGTACTTTGTAACATATGCAAATTGTCTTTCCCTAAAACCATCTGCTCAGAATTAATCCAGACAACAACAGAAAGCACAATAGGTCAGTATCAAGCAAAATAGCCATGCCCATGCAGAAATGTAAGTGGCATGGAATAAAATCACCTCTAGACAGTGTATAAGCCTATCTTTATTGGTATACATATTGGCATGTATTTTCTTTGGTCTCCTGTGAGAAACTTTATAGCAGATTGAATCAATGGTCATGTGTGTGTTTGCATGCATCCTTACATACCATCCTAATAAATAATGGAATATTCCAGTAAACTAGGTTTGGTTGTTTTTGGGTTTTTTTCCAAGTTCTTGATAAGAAAATCAGAAGAGACTAAATCATCTTGAAAAACACTGTTTTGCCTTCATATATGGTGATCTGGAATAAAGACCATTCTTTGGGGAGGAGAAATTGTAGAAGTATATTACTTAAGTAGTTCTAGCAAAGAGCATTTAATGGGTTAATGCTACGAATATCCATCTTGACAAAAAAGATTATAACCCCTTCTAATGAATACAGTTTCCATCCATCTGGAAAATGATGCCACAGAGATACAATTTTTACCTTTTCCATCTATTTTTGAGTTTTCCTTAGGACGATGACAGCACTTTATGAATGTAAAGTGACCTAGAGTTCATGCTTTACTGAGCAGAAACCAGTGATTTCTTTTTGCTTCTACATCTGCTTCTACTTTTAACGTGTTTTTCCATTCTGTGGAAACTCTGGCAGAATTGTTATGCCAGTCAGACATATAATTTTGTAATCAAAAGTAGGTCTTTCATTTAATATCCATCATAATCTATTAAGTCTTGAATCCTGGATGTTATTTTCTTTGTGTACCTGTTAGATATGTAAGGCCAGACTTCAAAGTACCAACAGTTATGTCTATATTCAAAATACATTTAAGGGATTTATCCCTGTTTCACTTCAAGGGGTTGGAATCAAGCTACTGATTTAATCCCATACCACTTTACTTAAAGATAAATGGTAACAGTGGTAAATGTGTTCAAGAGACTGTTTAAGTTACAACACTTAACACAACCAAGACCTCTGAATAAAGGATCAAAAATACAAAAGAAGATTATTTGTGTACAATTGTGGATATAATTCCATATTAAAATATGCATAGCTATTTAGAAGAAGCCATTTTTGTTCATGGTTCATACAGTCCTTTACATAAAAAAGGAAAAGTTTACAAATCTAGCTCTTAGACAGCTAATCCCAAGAGTAGCCTGAATTTTGACATACACCCCAAGCTCATGTCCTAAGATCTTCTGGAACTTGTAAAAGACATGAAGCCAATATGAATTTCAGATACCTAAAAATACCATGTAAACATGGGACAGGCAATGTTGGGCCCTTCTTAAGAGGGAATACAGGATGTTTTGTCTGTTTCATGTTAAGGAGTTGCCTGATGAGTGGCCCCTAATTGGTGAAGGTCAGACAAGATAAATTGAGACAGCTAGGCAAGACAAAGTGTACATTTATACCGGGTAAATTTACTTCTGATGGTCTAAAGTGCACAATGCATCTAAGAGTTTTCCTCCTATGAGTACAGCTGGCTCAACCAAGCCTTTATCTAAAGGGGCCACTGCTATACAGGGGCTGTATATTTGGCCTAGAGCCTAGCCTTAGTCCTGCTTGTAAAACACAGAACAGACATAATGACTATTCTCAAACTGCTTTTGAGTAAAGTAGAACAATCATATTTTTACACAGTAAACTTAAATTTTAGCACAAAGGCCATTTACATAACCAGGTGATCCATTCAACTGTTTTTCTGAAACAAAGGCCAGATTACAGTGCCCATTGTGTTGAGTTCAGTTCAGCTTTCTTTACAATGGCTGTGGTTGCCCAATATATTCATGACCACCTTGCCTGTGCGCACCTCCTCTTAGCCAAGGAGGGTTTGTGTTGGCCACTGACTCAGACCAACATTAGCGTTTACTGGTGTTGCACAATGATATTAATATATTAATCAGAAGAATGACCAAACTTGCCTGTGCACAGTGGGAGTGAGAACATATGCCAGTAGGGAGCATAGGACAGCATAGGTTTGGGATCAGCACTGTGTGGCACTGTTGAACATAGGTTATGAATTATGGGAAATGAACTCTGCCCTGGGAGATTGTATATCTGGAGGGACCTGAGTTCGCCAGTACAGAAAGTCCCTGTCCTGTCTCTTCTGTAGTGGGTAAAACCAATTTTCAGGTGCATACTGTCATAGGATGATTTAATCCATGTTCAACACCGGGAAAGATGCATATGGACTGTAAAATCTGTTGTCTGTGTTGTCCCTGTGCAGGCCCAAGTTGCTGGGCTTTATAGTAATCCACTTGTATTATAACATGTTTTGGTGGTGTTTTTTGTTGTTGTTGTTTTGGTTTTTTTTTTTTTTGTTTTTTTTAATCTGGTGTATAATCTAGCCCAAGATTTCAGATAAATATAACAAACGTTACACATTACAAATAGGAAGGGTGGAGAGTGGGAGCTGACTTTGAGAAGAAGGCTGACTGCAACAATTTATCTTCGAAAGGTTTTAGCACTAGCAGTCACTTTGATGTGGAATTACTTGTTTGAGCTTTTCCCTTGTAGTCAAATGTGCAACAGGGTTTTCTGTGAAAGGTGAGAATAATACTGTTTGTTTCAAAGCATTTCAGCAACTGTAAATTTAATTACTGTGAAATTTAAATTACTGTAAATTACTGTGAAATTTAAAAGAGCAGAATTAGGTTCATAGGTTGATTTTTCCTAAGTAGTGCTGGGTAATTTCATAAGTACTCCAATAAGATTAAAGAGTGACAATCCTGCAGTATACCTCAAAACACTCAGAATGACAAGACAAATAATGTTTTCTTACCTTCTATTTCACAGATGTCCACAATTTGCTTTCCTGAACTTTCTTTTTATGTATCTGATACAGAATATTTTCTGAGACAGAATGGGCATCTGTCTGATTGGGTGGTTCCTGCTTTGTCACAAGTGTTATGTTCCCATTTGCTGTTCCTTTTGGTCTTCCATGGCACTGTATAAAATGAAACTGTGATAAAAGCTACCAGAACTCTTTCTTATTATTTTTATAAGCTAGAAAAATAAAAATAAAATGTTTCTTATTTAGAATTACAAACTGAACACCTCAGTAGTTTAGGAACAAAAACTTTTTCAGGCTTTTTACCTTCTTACTGCTCATATTTCCATCTGTTCTGTTTATTTAATTTCATTTTAAGTTATCTAATAATTTAACCTCTTGATTTTAGAGACTGAATTTGTCTATGGTTTGGAAAGCTCCCAGAAAAAAATGAGGGTAGGAACCATCAAGTGCTACTGCAGTGCAAGAAATGGTTGATTAGGCTAAGGTCAGGTTAGTGGCTCACTCCTGATCAAGAGAGAATTTCATGTCTCCTTATATATAATACATGAGGCTGCGAGTATTGATCAAACAGATCGATTGTGTTAATCCTTTTGCTTGTAGCAATGTTAAATGTTTACTTTCTCCCTTAGTATCCTGAGGAGTGTTTTAGCCCTGAAAAGGATACTCAGCCTTTCTGCCTTACATAGGTTTCACAAGTTTTTTCTTCTTTTTCCTTTTCTTTTTGAACATACATACATACATTCAGTTTGCACAGTCAGGGTGAGTGGACAGGGCATAGTCCCTCTCCCAGGTCTCAGGTTAATGGAGTTAAATCTGATTGGCAGCCGGTCATGAGTGGTGTGTCCCAGGGCTCAGTTTTGGGGCCTCTCCTGTTTAACATCTTTATTAACGATCTAGACGAGGGGATCGAGTGCACCCTCAGTCAGTTTGCAGATGACACCAGGTTGGGTGGGAGTGTTGATCTGCTCGAGGGCAGGGAGGCTCTGCAGAGAGACCTGGACAGGCTGGAGCTATGGGCTGAGGCCAACTGGAGGAGTTTCCATAAGGCCAAATGCCGGGGGCTGCCCTTGGGCCACAACAACCCCCAGCAGCGCTACAGGCTTGGGGAGGAGTGGCTGGAGAGCTGCCAGTCAGAGAGGGACCTGGGGGTGTTGATTGACAGCCAGCTGAACAGGAGCCAGCAGTGTGCCCAAGGGGCCAAGAAGGCCAATGGCATCCTGGCTTGTGTCAGCAATAGCATGGCCAGCAGGGACAGGGAAGGGATCCGACCCCTGTACTCGACACCGGTGAGGCTGCACCTTGATTCCTGTGTTCAGTTTTGGGCCCCTCACTACAAAAAGGACATTGAATGACTCGAGCGTGTCCAGAGAAGGGCAACGGAGCTGGTGCAGGGTCTGGAGCACAGGTCGTATGGGGAGCGGCTGAGGGCACTGGGGGTGTTAGTCTGGAGAAGAGGAGGCTGAGGGGAGACCTCATCACCCTCTACAGCTGCCTGAAAGGAGGTTGTAGAGAGCTGGGGATGAGTCTCTTTAAGCAAGTAACAAGCGATAAGACAAGAGGTAATGACTTCAAGTTGCCCCAGGAAAGGTTTAGACTGGATATTAGGAAGCATTTCTTTCCAGAACAGGTTGTTAGGTGTTAGAATGGGCTGCCCAGGGAGGTGGTGGAGTCCCCATCCCTGGAGGTGTTTAAGAGTAGAGTCGACATAGCGCTAAGGGATATGGGGGAGTTGAGAACGGTCAGTGTTAGGTTAATGGTTGGAGGTCTTCAAGGTCTTTTTCAGCCTAGATGGTTCTGTGACATAAATAACTACACTGTGTTTGCACTGATCGCTTTTAATGTTTTATTGAACTATTATGTTGTGAATGTGTAGATTGTTTGGAATGTATTAATTCAGAATTAAAGAAGAGAATGCCTCAGAGATAAAATCCATCAGTGCCTCATCTCAAAGTTGTGGATTTATAGTAGGACAAAGAGGGGCTAACATTGTGTAGTATGTTGCTGTATTATGAGATGACAGATAATAAAAAAGACATATTCATATCATTTACCCAAATATTCATGAGAATATCTGAAAAATATGTGAGCATGAAAAACTGATTTATTTCCCACTTAACTGTTTATTTTGTGCATAGATATGCCCATCAAGAAGTCCGTGACAGGCTTGTAGATGAAGATACGTGTCCTTTTAGGCTTTCTGCCTCTGTACTTGTTCACTTACCTCATGTAAATGTGATCATATATCCTCAATTTTTATATTAATGTGTTGAAGGCAGAATTGGTATTGCCAGGCATGAAATGGAATGGAATAAGCTCGAGGAAACCTTCCTTCCAGTCGTGAGGTGACAAATTTAACAAAAAAAAAATTTGCATTTTAAAACATAGTGCATGTATGGAAGAATGTATAGCCAGCTGTAATGCGATATGATTCATTTCTGTATATGCAGAGAAGGATTTTACACAAAACCATTATGGGAGATGTACGAGATATTTAGAGTAACATGAAGATGATTCCACTTAATGATGCTTATTTAATCTGTCAAGAGCTAGAAGAAAGGTTTAAATACTTGTGTTTGCCCTCTTATATTTCAGTAAGATGTCACATTATGCCTCATTCCATTACCTATTTAATCATCCTTTAAACCTGGTTATGTGTTTTGAGGGGAAGTTTGTCAGAGAAAGTAAAACAAAATACACTAAACAAAATAGTGTTTGCTTCACTAAATCCTTAAAGATCTTGTTGATACTTTGGAAATAAATTATGGTTTAGATGTATATGTAGCTGCTGTAAAAGCAGTCAGTGCTTTAAGTTGAAAATTTTACATGGCTTTGGTGGATTTCCTCTTCCTTTAGGTGTTTTGTAATTAATGGCATGTGGATTTTAATGGTTTGAGCTGCTGCTGCTTGGGGAAGATTTGTTTTGTTCAAAGTTCAGGTTTTGTCTGAGCACAAACATAAACATCCAACTTTTCAGATCCTTAAAGTGTACAGTCCAAGATGTCAGCATGGGTGTTAGAAGGGACAGAGGACTTTTTAAAAAACCCACTTGGAGAAAACAAAGAGAAAATAGTAAGAATTGCATTGGGAGAGATTTCTTCTTGATATAAGAAAGAAATTTTTCATGGTAAGAACAGTCATTCATGGGAACAACCTTCCCAGGAATGTAGTAGAGTCCTATTGGTGGAGACTTTCAAGACACTTTCAAGAGCTTGCATGAAGTGGTTCTAAATACAATTAATTTGGTGTTCCATTAAAAAGCAATGACAAGTAAAACCGTGGACTTTGATTTTCAGTGAGCGTATACAGCTTGAAAGAAATCTTCTACCTAGTCATACAGGCAAATTCACCTTCCTTGAGCTTGACTTTTAAGAATCTTATCTACCCCAGGGATCTCTGTTGCTCGTTCCCTTCCCCTTCTACCCCTTCATTGGTCTCAAAAGGCTCTCTGGGTGTTAGAAACAGTCATGATAGGCAGCAGAGACCTGTGGTGCAGATAAGAGATGCACAGCATTGACTAGAGAGAAAATATGCATCAAAAGATTGTCGCCATGAACATATAACTGACTTTTTACATGGAGAGTGGCACTGAGTTGAGATTATGTACAGTCTGGTTTATGTGTTGTACCATTTTCAAGCTTCATTCAACTATGCCTCTGTGAATGCTTCAAGTCCCACTCTGCTTCCTTCAGGTGTAGGTTCTCAGTTTAACATTTGCTAACTATCTGTGGCTAAGAAGCATGGAGGTATATAGTACAGGGTATGAAATTTGACGTGGAGTAGAAAAGGAGCATTCTGTATGTGCTTTAATATTTATGAAATTAATTTCCTTTTCTGGAGGTACTCTATTCTGAAGGTACCAGGTGCTGGACTGACTTGCTGCTACTGCATGTTCTTGCATTGTCCCAATACTGCTGTGGGGAGAGCTTGTATGATCAGTTCTGCAACACTCTTATAAGAATGAAGAAATAAGAATAGAGCTGTTCAGTTTGTAAACTGGAGAAGAATAAATGTCACTTTGATACTATTTCAGCCAAATGTTCCCTTTTATACTCTGCAATGACTGATGAGTTTTGATCTGAATATTTTACCTTGGAGAGTCGGCTTTAGGGAAGAAGCCACTATCTTTCTATTGTACTTGTCCACGCACACAAAACTTTAATAAAGCAAGGTCAGAGAGCTGTTAGGGATCTCTTTTTTTGTTTTGGTGTTAGTCTCCCATTCTTCTTTCCTACAGACTTCAGCCCTCATAAGGATCTTTTTTTTTTTAATTTAAATTGTTTTTATCTCATGTTGCCAAGAAGTCAATCAATCAGGACCCATTTCTATGAATACAGAACATCCATGGAAGCAAATATTAATCTCTCCTTAGCTCTTTCTTATTATACAGTTCCCTGGTGTAAAGAAGATGCTAAACAGAAGATAATAGACATTACACCTCACACACATTTTCACAAATACCGTTTTGCAGGAGAGCTGAGCATGCACACAACCGATGTGATCAAGCAATGCCCGTTTATCACAACTAAGAAAGCCCTTTTATAATGTTCTCCTGCACACGTGAGTAACATACAGTGCAAGTCCTCAAGACTGGACAGTTAACTTAGCCTGCGCTTTAAACCTTCTCATGACTGGATAAGATGTGCCCCATCAGCCTTGCCAGGCTGCCTGCCTTGTGGAACTTCCTCTTCCGTCCCAGCCCCTTCTGGGGGTTGTTTGTCTCATGGTTTCTCCTCCTTCATTCAGGGTTCATCCTTATCGTATTCTTGCTCGGCTGAGGCTCTTATCAGCCTTGTTCTCATGCAGGATTGCTCACATGGCCATTCGCTTGCAGAAAGTCCTCTTGAATCCCAACACAGTGTTAGGATTTTTTCAAAGTCACTTGCTAGCTAGTCAGATTACTGTAAAGCATATTAGTATTTTAATAGGATTTGTAGCTTTTCCAGGAAAATATAGATTGCAGAAACAAAAATATACCACTTAGAATCCTGCCACTTTCCTCTATTAAGATTTTGCTGTCTCTTGTGCACAACTGTCTGAACTACTGTGAGATCAGTGGTCAGCATTGTCAAAGGTAGCTGCATGAAGATGAGGAAACAGGATAAAATAAAGAGACTTGAGGTTCTCTTGTTGATAGGGAAGATGGACTAACCCTCTTACGTCATCATAAAGAGTCCCAAATCAAACCTCAAAAAAGCTAGGCCCCATACCCTTATGTTGCTTACTGCATTTCCTGAGGACCACTGCTTGACTGGGCCTTCTGCATACGGTGGTTGTTACTAGTGGCTGTTATGGTTAAGCATCTTCCACTCTAATTCTACTTTCCCCTCTCTTCTGATAGCTGGATGCCAAAGAACTCCATCATGACAGAGGGTCCCAATGGATGCTGCTGTCTTTGCTAGTTCAGACTTTGTGGAAATAGGAGAAAATACCTGTCCTCCATGGAGGAGAGCTGTTGTCTCACACACAGTCTTAGCCCATTGCAGCTGAAGTTATTGCTTCATCTTCCTCTCCAGCAACTGCTTTAATTCAAAGAAGGATCAGAGTAGGCTTGTGAATGCACCAGGAGTGTATGAAGACAGCTTTCAAATAAGCTTTTTCACTTTTGTTCCTGTCCAAGCTATTGTGCTGATTGTAATAGGTTACATTGGTTGGACACTAATGGCCTGATGGGTCTAAAAATCTGTTTGGAATTTTAAAAAGTTTATTTTAGCCACCTTTACATTACCAGGTGGTTACTTTAAATGGGCTGTTGGTTCTCTTAATCCCCATGTTGATTTGACATGATTAAGTCAACCTAAGAATTTTTCAAACACACCTTTTAAAGTATAAATTCTGTCTAGGAAAAACAAATCAAATGTTTATTGAAGTCCTACCAAAAGGACATAATATATATTATTCTGAAAATTCTTGGTGGAATAAATTGAGAACGTCAGCAATGCTTCTTTCAGCAGTGCCAGATCCAGAGATATTTAATTTGATTTTATTTCTAAATTGAGTCTCTTTCCAAATTCCAGGCCAGACCATCAGTCATCTATAGTTCTCAGCACTTCCAGTGAAATATCTGCTATACTGGACTAATGTGAAAATACAAGAATAAGTGAGTAAGAGAAGTAAGGAAGAGACTATTCTGACCATAAGTATTGGGCCCAGATGTCAATCTAATATGAATGTCTTCTTTAGGTTAAGGAAATTGGGCAAAGGGGGTCTTTGTTATTATTTTAATTTTTCATCTGTCCGTATGGTGAGTACTGTTTCCACAGTACAAAACCAACCAATCAAAAAGAAAGAGATACAGGAGTCTTAATCAAAACCCCTTTTAAATTAGTTTCCCTTCTTTGTTGCGCACAATGTAAAAGGGTGAAAGGAATCTTTCATCCTGAACTGTTCTTCACATTAATTCATCAGCATGTCAGAAGTAAGACTTTTTAAGCAAAAGGAGAATTTAATCTAACAGTAGTGTAACCTGAACAAAGAATGAATGTCCTTGTATGCAAGCAGCTTCATGTGATATGAGAGCTAATACATATACATACACACACTCTCACTAACACACAGATGCATCCGTGTGTGTACTTACACACATACACATATATTTAATATATAAAATGAAGGTTCATTTTAATTTTGGCTTTGGAAAATGAATTCTGTTTACAGTAGGACCACTTGACACAATACTGGCAGCATAAATTACCCTTAGCATTGATAGAAGTCAATGACATCAAACCCTTCCATGTCATCAGCAAGGAGACAACAAATTCAGGTTTTCTTAATCAGATTTACTAACTTCCATATGTGAAGTACTATTTCCTAATTTCATAGCTGATTTAATAATTTATCTGTCCTTTTTGGGGGGTTTCTTACTTATTTTAACATGTTAAATATATTAAGCATTTGGGGTATTTACAGTGTTAACAGACAGAATGATTAGAAAAGATCAAATCTCACTACATTTTGTTGAGCACTTCTAAGAATAACTGTTCTAATTTTCAGGCTCAAGACACTGAATTTAATCACCAGACTGAATGTAGAAGCTTACATCCCACTGCATCACCTGTTCTCCTCTTACAGTTAACAGAGAGAAATAGGCATTTTCAACTGGAGTTTCAACTGGTGATTCACCTTATCCTGGAATAGGCAGCTAAACTGACTAGATGTCTCAAATCATAAGTCTGCTCTTTTTTTTTTTTTCCCCCCCTCCCTTGATTATAGAGGAACCTCATGAGGATGAGCTGACATGTAGAGGTCTAAATTGCATGTATCTGACTTAATGTGAAAGAAATTCCCCACAAAGGTAAAAGTTCAGTAGCATGGGGGGATCTTGCTTAGAAACCAGAGAGCTGATGTTAAAGGCAATTTTTGTTCTTAGTGTGGCTTCATCATTTGCTCTTTGCATGCTTAGTTCTTTCTGCTGTATATTCCCTGCCTCTAAGAGATGACACCTACCCTAAGCAGGATTTCACCTAACAAATACATACATATATATATATATATATATATATATATATATAAAACTTTATAGTAAACGTGATATCGCTACATACAAAATGGAATGTGACACTAACTTCCCAGAGATTGGAGGACCCTGTTTCCATTTAACTTCAACAGTTGTTCTTAGTGAAACCTGCTTAGTTTGTTTTATTTTGTCAGGCTCAGCATAAGCAAGTAGTCATAATTTCTGTAGCCTTAGGCGTTGTTTAGAGAAATCAGCCCGTGAGGCCTTTGCCATGCACTTAACAGAGAATAAGCTAATTCATTTAACATATTAGTAAGTATTGGACTGGTGTTCAAAGAGTTGTTCCCTTTAAAAAAAATAAATCTGACTGTACGGAGCAAATTTAACATCAATATTATTTTTGCCAGATTATTTACAAATTGTTTGGAAAGGTACTAACTTGTCAGTGAGAGAGAAAAGTAACTAGTTCAATATTTAAGCTAAAAACTGAGTGCAGTGGAATTGCTTGAATTAGGGGTGGCGTAGTGCAATCTTTCATTATAGACTTAGCTATAAATGACAATCTCTTATGGTTCATTTTGACAGTGATGAGACTTCCCCATTTCCTCCCTCAGAAAACCAGTGGGCAGATGAGCATGCTGAGCATAGTCTAATATCACAAGTTATAATGAAATATTCAATAACACAGCATGATTAACTTGAAGTTGGTAGTTTTCAGCAATAAACATTATTTATTTTGTACAATGAACACAAAATCCTTGGACTCAATTGTAATGTAGCACTGTGGTAATAGTGATTGATTCACCAGATGTCATACTGTATGTAGTGCCTGTTACCATTATTGAATCAATAAATACTGGGTTAGAACACTTACAGAAAGTGCAAAACCAGTAAGAAATGTCCAAGGTTATTGTTACTTGTTATTGCAAGTGTTCCTAATTTAAAGTAGAAAACAAAAAAGTATTTAGTGGTACATCTTAAAATGTAAAAGGCAAGAGGACAGGTAGCTATGAGCCCTCTGTTTAAGGAAACTTGATTTTTGAACTACTTACAGATACAGCAAAACATGTGATTTGTGGACTCTAGAGAAATATGGATCTAGCCCAGCCTCATTGTTCGCTCACAGTTCCCAAATGTATGCTAGAAGCAGAAATAAACACCTACGTAGGATTTCTTGGTGTTAATGTCTGTGCAAATTTAGCAATCTTGCTGCAATGTAGCAAGGTGTCTCAATTTAGAGCAGTTAACAGAAAAAGAGCACAAAACATTTATATGAAATATCTATTTTCAATTCATTTATTTGCAAATGTGCTATCTAAAGCCTGTATGCATTTCTCATTATTTTGTCTCCCTAGTTTAGACTGTGCACTCTTCATGGCATAGATATTATCTTGGTACTTTCCAAGGCAATGTGTATGCACTGCTAGCACCACTTCTAGTAATAATTCAGTGATGACCTACTGAGTCTTTTCTTATTTCTATGATTCATAGTGTAGATATGTGACACAATTAGCAGTTGGCTTTGAATCAATCTGAACATTGGTGCTGTTAGGATATACTGACATGGGATTTAGAGTCCTTTAATGCTGTGCAATACTTTGCTTTTGTTGTTTCCAAAGAAATATGGGGAATGACAGACATTTCTTTGCTCAAGTTTAATATTACAGTAAGTTCCAAAGCTTAAAAAAATAGAAATAGCATTTTGTGAAATGCTTTACACTTTAAGAATTTTGTTTTATAAGAGGAAAACCCCCAAAATTTCCATGTTTCCATATTCAAGAAACTCTAAACCAGAATATATGTCAGATATGTAAAAATTAAATGTTTTAATGAAAACACTGAGTAACTAAAGGAAATACCTTAGGTTCAAATGATCAGAAAAGGACTCACAAAGAATATATCAACAGCAGTGATGCTGAACTTCAGCTTCTTTGATCTAATTTTAATTTTGTCACTCAAAGCAGAAGTTAGAGACAAATAAAATATCTCTAGAAAAGGACACATATCACAGAATTCAGAAAGAGTTGACAAGGTCTAAAAGAAGAGCTGATTCTTTTCCCTTTAAAACTGAGAAAGAAACATTTAAGTAGAAAATTTATTTCAGAGATTGTGTTTTGGAAATGAGACCAGTACTGGCAAATATCCTAAACTGTTTTCTTGATTCCTTGCTCATTCTCAGTCCTTCATTTACATCCTTACTAAACAATGAGAAAAATAATTGAAATACCAACTACTTGAAATCAGGAGTAGTGAAACTGTTGTACAATTTACCTTACACACATTTTCTTTTAAAAATACATATTATAACAGGAGAAGCAGATGCCAATATGTAAATTCAGTCTTCTAACAGTGATTTCAACCAAGTAAAGAAAATATAGTCAGAACTGTGCTTGGTATATTCGTATAATTGCACATCTGAAAGACATGAAGTGGCAATAACCATATTAAATTACTTTGTAATATGATTTAAAAATTCAAATTAGCATTTCTACAATTACTAATCGAAGGGATTTAACTAGGCATGACTATTAAAAACAAACAAACCCCATTGTCAAACTGATCTTTAAAGTGAAATAATGCTTTTTCTTGTTTAGCTTTGCTGACATTTTGCTTGTCAGCTTTTCCTTATTGTTCCTGGGGTTAATGTTTGCATGTTTATATTGATCTCCAGAAAAGCCGCATAAACTTTGATATGAAGATCTGATGAGATCGAGAGATCAGAAGATAAAATGGGATTGGAAATGAAGATTGCTTTGTGGTGGTTTTACAGCATGCTTCCTACTAGCAAACTGAATAAAATCATGGGATGCTTTTATATAAACTGAGCAGGAATGTTTTGCATCATGATAGTCCTGTTGATCTGAAAGTGTATTTTATTCAGTAGGCTTCTTTAATTTTGAAGTGGGAAAAGTGTAGAAAAACAAAAGACAAGCCTAGAGGAAGGAACTCTTCATGGTGTCACCGTGCCCAGATCATCTCTCAGAGGCCTGACACAGTGAATTGGAATACCCTTCTCTAGAGTGGATCCCATGTAACTTCCCTGGATTTGTGTATTACAATAATGTAAGAGAAGGCAAATACTGAGACTATTACTGTTGGTGGACCATTAAGATCTTTGTCATGAGAGTCCATTCTTATAAATCTGTGTAGTCTGTCATGAATATGTGTTCAGAAACGGTAGCAATTGCATTAGGTACAGAGAGGAAATCTAGGAAGACACCTGAAAGGGAGACAGTGAGAGCAGGGAAAGGGCTCCAAAGAAACAAGGAGAAACCTGTACTAAAAAATATCAGAAAGAAGCCTTAAGGGAAAGATGGTAAACAAGTCAGTGTGAGAAGTGATCTAAATTCTATATGCTTTTGCATGGAAGAGTTGGGTTAACTTTTTCTGCATTATATTTAGACAGAGGGAATATCTGAGATTCAATACAAGATCACCTAAGGACCTAGAGATACTTGTACAAACCCCCAAGATATTTTTTTTTAATTACTGTTGCATATAGAGGGAGACTCAGTGTCTGGTTTGCACTGACTACACATACAGTTCAGACAGGTGAATTTAGGTGAGTTGATTACCGTTTTAAGTTAAATACTACATTTGCATTTCTTTGAGGAGAGAAAAGAAAATCATACAGTAAAGAATAGTTTATAAGCCAGCTAAACACTTGTTTTAATAGAGTGCAAGGGAGGGAAAAGTTTTGGCATATTTTTATTATAACTCTGTTTTTTAGTTTTAAATGTGTATATTTCTTTTGCCAAAGAATTAAATTAAGAATGTACTAAATCATACTTCTAGCCTGAGAAAGAGAAATTGAGGAAGTAGGTTTCTGCATATACAAACCCCCCTCATAACTGTATTCAGGGAAAGGACCTTCCCCTTAGGGCAGTCAAAAATACAAGGTTCATATTTACCAGAAATACTACATTAACTTTCTGAAAAGTATCCTGAGAAAACCACAAGAACAAAATAGTGCTTAAGAGAGTATTTAATGAGAAACTGTATAGAACATCTGACAATAATTTTTTGGCAAAATACTTCAGAGATTTGAGATGCTTATGCTCTGTTTCAGAAAGCAAAACATTACTTCAGAAATTGAAAGATTATATTCCCTACCTGCCCAGGGATGAGTCAATGAAGTCAGAGCTGTTTCAGCAATAGCCAGAAGGCTCAGTTCTATAAAGAGAAGAAAAGCTGGATTTCTCTCTGCAGTTTACTGCCAGAATTTTAGCAATATACAACTCCCTTTTGCACATCAAAACCCACAACATTGATATGTTCTGTAGGAATTTCCTTGGCCTTGTATGTGCATAAAACATTTGAAATGTAGTCTTATTTTTGAATGTATTGCTAAACAATATAAAAAAAATGTATATTATGCTTTGTGTTGACTTATCAAGCTGAAAAACATTAAGGTCCAGTCAGTCTGAAATAAAGACAGGTTAATAGGGACTTTCAAGTACTTCTCATTCCAGTATTCTTTCATTATTCAAAGGTTGCTAGATTATTTTAATGTTTAAAGACGTATCTTAGGTGAAGTACATGTCTGCTAGAAATGTGTGGTCAATGGCAAATATATGTTTGTTCCCCTGACAATCATGTTTTAGTTTTTTAAAGAAGCATTTCTTTTTTTCAATTGCTAAGTATGTAAGAGAGAAAGGAGAATAAAAGTCCCCTTCTTATCTTTGAAAAACAGCTGAACTGATCCAGAACAAATATTTTGGTGGTGCGTGTGTGTGGGCAAGTGAAAAGTCCTGCTAGTTTGAAAAAAATAATAATTGGGAGTAATTTCTTTAGGTCTATGTTCAGGCGCTTCTCTCCATTGCTCACTCCCTAGCCATGTTTTGTAATGTGACTAGCCTGTTTTCTGAAATATTCACAGTAATGCTTAGAGTCATCACTTGAAAATAATGGCTGGGGTTTTTTTATCCATACATACATTTGCTCAACAGAATGATTCTGAACTGCTGGCAGTAAGAACAAAGAGATCTTTCACAATTCATCTCTCTTGCTTAGCATGTAACAAGCTCACAGCAACTTCTGAAGATTAACTATTAGGACTACCTAATACAAGTATAAACATGGAGAAAAGGGAACTGACAGCGAGAATATTTTTTAAAATTATTTTTATTTTTAGTTAATTTCCACTGTGAGAAGGAGATGCTAACAAAGTTGACATTTGTTATTTGACCAAAAAGAGGGGTTGGCTGAAAACATAAGTTTGCATTGAGATCTTTCTTTCTGCCCCTCCTTGCCTCCCTTTATTTTGGTGCAGCAAGACAAAATAGTTTGTGCTTTGTTAAATCCATCACTGAAGTAATTTGTGTTCTCGTATCTGTTTCTCAACTGATCAGATAATGTTTGCAGTATCATTCACTCTATTTAAATTCTGAGTTTTTACTAGTCCTTTATTTTATTCTGGTTATATTTAAAAGCTGAAGATAATTTATCTTGCCCTCTGTGAGGTTCTCTATTAAATATTCTTTCTGATTAAATATGATGTACCTCTGCTACCAGCTATATCAAATCTTATTATTGATCTCATTAAACTAATGTGATTATGAAGGCCTGTGTTATATGGAATCTGTGCTAGTGCTACGGAAGAGGAGTCTGTTAACAAACTTTAAGCTTCTGAAGTTCTCAGAAGTTCAAGTAGTATCCTAGTTTGCCATTTAGATACTAGATTCCATGAGTTCTTACTTTTTATTGTACTAAATATTGGAAAGCCTTTGCAACTGTATGGAGTAGATGCCAAAAGTTGTCATCATGAGGCTGTTTTTACCTGTTCACTTTGTCTTATTTTGCACTATAATATAGCATAGTGCAGCATAAATCCATGTCATCTACCAGAGTTCTGATCTTCTAATCTACCACCGTTTACAAAGGATAAGTATACAAATGCACCTGTGTTTAGCGGCATTTGGTTCTGATAATGATAGTTATTTGCTGACAAGAAAATGTCCATTATCAGTTCCTACTTGAAAATAACAGGACAAGCCTGAATTGCAAATAAGAGCTCATGCAGTAGTTATAAATGTTCAGGGAAGCCTACAATTCTCTTGCTCCACAATTTTTTTCCTGCCTTCCAAAGTGCTACCCACCATATTTTTAGTTTGTATAAACTGGCTCTGTACTATTGGGTTTTTAATGAATTACTAGTGGAATTCTGATCCAGGCTATGCAAGCAGCTGAAAAATACCCTTTCAATTAGGTTGAAAGATCCATCATGTGTAATGGCACAACTTACAGGCAAAATTATGCTCAAGATCTAAAGGTCCCAATCTGTATTGTTCCCTTCTCAAAGCTCTATGTATGGACATCCTTAGTAAGCAGAATGAATTCACAAAGGGTGAATTACTGAGCAAGTGGAATTCTAAGACCCGATGAAGTCTAACTGACATCCAGGGATAAAAAGCCAAAACACTCTGATATCACTCTGGGAGGAGTCCTTTGGCTCTCTGCTGAGTAACAAGTGCTGATTTTCTGCTGGATCAGCTGGGGTCTGCAGGTCTTGCCAAGACTCTTAACAATAACTTGGACACTTTATGGAGATGCTTAAATTGCTCTACCACCTATTTATTTATTATGGTTAAGAAATTCCTCTATGTTTATCTCCATTTTTTATTATTCTTCTTGGGCAGTGGGCCTAACCTAATTACTATTTGCACATGCTGACTCAGAGACTTTGATAAAAATAAATTACTATGATGGAATTGGCCTAAAGCTCTTCTTACTAGTATGCCAGATGATCTGCTGGAGACACAGAAGGTACAGCTACCTAAGCTGTTTTTGTGATAACCCACTTATACCATTACAGATATAACTCCACACACAATCTATTGCAATTTGAAGCAGGGCTTCAACCTGTGAAAATCAAAGCATGACAGCTGACTTCACTTAATCTACATTGATTTAGATCAGCTGAATGCCAGATACAGTACTGACAACTTTTAGGCATTTAATTTAAGCAATTCTGTGGTTCTGTTATATACAATTGATGTAAAAAGACTCTGCATCTTGTTCATGAACATTCATTATATCTGTCCATTCTTTCTCATTCCAAACTTCCTAAGGAAATGAAAGATAGCTGGTATTGTAGAAATCCTCATGGTACTGTCCAGTTATGACCTTTGGACATCAAAGCTTTCACAATAAAGCAAACAAAATGGATATGTTAACTTTTAATGCAACAGGGGCATGAATGCTTTGTTTAAAAGCATTTATTCTTAGCAAAAGAGATTAGAAAGGGGAAGCAGCTGCCACTGAAATGTCTGTATTTATTCAGCAGTCATACCCTAATGACATAGAACAAAGTATGCAGCTCAGCATGCCAATGTTTAGAATATTGTATTCTTCTAACAGTGACATCTTTGCGAGGTAAGTGTTTGAGTGTCCCCGAGAGGATGCGCTAAATATACCTCAAAATTACAGGTAATGCTACAGTAGAACGGTGAGTAACTATGCATTCCAATTGCATTGTGATAACTCCACAGCTTTTCCTCAGACGCATTTGGTGTTTGTGATTGTCTTTGACAACATCCGTACAGTCATGCTACATCATGACTTTGTTCTTCATTTTGCCTATGTGGTGTCTGTAGTCTGAAGTGTATTGGCATTCCTAGCAAGAAACATCAGCCACAGAAAAGAGGCCGGGGGTGAAGGGAGAAAGGATAACTCCTTTTCAAGTTCTGTCTCCCCGGGCAATATGGATGCAACTGGCTTTGCAGACTTAATCTTGAGCATGAGCACAGCTGCTAAAAGCAGTTCAGATAAGATATTGTGGGTCTTGCAGAGTGACAGCAACAAACTAGTAATATTTGTCTGGAATAATAGTATTTTTCCTCTTTTCCATTTTTTTTACTATTACAACTCCCTACAGTTTGTGATAATTGTTACCTGACTTTTTTTGTATGATAGTAATTTGTAAGGTTAAAAATTTATAGAAATATGTTTGTAAATCATAGGAGAAGATGTATTTTGATAGGGCAGTTTTGTCACCAATGTAAGAACTAAAGAAGAATAATCACCTGCCTTATAATAAGCACAACTGGAGTTTTTTTTTTTTTTTTTTTTTTCCTGAGGCTGATTACAATATTTCTATGGTATTATTTTGAGCCAGTGCAATGAAAGTAAAAATTTTCTGACTTGCCCATTCATGTTAATTGTAATTGTCAAAAGCACCATCACTTTTTTAGCACTGGATTTAATTTAAGATTACTAGTCATATTACACAGTGTAGCTCTAGGGATTTTTTGTGTTTCAGAAGGACAAACAAGAAAGCTATGTAATTCTGATATACTTGCAATGCATAGAGCTTTTGATCTTCTCCAAGAAACTCTGACCTCTCTAAAAGTGTGTACTACACCTTACAATTGTGATGATGTCCTCCTAACTCATGATGGAGTACACGATTTGAATTTACTTTAACTGTATTTTAAAAGACTTCCCTTCCTAAATAGGCTAGATTAAGAGAAGATCTGAATAGAGAAAGTTTGGCAAAGTGGGACATTAGTTCAAATATTTTGCCAGAGGATGTGCTGTTTGTCTCTTATTTTATGGAGAGACAGTCCCACTGGGTGACTAATTTAGCTGCAGTGTGGATCTTTAGGTGATAAAGCTGCATACCTTCCTCATTCATTTTGATGCCTTTGATGCTGCATCATACAACTCCACAGATCACATATTAATATTTTAAATCACTGCTGTGTAATATACTATTGCATTTCCTGACACCAGAAACTAGTTTCATAAATATACTTTGGGACAAACAAGGAGTGCGTGGATTTATGATGAAGACAGGGATGTAGTAATTGTGAAAGGTGGTGAAATAAAGCTCTTTGCGGTATTGCTCTTTGGAATAAGATTAAGATTCCTGACTCTTCAAGCTCATTTGGCAGATCTGCTAGTTTTCCTAAAGATGCTTTGATGTGACCATATTTAGTGGCAATTTAATTTATTGAAATACTTTTTGTTTTCTTCTAACAGTTAATGGTAGACTAAGGACAGACACATTCAGCAGTAGCAGGTATGCACCCGTATATTTACTTGTCCATCAGGAACTAACCTAGTTCAACCAGAATCAGTAACAGGACTTGAAACTCAACACTGGAAGTTCTTTTAGCATTCCATGATTGTTATTCCAATGACTTTGGTTTACAGAGTTGTTAGTAATTACTTAAAGTGAATAACGAACAATAGAAAAACGATTACTGCTTCCACACAAGGTTGAGCACTGCGATGAGAAGACTTATGTAAAATACTGCTCAGTTTCTGACTGTTCTTTTTGATCTCTGTCTTAGCAGAAAGCTGTATGTTAGTGTTAGGTTTGTATTTTCCTGTTTCCTTGAAGATGTTCAAACATTCTTTAATATCTGTTTTGTTAGTGTGCCTGAGAAAATGATTCAGAGGATATTATAACAATTTGGCTTGTTCTCTTAAGTTGCATTTCCTTTAAAGATTTCCAATCTTTTAAATATTTGCATCGTTAAATGTAAAGCCAGTTAGACCAGCAGAGAGATTCTGCTGAGAAAATGAAGCATTTTATGTTTGTTTTATCTTCTGTGTAAAACAGACTACTGCAGCCTAGCTGTTCTCTAACACTTCAAATAAGCTCATGGTTATGCTTTGTTATGTTTTGGGAAGTTGGAACGAAGAAAAAGCAGAATGTTATCAGCCAGTTCTTCCAGAATTCCTGAATTTTTAAATAATGGATCACCCACATGCTCAGGACAATCCATAGTAGTCTCTCATACAGCATAGAATGTGTCCGATTATTTATGATGCCTTGCATTAACAGTTGTTAATATTGTGGTAAAGATGTAGAAAAAGATAAGGACTTCCACATAGTCACAGTCTCTTGGTGGAAAAAAAAAATAAAATTACCAATTGCAAAGACTACTAAAAGCAGAGCCCTGATATTTTCCAAATACAGGCTTGTTCATATTATGATTCATTTCTAAGTGATATTAGTCTAAACTCCCGTCTCGCTTTTATTTTCCAATGTCTCTCTTTCTTTCACAGTATCACAGAATCATCTAGGTTGGAAAAGATCTTGAAGATCATCCAGTCCAACCATTAACCTAACACTGACAGTTCCCAAATACACCATATCCCTCAGCGCTATGTCAGCCCGACTCTTAAACACCTCCAGGGATGGGGACTCCACCACCTCCCTGGGCAGCCCATTCCAATGCCCAACAATCCGTTCTGTAAAGAAATACTTCCCAATATCCAGTCTAAACTTTCCCTGGTGCAATTTAAGGTTATTACCTCTTGTCCTATCACTTTGTATCAGAAAATTTGTATCAGAAAAATCAGTATTCTGATATTCAGTATGCTCTGAGTTGCTTGCATGTTATAGTATATAAAGCATATAGAGAGAGAGTATATAAAGGTTAGAAAGAGGTAGAGTGCTGCTGGATTCAAACAGATATAGCTGAGTCAGGAACTTGTTTCTGTTTATAGGGTTTTTTTGAGGATGTTGCCCATCCATGTATTGTAGACATTGATAGCTCAAAAACCTAACTGAACCATGAGTATTAATTTAAGCTACTTCTCACAGTCCCCTAATAAAAGTAGACAAAGTCTATCAAATTTTACATACCTAAATGTTAGAAACTTGATCTGAGTTAGTCACATAGGCTTCCTCTGTTGGAGAAACTGTCAGAGAGCTATCCACCTAAAGATGATCTAAGTTGCCATTTGGAGTCAACTGTAGCAGTGTCTAAAGAGAGATTGATGCTGGTCTGAAGTGGGCTGGGCTCCTGATCTGGTTGTTTGAACAGATGATCTGATCAGAGCATACTGTCTCTCCCTTTTGTTCCCCACCCTTGGATATGCTTTCCTTGGAAACAGAGCACCCAATGTGTGATAACATAGACATAGACCTTATCCTGATAAAGGGTTGGGGCACAGAAGTGTGGTGCATCCATTCATGTACATTAGATATTGCCTGTTTCCCTTGTCTATACTACAGTGGTAGATGCCTGATTTTTAAACCTTTAAAGCTGTGCGAGATGAGCATGAAACCAAATAGAGATCTCTTTGCATCTTTTCAGCTATGTTTGGAATTGGAGTTACGGTGTACATTTTACTCTTTCTGCCCTCCTATTTGTAAGTCTGAGAAAATCTCTCTTGAAGATCTGAGGCCTGCATTTAGATCTCAATATAAACAAAGTTGATTCAGAATTCATTATAGTGAATTCCACCTTTGGGCTCCTGCAACTGGAAAACTTGGTGTCTGATTCAGCTATCTGATTCATTCTATAATCACCTCACCCAGTTGCTTGTGTTCCTTGTTTCTTCAGGTTATGCAATGTAAATGTTATGATTTTTATCTCTTGTGTTCCTAGCTGTCAAATATTTAGGTGTGTAGCGGGTTGATTAAGCACGTTCCAAAGAAAACACCCACTTCTCACTTCAGTTGGCCATTTTCCTCTTTCAGAAACAACTATGAAAATCCTCCAAAACCATGGCTTAAAAATGGAATATGTAGAAATAATAGATCACACCTTTTCCTGACCCAATTTCTCTGTTTATTCTGTCTGCCAGTCCCTTTCTTTCATGTCCAAGATTTAAGTATAATTATTTCAGATTTAAATTTCCATCTAGGCTATACAGAAAATTCTGTTTATTTCATGAAAGGATATGCCTTTTCTTTTATCCCCTGGATTCTGAAGAATGTGCCCATTCTATCATTTTCTTCTTCAACAAAAGAGAATAGTTCTCTTAGTAAGTTTCTTCTTCCATAGTTTACAACATTTTTGTTTATTGCTTCCTACATTTCTGTCCATTTTACATTTTTGATACCTATTTCATGCTGTATCACTATAGATTTCCTTTGTATTTACATGTTACCTGTTACAATTTCCTGAACTGTTCTTAATCTTAATGATGTGCCCTACAGGTCTATTTGTTTTAGCAGTCATAGAATCACAGGATCCCAGTGCCTTGTTGAAAACAAATCACAGAATTTGTCTTAAACTTCAAAGGCCACATGTGGCAATCTTAATGATGTGCCCTACAGGTCTATTTGTTTTAGCAGTCATAGAATCACAGAATATCTTGAGGTGAAAGGGACCCAGAAGGATCACATCAAGTCATAAAAGTTTGTGTCTGCATGGCAAAAGCAAAGCTTTGGTATTGAAAGAATAAATCAGAAATTAATATGAACCCCTAAGCATGGATATCAGAGTTGACAACAATACCCCTATGGGTTCTGGGTTTTTTCTTTGCAAAAGGAAACCTATAAACTAAAAATAACTTTGTGGGTAAAGTAGATACTTCATGTGATTTAAAATGTGTAATTTTACAAATTTTTCCATTTCAAGAAAAATATGACCTGTACTACATTTTGTTTGCATCCTCTGGGATAAATGGTAAAGAGAAACTTTCTTCCTCCCTTTGTATATGCTCATAATCTAACTTCAACAGTGAAATGCATTTGGGCATTAAGAGTTTCCCATGCACAATTAAGTGAAAATAGAATTAGAAAAAGAAGTTTGAATAACATACACTGCAAAATCGCTATCCAGCTTCACTGCATATTTCATCAGTGATTTTAAATAGCCAGTTCTTGTCCAATATGAGATATGTCTGAATTTTTGTAAGTGGATCTTTTTATCCATGAGATACACATAGACATTTATATGTATAAAGCTTCAGCTCACTGGAAGAAAATAAGATAGGGTGGATAGCTGGACTCAAGATTTTATCAGAAACCCATGGGATGAGTAGATGGCTTTATACTGTCTTTATGAAGGTATAATTTGGAAAATGTTTTGTCTTTGACAGTTTCTTTTTAAGTTTTGTGGTCCACATTCACCAACCTTTGGCTTCCTAAGACAACAAAGAATTTTAACAATCCTCACATTCTGCTATAGATGGAGCCTCATGAAATTTGTTGTAAAATACAAACAAGGATCATTGAAAAATGAGACAGACTATTGTTGTGATATACTGATGTGAATCAGGATCTCAGATGTTCACACCATAGAAACCTTTCCCAAGACAGAAAAATGAGAAATCATCTCTTACATTCTTCTTTTTCTTCCTTATCCTCTAATGACTTAGAACAGGATCCCATCCTCCTCTTTCACACTGAATTTGCTTAGTCACTGCATCCTTTTTAAAAGATGAATGTAGCACAGAGTGACATATGTAAAACCAGTTCTACACATCCCTTGCAGTCTGTTAAGAAACAGCAATGTCATGTTTTAACTAATAACTAGTCCTAGAACTTTTGAGATGAGCCCAAGTGAATACCTACTCATTATCCTGGCTTTGCTGCTCTCTTCTTGGGATCAGGCTTTGCACTATTTGGGCACTTGGTCCAAGGCATCCCAAAGGTTCAGCTAAATTCTATTCACATCAACACTGTCACCATAAGGTGTTTGGTTTTGTTTGGGTTTTATTTTTTAATTTTATGTGTTGAAAAAAGATATGCATAAAATTACTTTTTGTAGGTGACAGAAAACTATCCATGCTTATTGCTGGACCTGATCTAAATTTACCTCTGAAGGATAACTCAGAAATTGTGATGACACCTGGCACTCATGGGTATGAGAGGAAATTCCTTAAACTATCTTTCCCTTCCTACTGTGTCATGCATAAAGTGAAAGCAAAGGAAGTGGATCCATTTTCAGAAAATGAGATTAATTCCTTTGAAAAAAGGAGCCTCTAGGATAAATAGCTGTTTGATTGGTTTTATTTAGACACCCCTAAAAAGAAAGAAGGATAAAGAACCCTCACACAAATATGGTCTGAGTTCACTCCTCTCTCCCAAAATAAAAGAAAAATTAATTTCAGAACAGCTTTGAAAGGAGGATTTTCCTTCTTTCTATTTCACTAGACAGTAAGATTACATATTTGTTTACATTAAAAAGTGAATTAAAAAGTCACATAAAATTCTTCAAAATCCTGCTCAGTAGCAATTGCTATTATTCAGCACAATAGGAGATAGCAACACATAATACCTAGAAATACGTTAAGGCTTTTATCAATTCTGTAGGAAGTCTTCTAAAATATAGGCTTCAATGAGAGCAGGGTTATAGCAAGAAAAAAAGAAAATTCTGAACAGATGATTTATTATTCTGGGCATATATAAAATCTTACTCAGAATCTCAGACCATCATTTTATATGGTGAATTTCTGTAGGAAGAATTCAACGTATGGGAGTGGTGCAAGTGTAAGGATGTATGCTTATGTATGTATACTACCTGTGTGTCTCTCAACCATCCATCCATCCACCCACCCACCCACATGGGCACTTGCACATAGGTATTGACAAAAATGTTGATGACCAAATATTGAACTTCAGTGTGCAGTTGTATGAAATCAGTCATTATGTGAATTTGTATCAGTACAATCAATTTCTGAGTATAGAAGAGCTAGGGCCCGATTTCCAGAGGTACTTTTCTGTAGTGATGAACAGTTGTAGATGTATCCTGGGGTCACAAAACACCTAGACTTTTCACCCCAGAGATCAGCCTTGCTTCTAGGTAAACTTCTGATCTACATTACACTACATCTACTCCACACTGCCAACAGCTGTCCAACACATACACTGTGGAACAGAGACCTTGATGGAAGGGCAAATGATGATGAACTAGTGGCCAGCTTTGTGATCCTTCTGCTGAATGTAGAAGACATCCTCCATCTTCAGAATCTAGGAGCATAATTTGCTCATTATGCTTAACAGTGAAAATTAGCTGACAAGAGGAAAGTATGGAATAATTAAACAAGGAGGACTTCAATTTTCAAGTGCAGTTATTTTGACAATCCAGTAAATGAACATGACTAAATGTCCAAGGAACTTCAGATGGATGATAGCAACCTTTGTTCTTACTATGGTCACATTATGTATTTGATTATGTGTTATGTGTTTATATATTTATGAACCATTATGTATTAAAATGTCTGTCAAAAAGACTTCTAGCTCAGTGCAAGGCCTCTATTCTGAAAGTATTTGTGGAAAATAAAAACATACTAGAATGTTACACCATTGGTTTTAAGGCCCAGATATCATAAATACTCTGCTATGGTAATATTCCATGCATGTATATTTATAGGAGATAGAAACTGCATAAAATTTTCACAACTTTATTCCCCATACAAATTACATCTGGCTGTTTTTCTGAAAGTACTCATCTTGATGCTGTTGTAACAGTACCAAGATAAACAACTTCAAATCCTTTACTACTTCTGGAAAACTTGCTCTTATTTTGCATGTTCTCTTATAAGTGAAACATGTATATTTGTTTACCTACAGACTAGAGCTTTCAATTTTTTGCTGGTTCAAACTGATATAAGCAAGATTGGTTTGTAACTTCCCACCACCTGCACCATTTCAGGGGCTAATGTCCCTTACATTCACACTGGAACTGTGTGACAATTACAGCAAATAGTTCATAGGAAAACAATACTATGGAAATAGTGAACATAGTCTTGTCATTAAATTTAATAGTATAATATTTTATAATAAATAAATAATTATATAATAATTTATAATCAAGTATAAAATGCATGATCTGTATGACTAGTTGGTTTGTTCTGATTAACATCTAATGTTAACATCAGATCCCTAATGCCACAACACAGACTCTTTTTCACCCTATACTAAAAGGAACAATAAGACACACTTCTCCTGCTTACATACTTAGAGTTTAATTCTGTGAAGAAGAATACACAATGGAATTTTCTGCATTTTGCTGATGCTCTTGAGCTATGCTCCAGTCGTTTACTATGCTCAGATACCTACAAGGGATTCAGCTTCCCATTCATTTCTGTTACTCTGAAGAGAAAGTAAAAGCCAATTGTTTTGTGTAAACTTCTCTTTCTTTTCTCCATATAATTCTGTATTATTATCTATGTAAATATAGATTTGAGATTTTTCTCTGAATAGAAACATAATCCCCAAATCCTAAAACACAGCATTGTGTATGTCTGCTGTGTTTAAGCAGAACAACACTGAGATCCAGCAATTCTTTAGAGAATTCTTTAGAGAATCGGTATTTGAGGTGAAGGAAGCCCAAAGGCTTGCAATCTCCTCTTTTATTCTCAACAATTCTTTCTGTGCATTGACTTTTAGGGGAAGAAACAGGCTCCTTACTGTCAGTAATCACTTAGAGACAGTCTCTCACTCCCCATAGCTAGCACTTGATGGTAATGGCTTTTTTTTAGCATGTCCTCCAAACATCTTTCTTCTGCTTCTCATCTTATTTCTTTTATTTGGACATGTGATTTTGCTATGTCTTTTGCAAATCTTGTATTATCATGTCGCAGAATCTCAAAAATGTATTGCTTATCTCAGTATACTCTGAGAAGTAATATTCTTTGTTGCCATGCCAGAAATCATAAATAGCAACCAGCCACTGCTGCTCAGTCAGTCTCTTGGGATTCAACCATAATATTGTCTACTTGTTTGCAGTACTCTGCTGAATGAAGACAGTCAGTTCTGTGTACCTGTTGCACATAATGGTCATGGGGGATTGACTCATGGAATTTGAGGGAGTCTGGCACTCTGAACAGATTCTGATACACACACTTGCTGCACTTGCTGTGTTAAAGCAGTTTAAAGTTAAAAACGTTTGAGAGTCTCTAAAAGAATAACTGTATAGTCTGAATCAAACAATCCTGGCTTAGTCCTTTGTTAGCTATTACATATAGATAACGCAATCTAGTGAAGAACTGTAGTGAAGAACTGTATTGTTACATTGTTCCTTAGGAGAAGGTCACAACCTGAGTTTTCTGGTTAGCTAGTTGAGCTGTAGTGGTCAATCAATATCTACCTAGACAATACTGAACATTTTTTATTTAGATGGAAACTTCTAGAAAGCCATTAGACCGTTAAAGCTATGAAGCCTGCAGACAAAACCAACTCTTCCGATTATGTTTAAATTCACTTCCCCCAGAAGTTCATTTTTCTTAATTTCACCATTCCTGCATGCATGAAATTGATACGATTTATAGAGTGCAGTTTAGAGGCAGTGCTCCCTGTAATTTCTCTCAAATGATAGGTGAGATGCTTGAAATTCAGCACAGCATGGTTGTAGTGCATAAGTTTATAAACAGCTGTCACCAGCTATCTGCCTGAGTTTTGAAGGATCAAAGCAAAAAATCTTTCAGAATCACTTTTTTTTCACTTAAGGAGACTCTACCTAATGAAGAGTTTTTGCATTTTATATGTGGATGGTTTCCTTAAATTTCCTGTGATATACACTATAAAATAAACTTGCCTTACTAAAACATCTGAATGAGTGTGCAGGGGTCTTGCACACCACCTCATGTTTGCCACGTTAAAATGAACTTCTGCAGGAATGTAGAAATGATGAGATTGCACCAAAATGGTTTGAAAAACAGTACTATAATTTGTCAAAAACAGTATTGAAAATTCTGAAAATCTGTAGTAATTTTCATAGCACTACAAAAATATGGAATATCACAAGTCCTGTCTGCACAGAAACTATGCAGAACTATTGGAGGGGAAAGGAATTAGGCCCCTGGCTCAATCACTGTTTTCAAATGAGGAAGTATCAAATCCACCTATTCTTCCTTATTCATCTCTGCTTTACCATTTTTGTGACTGGAAAGCAGTTTAGAATAAAAAGTGAAGTTATGTTTTTTAATTCAAGTGACAGTTATAACTCTGAATGCATCAAAGAATGAGGGAGACCCTGGCTCAGCTTTGAAAAGAAATAGTAAAAATGTTATTGTTAATACATTAATTCATAGGAGAAACAGCTGCATGAAATACAGTGCTCAAGAAAGTATTCTGCTGGAAAGTTCAAGTAACATGTACTCCAACAAGGTACTTGGAGAATTTCCTTATATTTCCTTGTATTGTTGCAAACATTAAGGTTCCTTTCTGCTTCAGAAATGTTGCTTCATATTCACATAACTGGAAAAAAAAAAAAAGAAAGAATAGTTTATAAAGCCTACTACCATTTCTTTCAGCTGACTTGCTTCATGTGACTATAGCCATTTCCAGGGATACTTTTAACCTAAATATTATACAAACTGATGCTTTGTTCCTCAAGTAGAAGATTGCAGTCTGCATTTATTTCTCATGCCAGTGGAAAAACCAGACTTTCTCAGTGGATTATCATAAATGCACTCTAAACTGCTCTAATGCTTAATCCAAAGAATACCTGGATATTTTCCATCATTATAAATGGCACAAGATGCCCATAGTTAGAGCAGTGCAGTTTCCACATTTAAAGCATTTCTGGCATTTTCTACTCTAAGAAGCTCTTTTATTCAATTAAAGCATAGACAGACTTGCGGTTTAAAATGCGCCTTGTGCATTTCTGTTTCAGAAAAAAATTAGATTGTTCATTAACTTTGGTTTGCTAACAGACTTCTGTTCAATTTCCTTTTAAAGAACTTATTAGTTGAGAAATTATGCTACTTTGCTTTGAAGCAGAGACATGAATTTCAATTTGCTTAGTTTGTCAGAATTTTAATTATACAGATCACAAAATATGTTGTATTCTCCAAAAAATCAGGCTATAGATATGTTGAAGTGGGATTCCTGAATTATCCTAAGTACAAGTGGTTTTGCACTCAGTTGCAAATGTGAATATTTGTTGTTGTTATTGTTGTTGTTAGTTTATGGGTATAATATTCTTTTACCTTCCTTTTGAAATACTCACATTGTAATGACAAGAAATTCCTCACTGAAATTAGTAGCTCTGACTTCATAAGTGTTGAATTGTGGGCTATAAACCAAGCTTCCAAAACCAAGTGTAAACAAAATATTGGATAGTTTCCCAGCTAAACACAATTCACCCATACAAAAAATGAGGCAGACCCCTGAGATAACTTGTGGTCATGTATATAAAACTTTTTAATTTTAATACAGAGAAGAAAAAAAAAAAAGTTTTCTTGATTGCTCACTGTACTAATGTTTAAATATCTGATATTTCAAATATAATTTCATGTAATAAAATTTGGGTTTGTGTTTTATATAATTTGTACATAATATACATTGTAATTAATAGTACAGAATTATGTTTATATAATAAAAATAATTTCATGTTTTATTATTCCTGTGGTAAATGCTGTTCCATGCATAAAACGTGCTCTTTGTATCTTAGAGACATATGGAAGTAATTAGTGTTTTACCTAAGCAAGCTTACAACTTTGGATTTTGTCACTTTAAAAACAAAAGTGGTAGTAGTTATGCTAGAATTTTATATAATTTCATCTGTCTGAATGGGGACATAATGTACTGCTCTTTCAGAAAGCACATGCTTTCAAAAGCTTATGTTTCTGAATTTGGGATAAAGAAGCAGCTCCTGTCATTCTGTCTTCAACTTCTGTAGGAAATAGGTCGTTGATATGCCAGATCCTCAGCTCACCTACCTCTGTTGACATCTGTATTGCTATAGTTATTAGCCCAGCTGAGGATCCAGCCCTTCTGAAGGGATGGAAGGAAACACAGCTGGGTATAACCTATTTATCAAAGGAAAAATAAACAGTATGTTCAAATAAGGTGTAATGTCATGAGAAAGTAAGTAGTTTTGTTTCATTGCAGAATATTCTAGATGGTTTAAATCTAATTTATACGATTCCAAATCAAGTTCTTCAAGCATACACAATTGCCATTTTGCAGTGAATTGTGCTATTATTATTTCTATATTTTCCCATAATTTTTACTTTAATAGCTTATCTTTTTTTTTTTTTCTTTATTTTCTCTCTTATTTTAAAAAATTTTTTTCTGCTTAGTGCATCTTGTCTGTTGCTGTGCTCTGAACCGTTAACAAGTGTCCACATGGAATTCATTAGTCATGTTCTGTGTAGTCTGATCTGAAGTCCACTGAACTGAACTGAAAAGCTACTATTAATTTAATAGGGCACTGGTTTAGCTAGTCAAGAGACTAAGAATTTGCAAATGTGCAAGTGTGCTTGAATATTTTTGGGCTTTGGAAATTATTTCAGCAGAGTCCAAGACCAGTTGGACCGAGTGAATGTTCTACATCATTACTTAAGTTCACTAGTTCACCAGTAGGTTCACCAGTACTGTGCTTTTATAAAACTGCTTCAGAAAAAATGCCTTTCAAGAGACAAACTGGGCTGTTTTTTAAAGTGTATTAACAAATAATGAGAGAATAAATGACATCTGTTTTTAGTGAATCCATCCACCATCTACAAACATATATGTCTGCAATAAAGCATTCCAAGGATACTAGGCCTCATGTAAAACCTGTATCCTTTGTTTGTTCTGTGCTCTGGTATGGATTTAAGGAGATGTAAGGGAAGCATTTGCTTTAGGACCTGCTGTGATTAGAACTGATCTTCAGGTGCTCTCTGTGAGCAATGAAGTGGTAGAGGATTTCTCTCTTGCTTTATATTACAACCCACTTGATAAAATTTCTGTGTGTTTGTCTGCCAACTCCTAACTTCAATTTCAAACGGCACTAATGAATTGCAGTTTTATTTAAAGATCATATAAAAACAGAGAACAGGAGTTTTCTATTCTTCATCCTTGAGTCAAAGTACCTGCGAGTAAATGTACTTGGTTTTGACACCTAAAGTACTGAAGAGACATTTTCATGCTTCTGGGATCTCTTGCCCTGGTGTTTCTGTTGCTGCCATGTTGTTCTTAGAAGCATCACCTTAGAGATGTGCTTTGCTTCTCAGCTACTAAGTAAGGGCATCCCAGCTAACTGTACAGTCACTTGCTTTGTGTGCCTCTTAGCCCACTGTAGTAGAGCGTAATGACTGTGGAGGCAGGCCAGCCTCTTTCTCTGCAAAAGGAAGGTTTTTCAGGAGGACTGAAGTATTCACTCTAACAATTCAAGAGCCTTGTAGCTTTGCAGAACTCCTGTACTCTGAGGTAGGCACTCAGGTTCATAGGAGACTAGTGAGTGAGAAGGCCAAGAAGCTAATCTACAGAGAAGGCTGAGGAAGGGTAGATCCTTGTTTCAGCAGCTTGGAAAGCATTTGCACACTGTTTTGGAACATTACGAAAAACTCAAGCTGTGTAGTCTGACTTGAGATCTCTTAGTTATTCCTCTCTGATAATCACTGAAAGAGCAGCATGAACTAGAGCTGAGTAGTCACTGTACTGACTAAAGAGGAGGGAGAGCTTAACTGTATTTTTTGCTTCAAGTATTTCATTTTGGTTGTGGTGGAATAAAGATCTTCCATGTATGGTATGACTGACCTTAGTATTAACCATCTACACTCATTGGTTGAAAGAAGGACACTTAAAGACATGCATATTGCATGAGATGTCATTGGTTTTGTATGATAAACTGTGTAGGTCCATGCTAATGTATTTGGCAGATACCATTTAGACACTACCCCTTAATTCTGTCAGGTCTTGTTTGCTGTGTGTACTTACTACAAAAGAAACTGGAGAGTCTTTGCTGTTAATGGAGGGAAAAAAAAAAAAAAAAAAAGTAGGTTGGAAAAGGTACAAGTGGGGATTTTGAGAATTGAGATGCAAAACATGAAAAAGATCCTTTATGTGGAAGTATACTTTGTTTTCTAGGAGGAATATACAGTTGTACACTGGTGTGTTTGTATGTTTGGTTTCCTTCCTTTGTTTTAAAGACAGAGATGGACTGCAGAGCTGGAATCTGAAACCAGTAATCTGCCCAGTATTTAATAGGTTGCTGTGATCTTTCAGGCAGCAGTAAAATTTAGATCCAGAGTTATATTTGTCTGAAAGCAAAGAGCAAAAGAATTCTGGCACGAAATTCCACGTGCACTTATTAGAAGCGTGGTCTCTGATCCCACTAGGAATCTTAGAATTTGGTGTTTCTTTGTCCCTGCATTGCTCTGAACAATATTTTTGATTTGGGCTCCTCTTTAATTACTATTTGTATAGAAACAATCATATAAGAGTATCTGACTAACTGATAACATTTCGGGTTTTATTTAACTTCTGCTGAGTATTCTTCTTCACTACCTAGATTTTTCCATCCACCAGAAAACCCTAAAACTAAAAAAACCCAAAGTATTTGCTATCCTATGAATAAGGTCCAATCTGCTACTTGACTTTTTTCTTACAAAATCAAAACAGTTATTTGTTCTTCAGACAGTTAAGTAACTGTTCTTGAACCTATTCCAGATCTGAAGGGCTATTCTTAGGAATGTGTTCAATATTTACTTGAATAAAAAGATCTTAATCTTGGCTCTTTTTAAAAATGCTTTTTCATATCCTCATTCCAAAGACGATAAGTCACTATCATATACACCACAAAGGCTTGTTATATAAACCGATTTGGCCAGGTGAGCCAAATGATGTCTTGGAGAGAAAAGAGAGTCTGAAATATTTCTTTGATCTTTGTTTTTATGTTGAAAGGCAGGTCACAGAAAATGGGAGGGAATGTCAATTTCAGCTATTTGGTATAAATTCTCAAACTTGGCTTACAGCATAAGACAGAGCTGGAAAAGGAGAAAATTACTTGAATTCAGAGGAAAACACATGTGCACTGCTCAGGTACTTCAGGTGGAGTTGTGACTGTATATCTAATTGTCAACTTGTGATCAGGAACCATTTAAAATGAAGCATTTACCCTTTGGTATTAGAAATGCATCTTTTCTGGAGGGATGACCTATTAATGTAGAAAACATTAATAATCTTTCTTTTCCTTTCAGCGTTTCACAGCTTTCTGTATGAGTGTACTAATACGTATGAGTAAAGGAATGGGTCCTCTGTGCAGGATAAACATCCTCCAAGATAATAATTTTTGCATACACAGTGAAAGACTGTGCCCCAAAGAGAGACAGGCAAAGCAAAGGATTTCTGTTAAAGGATTGTGAAGTAAAGCAATTCTATATCACCTCTCATAATAACAGCTAAATGTAATCTGGTTTACTCAATGCTGCAGATTTTCAGTTCTAAGACCATATCAGAAGTGGTCTTGTTGTCCACTCACACAGTGACAATTCTTTTAGTGCCTGGATACCCTGTATAATATGACAGTATGTAATATACAATATCCATTATCTGAGAGCTGCTTAAATGAGGTATAGATTTTTTGTAAAGGCAGAAAACCCCCAGCTGGCTCCAGAGAGACAGTTTAAGTTTAGACAGGCTTATTAATTTAGGAATAGTCCTTTATAGAAGTGACTATATTTTTTCCAGGACCAGAAAATCCAAAAGCAGCTTCTGTGGCATTGCATGGCACAAAGTTGAAGCTTAGTAAGTCCTATTAGGCCCAAGTTAGCAGCTTGAGCTACCAGGGTTAGAAATGCTGTGGAGGATGTGGGGCCACCTCTATGTCACTTCGTCTGAAGACTGGACTTAACATGGGTTTATCAGTATGCTGTAGTTATCAGTACATTACCTTTAATATTCCAGGTGTCAGGAGAATATATTAGTTTGGCTATGGAAAACTGGGCCCAGAATTTTGGGGTTGCACCTGAGCTAAGAAGCCCACCTCAGACCAAGTTGACAGAGAAACAGGAGACAATTCATGTGAATCTGAGAGGAGCCATTATCTCACCTAGGTAATAAGTCCAAACTAATAACAGTGAATGACCACATGAAGGGTTCCATTATTTTATTATTGACTACACTTATTATTATTGACCATGCTTTCCCATTATTTCTGTAGTACTTCTATTACTGGAGTTATTCGGTTTTCCAGCATAACCCAACAAACCATTCTTCCATTATGGGAGAGTTGATAGTATTTTATAACCTGATTGGCACCTTGCCATTTGAGAATAGCTTCATTGATGTCAGTGGAATTATACTAGCATGAACTAATAAATTGGTGCAGTTATTTAAATAAAAAGAAACAAATTGTCAAGCCTGATCTGAATATCCTTACCTTCCATCCCCTACCCCTTGCTAAAACAAACCATCTGGAGCTTACATGGATGTAGTGTTTTGTTATCTTAGAAAGTTGTCCTTTTTAGAGTTAAAAAAACAACGAACAAAAAAAAAAAAAAACCCAAACCCCACACCCCCCTGCCATTTCCAATAAGATGTCTTCTCAAACATCAAACATCTCTGTAATATGTCTGTGAAGACTTTTCTTCTGTAAAGTTTATCTAACATGTGATCACAGCTGGATGAATATGCTGATTTTTTTTTTATAACAGTTTTCTAAAATGTAGATGTGGGATTGATTATGAACAAGTGAAATCTAGATTAGTTTTTTCTTGCTGTTGATCAACATAGTATAGGACAACCTATAGGGCACAAATATGTACTAGATCCCTTAGATACAACAGGTATTTACTGACATTGGCTTTAATGGTTTATTCGATCCAGCAACATACGTAGCTTCTTGGGTCCTGCCATACTGAAGTATAATCTTGATTTTAAACATATGTTAATAGAAATTGATCAGAAAATTTGCAAAAAAGCCCTTTGATAGCATCCCTCATCATAAACCTGCGGAGCTTTCAGGATTCAGCAATAAGCATGGCTCATCAGTCCTTAGTACTGAACCCTAACATTGACTAAAGTCTGATGATATCTGCCTGATGCAGAACCACCTGCTTATGCTTCTTACCAGTAACTCTTACTCTGTTTGCCCTTACTATCCTGCTATTCATAGCTAAGTGAGGGGCTAAAGGGTAGTAAGGGAGGATTTTCTAGAAGTTCTAACAGCTAAGCATCTCATGAATTAAAATGCAAATCAAAGCAAGCTTCCTTTCTGCTTATTCACTTCTGTGTAATGGGTTGGTTTGTGGTATGTCACTGGCCTCAGCCAAGACCTGAGATCACCTTGTGTAAAAAACTAATTGGGATTTTATTTTCTAGGTTATTTTGTGAAAAAATCTGTTTAATGACATTTTAAAAAATCAGAAATCAAGTACATCTACTAATTTACTGTCAGAAGTCTTGAAACCATATCAGAGCGAAAATGCTTTAACTGAGAAGGGAAAAGCAAGCTAGATTTGAATAATTGCATAATATTGATTGTAAGTGTATGCACTGCAAGGTCACCAGTGCATTAACACTTGGTAATGACTGCTATATCCTGGGGTTGTTGCAGAATTATTTTTCAGTAGTTTATGTCCGGTCATCTTAGTTTGCCAAAGGCTAGTAAACAGATGAGCATAATTAGGGCTTCCACATACAGAGTCTTTTTAATAATCAGTACCAGGATGGGTATATAGAGAAGAAAAGAATAATCATATTGCTGCTTAGCTTTTCTCTGGACTGTCTCTTCAGTCAATTTCTAACCGATACCATAGGTAGCTCAGTAGTTATGTAGCTCAATAATATTGGAATATGGAAATGGACATTCTTGCATCGTACCATTGGCAGCCTGCTTCTTGTAAAGATCGATATAACTGTTGCTAAGTAGACTTCACAAAGGTGTGCATAAGGACTCAGAAAAGTCAGCCTTCATCTGCCAAATGCAAATGCTTAGCAGAGTCCTTAACTTCAGAAGTTAGGTGTCCTGCCACCTTCTGCAGTGCACAGTGAGACCCTCAGAATAGGAATCATAGAGACCATTATGCTGAGCAGGAAAACAGCAAGTATAAATACTTAAAGGGAAGAGTGAAAACATAGGTAATCAACAGCGAACAGCTTACAGACCAGAAAAATTGATGAGGTTTTCTTCTTGCCTGTGTTACCTATAGACTGGATAAAGAGCTAAGCACCAAACAAGTTACTAGAGTTAAGCTACTGCAGAAACTAACAGCACATCATCTGCTTCATGGTAACATTCTGATTCAGAACTAAATGCATTGGATTTGTCTAGTAGTAAATTGCCTTGAATTGCCTTGCAGGGAAGAACAGGGCAATTAAAAAATTGCATCAGTGTTTCCATCTGAACATAAATTCCCTTTTTTCTCCTGTCCCATATTCTCAGAGTGTAAGAGTGTCTCTCCTGTAAACATATGTTGAGACATTTTGGGTTATTTCAGCTCCAGTCCATAAAAATATCCTCGCGTTCCATCTGGAAAATAATTCACATTGCTTGTTCTATTTCAAGCTGAATCAGAAGTTCATTAGAGAGAGAGAATTTGGGGAGGTTATTATTCAGAAGTATAGTTCATTATTCAGCCAGCTGTGTACCCAGGACATCACTGACATTAGAAGCTGTGAAAAAATACTTTTCTCAACACTTGTAGTTTAAACTATTTTTGACAAACCATAGTGAAATTTACATCTGTTATATCTTACATTTGTGATCTTAAAAGGAAACTACAAGTTTATTGGCACTGTAAAGTCATACCTATGTGCTGCATTAAAAATGGGTTTGTTTACTTTAATTGGATTTGTTATAGAAAAACAAATGTTTTAATCACTGCAGGGAAAAGGACTGTTTATTTATAATTGCACCTGTTCTTGCATAATAGGAAATACAGTTTGAGCCATGCTTTCCTGGAATTGTTGTCTGACTGGTACAGTTGTTCACTAAATTCGATACCCTTGTGTTGTCTTTCAAGAGATGTTTTATTTCTTCTAATTTACTTATTTATTTTTTAAATGCCTGGCATGTTTCTCTTTACATTAGTATCCTAGCTATGTTTCCTGAGCTGCTTCTGTGGATGTCTTTCAGGCCTGGACAGTAGCATCCAGTGTCTTCAAATTAACATTCCTTGATGAAGTTGACTTAAGTCAAATGCATGTGATTGTGGGCCAAGTTGGAGGTAAAGAAAACAGTGTTCTACAAATTATAGGAGCTGCTTGGGAAGCTTTCTTGGTTCTTTGCCCTCCTTAGAATTTTGTTTACTTACAATCTTCAGGTTTACAAACCAGCCTTATCATTTCTACCACTTGCAAGAATTGTACCCCTGCCCAGTGGCACTTCCTTCCTTCACCCAGAGAGTTTCAGCTTTAAAACTTTTCAGGAAATATTAAAAAGACTGCATAATGTATGTTTCACCAATTGAAGAGAAAAACTTATTGTTCACATTTAGCTTCTAAGCCCAGAACCTTTAATGTATTCACCTCTGACTGGGGAAATTGCTTAAGTCTAGGCAAATCCTTTAGTAGGAACAGAGATTTAAATAAGCAAAATTATTTCTCCAACTTAAGTGGTAGGAAAGCATACACTTTCTTCTCCTTTAACAAAGCAACTAAACTTTTAATGGCTCTAAAAGGTAGCTTGAATGCATCATTAGGGAAAAATGGATAGAAAATTAAATTTCTACTCCAAATTCAAACAGAAATTCATAGTTTAAAAATTTCTTGTTGAAAGCAAATTTTGATCAGTAATTTTTGGTTATTTAATCCTCAGATGGATCAATAGACAAAATAATTTAGCTGGAAAATTGAATATTTTTGGCTGTGATTAGAAAAGTATAAATTATTTTTTCTTTATGGATTTTTTCTTTTCCCACTGTGATAGTTTTAAGCCCTGCCGGGACCAGAGACCACGTTGCCATTGTCCCTCCCCCACCCTCGGACCAAATAGGGCACAAACCCCGGGTTAAAATAAGGGGAAATTCAATACAACAGTGTGCTAAACAATCTGAACAACAACAATAGCAATAATAACAACAATAAACAGTAATAACAGTAAACAAGACAAAAGATATACAGAGAAATACCGCAGTGAACACAACCAGCCCGCGCGCCTGCTTCCCACGACCAAAGCCACAAAGGAAAGATTCCTGCGCTGCTGCGCCGGACCTGACATCAGCATGGTATGAATAACCAGCCCGGAGATCCCTTCCCCCTGCTGGGGAAACTTAACCCTATCCTAGCTGAACCAGGACACCCACTCAGGTTTTATATGAGATTTCAAGTTCATGTTGGTAAGTAAGAAATGATGTACAAACATAACAAAACCAAACAAAAATATATGAAAGCTAAGCAGTGAGTACAATGAATACTAAAAGTGAAAAATATTTTGCCAACCTTGTTTTTCTAAAAAAGTTATTTCTTGAAAGGACCAAGGCTGAAATTTAGGAATCAGATGAAGTAACATTGTAAAGGCCTGAGTCTCAAACCTTACTGAGCTAATTAAATTACTGACTGCTACTGAATGGAACATTTTTGTCATACCTGGAAATGTTAGGAGAAGGATGGCTATGAGAAAATGGCTGTGATTGCTATTCCAAAGGAAATCACTTTCAAAAACGAGGTCTGAGAATTTTTAAGAAGACATGAAAGCCTTAGGAAGTGAAAGGGAAGATCAGGAGAAAAGAAAGAGTGGATGTTTAAGGTACCTGTGCTGCAGATGTTACCAAATGGTCCAGAAGGCAAGAGTGACCTGTTAGCATGTCTCTACAAAGAAGAAGTGTTGATCAGATAAGACTTGGGCAGATGTTTTTGAAAGCTCAGAAGAGAAGCAGACTGTACAGTGTCATAGGTATATCCTTGAATATTACAGGACCTGTGATTAGTAGAATAAGCCCTAGCTCAAATCTTCATTGTGATGCTCTGAGGAGCTGTAGAGACTGGGGAGGCCACAGGAAGGTTATGGTAATGTATCTAAATTGAGTTTTACTCTGTGGTGTCTTATGGAAAGTTTGTGATGTCCTTCACTTGCATGACCAGCATCATGCCTACCATTCCTTTAAAATACACATAAATTTAAATTTTAATAAGGATAACAAATAGTTCCATGCCCTGTTGCAGAACCTGTTTTAGGCAGTTGTGCTAAGGTCATGTAAACATTCCTGGCATACTAACTTCAGTGATTTAAGCAAATTTTCCAGCTGATACTAATGATCTTCCCTGTCATATGGAGGAACTATCTTCTGTCTTCTAAACGTCTTTCATGTGCTTTGGAGGGAATAGATTGCTTTTCCATAGCTGCAATACATTCTAGGGGTTATGCCTTGTCATTGTAAAGCTGAAGAGATCAGAAACCAGTCAACTCACTATGTCTAATGTTATTAGCATGGTATGACCTCAATTGGAGAAGGCTTGAATTATTTCTGTGAAAAAGTTTTCATTTTTAAAAGTCAGATATGATGAGGTCATTTTTGTTATCTCTCAACATCAATCAGTGCATTTATGTACACTGCATGTCTTTCCCAGATCCTCTATGAAATTTGGGTTTTGTAATTTAATGTTACCTTCTTTTCAGAGCTTTCATTTTATTTAAGCACATCCTGGCATCTGGCAGATGTAAGGCAAAAAAATATGTTTAAGTTGACGTTTCCTATCATTAACATCTACAAACAGGCAAATCCACAGCAGATTGGAAAGGGTTTTATGGAAGAAAATTACTTTTTGTGACATAGCTCGTCTTCTTGACACCTGGGGTTAATTACAAGGTTTTCATTAAATAGATTAAAAAATTTAAATTATTCTAAAATTTTAGGAATAAAAATTATAAATAATAATTACTTCCCAAATAGTTTACTTGGAAAATTTTATAATTTTTAGATTATTGTTTTTTAAAGTTATTTTTCAAAGTATCTTTGGATTAGGTTGAAGATAGATTTGCACATATACCTGCTTTAAGTACTGATGGAGATGTGGCTAAAATTATATCATTCTGGGGAAAATTTGTTGTGATTGGGGTTGTAAGAAAGTTGTCATTTGCTAACAGAAAACCAAGGCAGCATTACCTAATGATTGGGCCACTGGACTGTATCCCAGGAGAGCTGAACTCTATTTTTGGCTTGCACACTGGCCTACTGGGTGAGTCAAGGCAAACTTCTTGGTGTCGCTCAGTATGGCGGTTAGTGATCCTATCTCCTTTGAAAGACAACTTGAGTTCTACTGATGAAAAGGTTTATTGTTACTTATCCTTATTTAATGTTATATTAATATTAATCAAGACAGGTATTTTCTTCCAAATGAAAGCTGTTGGCTTTAGGAAGATTCAGTTGTAATATTCTTGATGAGCTTTTCTGAAAATGTGTTTCTCTCATTGTAAAATTGACGAATATTGAGGTTTTTGCACATTTATAGGTTTAGGGAGAAACAGTAAATATAAATAATTAATTTGATCTCCATTAACTGCCTAAGAATGTGCATGAACTAGGTAATTAATGTTAAACATTGCAGCACCTAATTTAACATTTAAAGACTGCATCTGCTGCTAAACTAGAGAAAAGTACTTCCTTAATGGCCTGAGCACTGTACGACAATTTTTCTTATGGTTCAATGAGAAGAAGGATCCCTGATATGTGGTTTTCATCTGTAACTACTGGTGCTCTCCCAAGCAGTGTTCAATTCTGGGGGGGAAGGACATGCCAGGCATGATTCTTAATAACCACTTTAGAAGTTGCTACCATATTCTGGGAAAGAGACTTTTGCAGTGTGGATGCAGCAAGGCTGCAATGCTTCCTGTTGGGATCAGGGACTAGTTTTATTTAGTGTTATAGTAGTAGTCAAAGATGGCAAACAAAAGACAGCGTTCAGTGACTAATTATATATCACATTTTGCTATTTCTCTTTATCATAGTTCATTCTGCTGAGGGGAAAACACAGAGAAGAATAACAGTGGTAATAGTAGTAACAGGGGCATGGATATGTATGTTTTGTACAAACCATTAAGAGTTTTTCAAGTGTAAAATCTAGAATCACTTTAAGCAGGGCTTCAGTTATTCAGATGAAGACAGCTTTTCTTGCTCTGAGGGCGACACATGGACATTTTACAAAAGCTAGACTCAGAAAAGATACATTACATATCTTGGGAAACAGAAACTGTGACAATAATGTGATAACAATGGCTGCTCAAGGACAGTGTCATTGTTTGTTGTTAGGACATCCCAGAGTCACCACAGATGGGCAGGCAATGTGTGAAGCAGCTTCTGAGGGTGTCCCACAAGGTTTGTCTCAGCAGGCCTGGCTAATGTACTTCCTTCTATTGCTGGTATTGGGATTTCTCAAGCAAATCTAATCAGCCCCTAACACTGCTGCTTATATGGCATAAATGCATCATGGAAATTACGTTTGAATATTTAAGATCCACATATATTTCAAAAACTACTTACTGGTCACCCTGAACTCTTAAAATTAGGCACTTCCCTGCAGATGATTTATTGGAGTATCTGTAGAAACACAGTGCAGAGAAACGAAGAGAAGAAAACCAGTAATATTAGACACATTGCCAACTAATATGTTTCGGTAATGCTCATGCCATAATTCAGAAAACAGATATCCAAGGTTATTTGACTAACACAATCTGCTGAATCTGTATTTGACTCATGACAAAAATATCATGCTTATGATCCTGAGAGATTCACGTGATTTGTTTGCTTCTTGGGAAGAGTCTAGAATACTAAATTGCTGTTATAGACAAAGAAATTGGTTTCCTTCCTGCTAGAGATAATGTTCTTTATAGTACAGTATATTAAATGAAAAGTTAGGTAAAATGCATCCAGTCTCGGCAGTGAGATATAGCTAAACTGTATATTGCCTAAATCATGATGGTTTTAACTATGCCTAGTTTTGTTTGCCCTTCACTATACCATTGGGGCTGTACATTCAACTGGACAGATTTATCTGAAAATATGTGGTGAATAAGGAGTATTACCTGAATTTTGTAGACAAACTGAAATTTATTAATTTTGTAATCTGCTGCTAGAGAAACCATAATCCTATCCAGAGAACATATCTCTAAAGAATATATCTCTAGATAAGGGATATAACTTAAGGATATACCGCCTTTAAATGCCTGATAATTTTGCCGAAGTGAACCTTAGCCATTTGCCTATGATCTCTAGAGAACCAGCTCCTGCTGTTCTACTGAGTAGTGAGTTAGCAGCAGCATCCAGGAAAGGCTGGAACTACTGTGGGATTCGCAATAAATTCAATTTGCCTAGAACACATTAATTAGTAGACTGGCCTCTCTTCTCTTCAGGTTCACTGAATGGTTGTCACTTTGTGAGGGTGGCTGACAATTTGTTAAGGAGACACTTGTCCTGGGATTTGGCAAGGGTAGCCAAAATTAGCTAATACCTATCATCTCAAAACTACTAATGATTTAGGAAGAGAGTCTCCCTTTTTTGGATTATTTTGGTTGTTATACTTAACTCCCTAAAAAGGAACCATTTCCCCTCTTCCTCTGGGTCAGGTGCTTATTTTAAATATTGATCTAGAATCCAGAATGATTTATAGCAATGCCATATTGTTCACGATTGCAAAGCGAGCTGCTTTTTTAAAGGGGTCTACTTCAGGGCTAAGTGCATGAGCTGTGAATCTGATTTTTGCATCTGAACATCTGATGTCCCTTTTGTAGCTATGAAAATATGCTGAAATCTCTGTCAAATGATCCAAATCCCCAAATTATACATGGACAAAATTTTGCTCAGAAAAAGGTTAAGCATTCAGAGAAATAGAAATCCAAATACATTTTGACTCCATCCACTTTACAGAATAAATCTGTCTTCTCTCATCACAACATGAGAACAAACTAATTCCTGTTGAAATGTAAGTCTGCTTTGGATGTAACCAGAGGGAAGAGTATAAAGAAAGATTGATGGCTCAGCTCAGGAGAAATCTTCAAGAATTTGTGTCTCTCTGATATAAGCACATGTTGTACCTCAGAAATATTTGTCTGACATTCTGAAAACAGTAAGGAATTTGCTGTTACCTCAGGCAGGGAATTTCATATTGGTTTACATAATATTCAGGAGTGCCCTAACAAACAATACCCTGAATAACTGCTGCAGCAATTCCTGTGTATTTGACATATCATGGCTCAGCTCAGTGTAGTATGCAGTCTGTTAAAATGGTGAGAAATTTCTGAGAGTAGAAATACATCCAACCTCTTAACTGATTTGATTTCTACAAGTTTCATCATATTTTTCTGAATGAGGCACCAAAAACCACAAGAGCTTTTACATCAGTATTTCCCATAACAGTCTTCTGAGCAAAATAACAGCTTATTGTAATCAGAATATTTTACTTCCCTGTGCTTAAGCTTTTATTTACTATTGACCACACTGTGCCTAATTTTCTCAATTTTTAAACCAGTCTTTAATGTGATGCTTTAGCTAGCAAAGTACAGTGTTCTCTGGGTTTCATCCCGAATATGTGCTAGAAAGTCAAATTATCATGTTAAAAATGTGCCTTAAAAGATAATATAAAGGTGTTCAAGAATTGAGGAGAAATTATATTCAAAGAGGAATTCAAACAAGAATACATCACTTATACATTTCTTGAATTTGTGTAATATATTTTATATTCCAAAAGAGATGGGACCAGTTCTCTTGATACCATCCCTATTATACTAGTACTGTTGGATTCTCATGGAGAGCCATCATATGAGGCTCCAGGAGAACAGACGGATTTGAACAGCACACAGAATAAAACAGAGTTCTTATGATGCTGCCATTAAACATTATATCACAATATGCCTTCAATTCTTGCATAATCTGAAACTCTGTGATTTCTTTGCCAGCTTAATTTTTGATTTATGGATTTTAAAATCTCACTTGTAATCTTGCAAAGAACTGAGGCAATTTGGTGGAGGATCAGTTTTGTCATGCTGATCTTATTCTCATAAACTATGAGAACCAATGAAAGACAGAGCTGCTGGTATAAAATGTCATGACAGTTGTATTTTAACAGCAAAGGTTTTGGGTGTGCTGAAATTATATCATAAGGCAGTATCTGTTGCAGATTCTGAAGTTTCAGCACCACATCACACGAGAAGAGTGCTTATACTATCTCTTGCAAGCAAGAATCTCAAGTTCTTTGTTGTCCAGTCATTATCAAATAGTTGTTTTCTAACATCTAAAAATTTTTTTCTAACATCCTAGGAAAGATAAAGGAGTTTGAGGCTTCATAGATATGAATTGTATGGGGTGTTTTCTTGTTTGTTTGGGGTTTTTGCATGTACAGATTGCATGCAAGACTAGAGATAATTCTGGAGGAAGCAAACAAGTAAGCAGTTGAAACTGTCATCACTGACAGTCAAAATGGAAACTGGTGGAGTTTTAGGATTACATCCCCGGAATAGAAGAGTGGAGCTAACTCCTGAAAGACTGTGTGTGGGTTTGAAGAACAAGAGGGGTAAGGAATGAGAGCCAATGAAGAAATAAAGAATTGGCAATAAGTCAATTAGAAGACTTTGAAGATAAATTTTAAAGGACTATTTATGACAAAAGCTGAAAGATATAAGATAGAAGAGAAGGATGTTATCATACTGTAATATTATTCTAATACCTGGATAAGAATTGTAGGAGGTATACCTTAAAACCAAAATCACATTCATCTCCACAATCTAGTAGATTTGACAAAGAAAACAAATTCCAAAGTATCCTAAAAAAATTATTAATCTCCTCTTTAATCTTTAGATAATGAATAGTCTATTTTCAGTGATTAATACTTTGTAATCATATTCTTTCTTTAGCTCAAGAGACAATTATAGTAAATTAGTAAAATTATAGTTTACTTAAGATGTATTGGCTTTTCTTCTCAGGTTGGCTTAGAATGGGGTCCTTGGAGAAAATCCTTTCTTTTGTAGCAGACAGATTCTGAAAAAACAATCTGTTTCTTCTGCACTGTGTATCTAACTAGATTTTTCATTGCAATGTGGTTTCCTTCTGCAAAGCAAAGCAGAAGGAAAAAAATGTTATTCTTCTACAGGGGTCTCTGTGAAGTGAAAAACTCTCCTTAGGTCCTTTATGAATGTCAAAGCTTTTATGACAAACACATTCACAGACTTTTCTGTACAATGCAATTCCTCCTTATCAACCACTTGAATTCAAACATGCTGTCTGGCTTTTCTATATATTCAGAATATGTGTCACTGCAAAAATTACCATGAATTCCCAAGATCTTTTTAACTTTGGCTGTGACAACACCTAGTACGTACAAACAATTCAGAACTCTCCAGAAGCATGGAATACTTGGATTATTGGATAAAGTTACAGTATTTGGGAGTATTAGTATTTAGGAGCTGACCAGACATCAACTGTATGTTGTTCTCATGCAGTTCCATCACTCCTGTGACTCAAAAATATCAGATAAGTACACTGAGGAAGAAGGTGTAGGGGAATCATATTGAAAAGTGAGACAGAAGAGGATGAGTTGTTAAAGCATGCAAAAGCAGCCAGATTCCTGTCTGCTTGGCACAAGCAAAAGGTAGGAAAAGCCTGGTGGTATGATGTAGTGTCATAGAGCTGCCAGTCAGAGCTGTGGATAGATGAAGAAGTGGAGGGGGAAGTGAGGCAAGGGGAACCAGCTGGGACAGGAGAAGGATGGTATGAGTGTTGCAATGAGCCTTAGCTACCAGACACTGGGTGGGGAATCTGATGTCAAACATGCAAGTTATGCCCGAGAGAGAGATCCAAGGAGAAGGGCACTTCTGATAATGCCTGAATTGTGTGCTGTTCAATGCTCTAATCAGATGCCTGTAAGAGAAGACAGGGTGAGGACTTTTCACATTTCCACATTTTATAGGTGATTACCGCTTATTTCAAAAGGTTAGAGAGAACACAGTAATTGAATATGTTGGTGCTGTCTTTGCACTAATGACTGGAGCAGATGGCAGAAGTGCTGTGTTACAGAGAGAGGAAAGAACTGGTAGCTTCTGTGAAACAGCAGACATGTTATGTTCCTTGCATCTGGTCCTATGCCCATTGTGAATATTTTTGCCAAAAATCAGTTCCATTTTGTAACTTGAATTTTCATTTAAATGTGCTGGTTTCAGCAATTGCCAGAAAAGTTGTCTTGCATTAAAAATACAATTTCTGGTCAAATCCAGAGACAGATTTGCCTGAGAGCAGCCCAGCAGCAATGAGCAAAAGAAAAGGAATTAGATGTTAAGTGCTGGTATTGAACTCCTGGCCTGAATCAAGCAGTGTGGAAAAAGAAGCTTGACTTTAACTTAAAAGAGTGTAATCACTTACTCAAGGGTGGGATTTCCCTGTTTTTTGACAGGACACTTCAGCAGTGTCTGATTTGCCTAGTATAGCATGGAAACATTTATTTAATAATTTTCTGCTTTTGTATAATTTTTAGAATTAAGCTGTGGTTCCAGTGAAAAGGAATGGGACAAGGGGACATGAGAAGCCTACCCCTATTTGAAAGATGTGAGTTAGCCTTCTAGCTTCTTTAGTTTTTTTTTTTTTTTAAAAAGTACCTTGCAGTGATATACATCCAAAAATAATTCATAAATGATACGACCTGTTCTCACTCTTAGTAAGTAGCAGATAGTTTTGTTTCTAGAATCTCCTAGTGTCTGGCTTTGCCCAATTTCCTGAGGTTCCAGACATCTCTATAGATTTAGATAAGGGTCAGATAAACATCCACATTTTCATATGCTTACTCAAGCCTCTTGCTGAGCTTTCTGCCTTTCCTTTTCTTTTCTAATTGTACATTGTCATCTATACTTTAAGACAAAATTCTGAAAATTCCCTTGCTCTTTTCTCATTGTTCAAAGTGACAAGATAGTCACAAGGACAATTACAAGTACTTACTGAAAAATCATTTACATTCTCATATGTGCATTAGACTGTTGGGAAAAAATATGTGATGATCTTAAGTGTATCTGACACCAAATGCTCATGGTGCAGATAACAAATTTCATCCCTATTATGCTCCTGTGTCCCCAGTTTTATTCTCCCCTCAGTAATGCCAACAACTGCAACATTTTTAGAATACCCTGGGAAGGAGAGGCTGCATTTTGAGCAGTTATGACTGTAAAAAATATACCTGAAGAGCAAATGTTTCTAACAGGCCTTGGAAGAGTTTGTGAATATGCCAAGGATCTCTGCTGTTTGTTACCAAGCACAATCTGTAACATTTACATCAATTAAACTTTACCCAACTCTTAATAAACATTATTTTTTCCTGACTCTCCAAGTTCCTATCAGTGTTCTCTCTATAACTGTATGACCTCTACCCAGAAAATAGGATTCTCCTTAGGTTTCTGTGGAAATATCTCCAATCACATTTACTAGATGTAATTTTATGTTTTCTTCCTGTACAGTTACCATGCCATCTTCCAATCATCACCCATTATTTCATGAAGCAAATAACACTGTTGGGATTAGATGCTGTCATGAGGATTAAAGGGAAAAAAAGAAAAATCATAGATCAACCAATAAATAGATATTGATGAAAACTATTTTGAGGGAAAGCAATGAAGCTTACTTAGCAGCATCATGATTTGGCATCCCAGGAAGCATGAATTAGAAGACAAGAGGGTAATCAACTTCTGAAGTTTATGACAATGGGAGCATGCAAGCAAGTCTCCTAAAAAGTTAGAAAGAGATCCTTGTTGTATCTAATTTTATACCATACCCCAGTAACAAAGCATGTTTCAATGGCCTGATGAGAATTCAAGATATCTAGAGAAATATATGGTTGGACAGTGATGCAACTCCTCCCAGCCCTAGCTTTAGATTCCTTTTAGGTTGCTTAGAAAGTTGTGACACAGCTGAAAAGTTGTGTCAGAATTATCATGGTGTTACAAGTTCTGAGAGACTGACAGTACTGTAATAAATTTTGATTTAAACAGAAAGTCCAATGAAATATGAGAAGGTAGAATCCTATGAATGCACTTTGATCAGAGGCAGGACCAAAAGATTTCCAAGGTAGTTTGATTCCTTCTCAGTTCCTTGTCTGATGAACCAAAGTAAGAGGAGTGGTCAACACATTGCTGAAGTCTGCAGACAAATCTAAAATATGTGGACTCAATGCTGGCATTTCCAAGAATCAAACTTGCAAAGCTGGTTGCTTGAAATTACATTCTCCAGAAACATTGTCATTCACAAGAGCATTAGGTGTGAGAGCCTTTCATTTTTTGTCCGTTATTGTAACAAATAGGAGAATCACAAGTTATATGTGGGGGAAAAAAAAAGAAATTCTGAATGCAGAAATATCCAGCCCTTGACCTCAGACATTTGTGTCTCATTGGGTGTTTTGTAAAAATCATTTAAGCTTGAGTTTAGATAATTCATTTGGAAATAAGAGCTATATAGCTTGTAAAAAAGAAAACAAACTGCAGTATTAATTTTTTCCTCACTCTACCACTTCATGTGGTGTAATGCAATGTAAAATACCTCCCTCCATTTCCTCTCTAGAATTTATTTATGGAGTACTGAGAGTAAAAGACATCTTGAAGGGTTTTTGAGGTTAGGTATTTAATAATACATATTGAAAACAAGTTTTTCTATGTTGGTTCTGAGTGAGCATGGAGGAATTTGAAACCTTTCTCTGTTAACAGAAAAACACTACTCTGTAGTCCAATTAAAGATGGTGACTGATTTTATCCCCTGTCCCACTTCATGTGGCTACCAGAGAGTATTAACACATTGGCTCCATGGACAGACATAAACCTACGGTACCATCTTCTGCATACTCTTTGCAAAGTGTTATTTCAGTCCGGTTGTGTGCAGTTTATATGCTTCTGGATTTTGTGATCAGACAAGCCTTCTCTGTTGAGGCTTAAGACCCTATTCAAGGAAACAGTCAGAGGGTGAAAATATTGTACAAGAATCTTTGCCCTGAATTAATTCAGAAAAATGCAAGTTAGTTAGTCTTTTACATACAGTGAGCATTCATTCTACTCTTACACAGTCCTTGGAAAATCATATTCAAATCAGTTCTAGGATGCTGTGATATCGTAACTTCCATTATAGTAATCATATAATTACTCTTTTTATATTTATCTTGGAAAAGCTTTTATTAGTACCAGATCAGTCCCCTAAAGTAATGACCAAAATCTTCATCTCATTGGTTCTGTATTTCATAGGAAATTAGGAGGGAAGGGGGGGGCGGGGGGGCAGGGGGCACTTTCATAGTGTCAAAAGTTTCATGTGTTGTCTCCTTAAATTTTTCATAGGCTCTTGTAAAAGAGTGGCTTAGGATATATGTGAATTTTTTTGCTGATACCTTTACCGGTTTATTATGATTCCACAGTACATGTAAATGAATCTCTTGATTTAATGGAATTAGCCATGCACTGGAAATTAAGCCAAACGCTTCAGTTGTTTAAGACCTAACTTGTTCAGGTTGATTCTAGTAAGAGAATGAGAGATCAGAATCAAATCTGGCTCTGCAGATCTGGCAAATCTGCACAAATCATTAGGTATCATTATTAAAAGTTAGCGTTAATGGTTCCAACATCCGCATCTGACTGTATTAACTCTTTTTTCATGTACTTCTATCTGATGACCACAACAGGTTTACACTGAATGACTTCACAACAGGCCAGGTTGAATAAGGTTTTGAGCAACCTGATCTTGTGAAAGGTGTCCTATGCAGGGCATTTAGAACTAGATGATCTTTAAGGTCTCCTCCAACCCAAACCATTCTATGATTCTATGATCATATAGCAAAACTTAAACTCTATAAGTGAAAGATTAAATAGATTTTTGAAATGTACTCATTCACATATCTTTCCAATAACCATACTGTAAAAAAGAACATGAATACACATGTAATGTCCTTCATGTCTTAAAAACATCTGAAGTCATTATTGGTTTGTAACACAAACTAAGCTGTTTGCTTTTTTCTTCTGATTGTAATTTGCAATGTGTCAAAACTTAGTATTTTTAAGTTGACAAATCCACACTACTTTTACTATGAGGTTGCTTTATGTGCAAGTGTACTTTTTAGAACCCTTTTCCTTTGTTTTATTTTAAGAATTATTTTCTCTGGCTCTTTTTCCTCTCAGGTCTATTAAAAATATTATGTCCAAACTTTGAGCCATAAAAATGTGCAAAATATTAATTAAAAAATCTATTATGGTTCTTTTAGCTCTGTCAGTGTAGAGGCACACAGAGAATAAATTTCAAAGAAAAATTTATTTTCACTTTTTAGACTGATATGTAAAATTCAGTTAAACTATTAAATATTTTAAAATAAAAGCAGAAAATTAAAGATAAAAATGGAGAAACATCTATCTTTTATGTCATTGAGCAGATAAAACAATGCAATTTATCTGTTATGAATTATGCACAAAAAATGTCTTCAACTTCTCAAAGAATAATATTAAGCCTTTGAAAAACAGCTTTATAATAGGATTTATTTTATCACTTGTCTGGATTTAATATAAGGTTTATATCTTTATCATTAGCTAATGCATAATATCTGTACATGTTAATGAAAATTTTTAGGCTACTTGCTAAAAAAATAATTATGTGCATCCCAATTCTGTATGCTAGAGTGTATGTGAGTTATCTACTGAATCAGTAAAAATGGTGGAAAGGATTGAAATGTGGTAGGTACTTCAGTATCATCTGTTGCACTAAATCTTTCATTAAAGCGCAGTTTAAAAAAAATAATAATCATAATTACATTTTTAAAAACTAAAAACATATTTTAGTACTCTGTAATGACAGATAGAAATTACTAACTGAAAGCAAATCATAGAATGAAACTATTTTTTTTTTCCTAGGAGGAAAATTCTAAGCAATTATTTTCCTTCTTACTGTCTGAGAGATACGATCTCACAAATGGCTTTCTATGCTGCTGTGAATCACAGACAAAAAAACCCCAAAAACCTCAAATATCAATATAGAAAGTTAGGAATTTGCTTTTCATTCTTTGAATTTCCTGATGGGCAAATTCAAAATGTTTCCTATACGCCGGCTTATAGAATACGTTCAAGTCTTAATGTGTTTTAGTGTGTTACAAAGTAAATGCTATTTTGTATTATCCTAATTCTTTAAAAAGCTTATTTGCCCAATTTAAAATGTAGGGACAAAGCTGTGATGTTCTTCTTCCTTATCTTTGACCAATTAGGGAGAAAGTCTTTGCTTTTATAGCATCTTCTGGTTTCAGTGACCAAACTATCAAGAAATGCAAATTAATTTAACCTCAGAACACACTTTAAGAGTTACAGAGAAATGGAGAAATGAAAGATCAAATTTCTAGAAATTAAGTGATATTTTCCATCATTAGCATATTTATAGTCAGTTCAGATTGTGTGTTGATCCAAGAACCTGATTATTCACACAGTTTGGTTACGTGGTAGTTATACTGGTTCAAATAGGTGTTGGGTAGTGTTATGAGAAGGAAATCCATTGAGAGTTACTACATAAGAAGAATCTGCACGTGATTCATGACACTGAGCTTCAAATTTTGTAGACTTATAATATTCCGGGAAGTGTTATGAAATGTTTACGCTGTTCTTACACTCTTTGCATTTCCACTTATGACAGTGTCAGAGATTGGGCTATGTGGCAAAGATGGAAAAAAAAAAGTCTTCACATCTAAACTCCTTCCTTCAAACAGATCTTAACTTTAACACTGTTCTTCCCTCACATTTTGTATGTGTAGCAAAATGATGACACAGAACTCTTACTTTGCACCGTTTGCAGTCTGAAATGTACCTTTCCAATTACAGTGGTCTTTCCCGAATTTTGATTGGGTTTGCTTCTGCACAAGAAAAAAAAAAAAAAAAAAAAGAAAAAAAAAAAAAAAAAAAAGTGCATTACAAGGTCTAAAAGCTTTATCTATCCAGGAAAAACAAACTCTTAGCACCCTTTTATTCAGCAATCTTGGCCACCAGTGTCATGCTTGCAGAAGGTGGTTGGCCATTGGTTCAACTGTGTATGGCAGTTTCAAATACATTTCACAGCAGACATCTAGTGAAAAACCCTTCACTTTGATGATTTTCAAAAAAAATGCTGGCCAAAATTTGCAATTTATTCTAAACACAGAAAGAACTTCATCAGTTTTTGAGGACATTCTATGGTGTTTTCCATCATTTCTGCACATGTCTTCATTGCTCTGGGGTTGTTTCTGATATCAGAGAACTGAAGTTTGTTTTTGTTTTTTTTTGTTTTTTTTTTTTAAAGTGTGCTTTAAATTAAAAGGCTACAGAATTGAGGTTTCTATATTATGACAGCATCTCTGCTTCTTCTTAGTGTCTCTTGTAACTTTATTCTAGGTCTATCACCAGTGAATAGGAAAAGCTGTCCAATGGCTGTATTCTTAGATTTATAGCCAAAGTAGGAGTTTACTAGAAGTCTCTGACACCTTTGTGAGATGTGCTATAATAAGAATTCTTTCAAGGGCAATGATTAGCAGACACCCCCCCCCCCCCCCCCCC
>NW_020799095.1:22748304-22791293 GCF_003259725.1 Athene cunicularia | reverse complement strand
GGAGTTACAGCTCAGCTGATGTTTTCTCTTTGAAATTACTAATTTAAGAAATTTCACACTTTCACTGCCAGAGGATGAAATATATGAAGTGTCAATGTCCCTTTAATGGCTGGCCCTGTTTACAACCCTGAGGCATCAAGAGACTTGGTAATTTTCAAGTGCAGGGGGAAATGATGTGGGGAGAGAAGTGAGTTGTCCTACTTAGTGTTAAACTTGAACTATATAAGATATTAATATCTCATCTTCCTTCAAATGCCAGAGCGGAACTAAAATGCAGATTCACTCAAATTATTCAGCATGCTAGAATAATCAGTGCTCTGAGACATTAAAAGTAAAGCCCTTCAGTTTTGCTTTCTGTAGTTTTATGTGTGGAAAAAAAAAAAAAATGTATACACACACATCAATAAAGGTTCCCTGCTGCCTTTGTCTTTTAATTTTAGGTACCAAAAGAACATTATAGACATTCAGTAAAAAAACACAAACAAACAAAAAACCCACAGCGATTCATTTCCTGGAGAGATGAAGTCACTAAATCTCCTAGTCTCAGGCTGTGGTGTTGTTTCTGTTCATTAATTATTGATTTAAGATTTGAAGTAAGGATCGCTCCTCTGCCATCATAATGATGAAAAACAAATTCAAAAACATGAGTGGTATGTGCATTTCATAAAGTTTACAAATTCTTTAAAAGAAGGAAAATAATAAGGAGAATGACTGTGTTGATGTATTGTGGAAAGAGTATAGGAAGAGAGGCAGAGGCTGGAAAGGGAGGAAAAGGACCTGATTTTTCTCTGAAATGTTTTTAAAGCTTGTACAAATCAACAACACTGTATAGCAGCCTCATATTGGATGTTGTAACTAAGTACTTCAGGATTATATTTCCATCTAGGAGGACTTTGATTTATAGATCTGTATCATGCTTAAGTGTCTACTTTACCCTACTTGAACAGCCAGAATTTACTTTGGAGATCCTGGAAAATATCTGAAATGATTTAAATTACAGTCATTTTGTATTTACATATTTTAAAAGATAGTACTTTTCCTTTATTATTTGAGGTTTAAAATCTCAGAATACAAAATTTAGCACTGTAAATAATGGAAAGAATCAGCAAGCTCTCTTTGTCTGAATTTCAGCAAAATGAGACCTGCAGAATTTGATCCCCACATAATTTTTTCTTGCAGGTTTCCCAGCAGAACACAAGTTATCCCCACAGACAAACAGAGAGAGTCCAGCCAATGACTCCTGAGACAGATGTACCTGAACTGTTCAGTTATTTCTTCCAAGACAGGTCAAATGATTGTCAAAAATGTTGCAGCTTCTGTAATGGGTATAAGTTACTCCCAGGGAGATTCCAGTTGGACAAAGGAGGAAATTTTTTCTCCATGAGAACAATGAGCCATTGAAGTAATCTTCCCAGGGAAGCGGTGGATTCTCATTGGACACTTTTAAGATTCATCTGGACAGGGTGCTGGGCCATCTTGTCTTCTTTTGCCAAGAAACGTTAGACCAGATCATCCTTGAGGTCCCTTCCAACTTGTCATTCTATGATTCTGTGATTTGTTTTCAACAAGGCACTGGGATCCAGGGGAGCTCTGTGAACTATTCTCAGCATTCCCCTTGCTGAGGCTCCTAGCAGTATGCAAGCTGTTCTGTGTGGCTGTTGTCTTCTGAAAAATGTTGGATGAAGCTCTTCATGAAGAAGATTGATCACTCCTTCTCTAATTTATATCATATGGTCAGGAAAAGGCAAGTAATTTTTCTCATTTGCTAGCAAGCAGCACATTCATTTTTTACATTCCAAAATACAGAGCTAAAACTTTACAGTACATTAAATTGACTTTCACCCAAAGGAAGCTGACTGATTCAAACTTACCAGAGCTTTCAGTTTATTTTTCTGACCTTGTGAGCTGTCATTTATATACATTATTACCTTTGTAACGATCCTGCGCTCCCATATTGTAGCCTAATTTGAGATATTCGCTAAACAGTCTTCTGATGGAAGACTCCATAATACACAACTCTGTGGGAGTCTTTTTCCCTTTGGATAATTGCAGATAAAAGTTGAGCTATCACTTTGGCTATCCTTTACTTTACTTGACATTTTTCTGTTAAAATATGTTGTTTTCTGCTGCATCTGATGTTAGCAAAAAGTATCCATTTGGATTAAATTTTCCCACAGATGGCATTTGCCACACGAAGATTTTACCTTGAAATGCTTCATTTTACATGGTTCTTGTTTGACATGAGGGAAAGCAAAGGGAATGTAGAAATATATTTGTTTTTTCCCTATTGAAAAGTAAGAAAAACCACAATAATTTCACTGAGAAGCTAGGGAACATTGATATTTTTTTGTAAAGGCTTGGTATTTTACTCAAGTATTGTCAGTCAGGGGGTTTCCTTTGGGCTGTCCTTTTCCTGAAAAATTAAATATGGTCAGTAAAAATTTATTTGCAGCTGTATCCTGTCCTCTGAAGCTGAAGTCTACATCCAGCCTGCAGACCATACACAGAGTATATACAAAAAAATGCCTTTATACAATCACACACATAGTGAAACTGAGCAAAATTTTCTTTTTTTGTTGCTGTGAATCATTTGGTACAAGGTACTAAATCAAACATTTTTCTCCCGTGCTAGCTGTTTCTGACTGCATATTCAGGCAGTGAGGAGAAAGACACAGTTGACCTCAATACTACTGTTTCTTTTTTTCCAAGTGCTTGAACATTCTTTAAGAATTTTTTCTTTATATGAATGTTGCTGTGAGTTGTACATAATTCTCTCTATGGCTAGCATCAGTTCATAAGATACCCTGAAGGCAAGATAATTCTTAATTCTGAACAAATGTACACATCATATACCATTATATGTTTTCACTCAACCAAGTGCCTTGTACCCCACTTTGGCTCTAAAGATTCAAAGAGAGGCCATAATCCACAATATCAACACAAATGAGCAGCTGTACCACTGAGGATACAGAGCAGAGCTGACACTTGAAGATATGGAGATGTGTGAAAATAGTATGTCATTAGTAATTTTAATCATATTTGAGGAAGTTAGCTCTCAGTAACCATTGCTTGTTTCTGATTGTCTCATCTGTGAATTCATTTGTGGCTAAAAAATTGTAACTGTAAGAAAATTGACTACAGTTCTGTAAAGCCGTAAGAAAGTTGACTATACAAACATGTATAAAATTACATACGTAAAATCATAGTGTATGTGCACACACCAACAAGGAGATACACAAGAAGTTGTAAATTATTTTGATGCTCTGAAGAAATATAAACTATATGCTGACAAAAAACCCCAAACACAAGTAGCTCAACTACAAACATGATTTAAATATATTTCCTTTGTGTTTTGTGAGAAAATCACTAGTAATTTTTAAAAGGCCATTAACTTTAAATTGCTTTCTCCTTCAGGCAAGGATTTTATCCTTTTCCCTTTTCATTTTTATTAATTAAAACTAGCAATGTTTCTTGAGAAAAATATAGACAAAAAAACTATTAAAAAATATCATTTCCTTGTAGAGGTTAATATAAAAACACTACCAGGGCTATTCATCTTGAATGACATTTTATAGATATGAGGAATGCCAGTGATTAGAAATCAATGCTTTTTTAGCTATTAAAATATATATGCTATCATAAGACCCAGAGAAGGTGTGCACATGGTGAAGTGCTAAGGCTTGGACAACAGGCCCAAGCCAGAGTTGACCTATAGATGAATCCTGTATGTTTCATAAATGGTAATCATTATGCCAACAGGTATTATACTAAGTTGTAACAAACCACCTATCCTGATGTAAAAGGTGGAAGTGTTGAAGCCTGAGCAACAGGCCCTGAACCAAAACTGTTAACCCGGAATGTAATCCTTAATGAATTATGCACAGAGGCTATAGCTACTTTGAATGTATCTTTCCCCTCCTTTGTATGTGAATAGAATAACAATCATGGAGGCAGGTGTCTGTCCCTGACACCTGATATGAGACCTTGAGCATAATCCCATCAGATAAGCAGAGAAACTCCTTTGGCTTCTTCCTTGAGCCCTGGCCAGGCTCTGGGGGAATCTAATGTGAGATTGAAACCAGATATTTCCGCTTAAAACAAAGGTGCCAGCTCTTCTGGCTTGCTGATTTTTGGGTATATAAGGCTGAGCCCGCTCACAGCGACTTTGGCAGCCTCACCTACGGGTGGACGCACCGCGCAGGATTTCCCCCTTGCCGGGACAGGCTCTGCAAACCCTCGCTGTAACCGGGGCTGCCCAGACACTGCGGGTCTGGGTGATGGTGACGTATGCAAGTGGTGATGTGTCTTTCTTAATCACTATTCTCTTTCTCAGGTAGTAATGATCTGATGCATTACACGGTATTTTCCTGTTTGTTTAAGCGCGCTGTTCTGTCTTTTCTTACTGTATGTTTTCTGTATTGTTCTGTGACATTATTTAGTTATTTTAAGTAAAGTACACCTGCTCTTTTCACTCTGGTGTCTGAGTCTAATTGGTATCCCTGATCAGCAAAACACATGGACAAGTGTGAACAATCTTGTTTTCCTTTACCTAGACTTGAAACTGTGTTGGACAAAGCCAAGCTTTGATCTGTCAGCAGTGTTACTTTGGAGCTGCTCCTGCATCTGACAGAATGAACACTTGTACTCTGAACTCATCTATGGATCCATGGAGTTGAAGTCCAGGTCAGATTAAATGCATAATTACCTCTGCTATGAGATATTTAAATATTGCAAGTTATGATATTTAATATGTATAATATGTAAAAATATATGCTGTATATTTATTATAGCTTTTACCATATGGTAAATGTTAGATAATCTTGGCTGGAAAAACTCAATCAATGGCATTTATAATAGGTGAGGAGGAAAAGAATTCATGCTATTTAACTGTAGGCATCTAGCCTGCTTGTCTGACAGAGGAATTTAAAATCTTGCAGAGAATCCAAGCTGTATTACAGTGCACTGAGAGAAAAGGTTGATAGTATGGGTCTTCTCCATAAGATTTTTTCCTGTTCTTTGACTTCACATGAGGCTTCTGAACAACAGTCACTGTTGGTTTCTTCATAGTGTTCTCTGGTCATTTACAAAAAGCTCAGATTTTATCAGACTTTATCACACCATACAGAAATTTGCTGCTTTGGAACTGTGTTTTGGGAAATAAGTAGATACAGACGGACGTGGTAGTGTTACTTATATTGCTGTGTCCTCAAAGAATCTTCTTGCCTTCCCTCTGAGTCCAGGGAATGAGATTATGCTATTCACTCACTTTAAGTAACACAGTGAAGCATAAGGATTATTTGGGAGCTCTATAGGTCCCATTCAACATGTGGGAAGCTATCAGAATATCTCTCTGTATTTACTGCAAACAATTAATGCGGAACAGGACACTCTTTAAATGCCACATGAAGGATTCTCTCTTTACTGTTCTTTCTTTTTCATTCATTTTGCTTACACTTCAGACTGTGGATTTGATGCAGCACCAGTGAAGTGGTACCAGTTTTTATGCTTGGTTTGTTGAACATGGTCAGTTTTCCATAGGCCTGTGTTTGTATTTCAAATACTACTGAGTGACTAACAATCTGACACAGTATTTATTTTTAGTAGCACATTGACTCCACAATTCAGTTATTTGCCTGTCTTATGCACATATGGGAAAAAATTCACAGTGTAATCAGACTTTGAAAGCTTTTGTACCCCATTACTTTGAGCTTATCACATAACACAAAAATTGTGCTTTTTGAACTGGATTGTGTATTTCATTGCAATATAGTTTTTATATGACTTTTGCTTTTTTCTAATGCGACAGTTTTCTGGTTTGGTCTTTAGATATCTCCAGACAAGGGGTCTGTAAAAGATTACTAAGGAACAGTTTATTGTCAGTAGGTTTACATTTGCTACACAGGGGTCCAGAGCTCTACCGAGAATTTTTCTTGGTCTCTTAAACAGAAAAATGCTAAAAACTCTCTAATATTTTGTATAACAAGAAAACAATACTTACTTACATTTACTATTGTGTATGTATCCCATTTTTGGTAATTTAACTCTATTTTTAAGTCAGACAGATACCTCTGTTTCACCAAATAGAGGTAAAAATATCTCAACTTTTTAGCTAGCAGAGAGAAATAGGAATTGCAGGGTGTAATTTCTATCTTAAAGATAATGTCTAAGATAAGATAGGTGAATTGGAGAAAATAGGTCTAAAAAACGTGGGGTTTTTACTTAGACTGGAAAATAAATTCTTTTAGTTCATTGTAATTTTGATGTTTTTCTTAAAATTTCTATAAGTGTAAGTTGAAATCCATTTCAGTGCAAACATTGAAAAAACCTTCCTTCAGAAACTGTTTAGTTAACAAATTAGTAAATCCAAGAAGATTTTGTAAACTGTTTGGCCCTCAACTTCAGGTTTTTATTTGGATGAACAATTTGTCCCCCAGCTTCTGTGAAACTCAGTTCAGAAAGTGAAAGCCAGTGGCAGAATAGTTATAAAGATCATTGCACTGGGATGCCATATGTTGTCATATGACATCAAGCTGTTACACATCTGTACAGTTCTTATCTCTTCAAATCAGTTCTGAATCTGTTCTAGGGAGAGCATAACAATATTATAGTACAAAATCTGGCATACTCTGTAGAAATCACAGCCAAATATCCTGCCATTCAGCTTCCCTGCAAGCCAAGAATCATGGCCAGATTTTCATGTCTCATTCAACATTTGCCTTTGATAGCGTGATTCCTATTACTGGAAATAGCTAGACTACATACTGCTGCAGACAGTGATAGAACTACATTGTTTTACATGAGGAAAAAGATTTGACACACTTATAAACATTAGATATGGTTTTACTAAAAGTTTTATCATCTCGATGGGGTTTATCTTTCATTGATGTAAATCATCACTTCATTGATCTTCTATTCCACCTTTCTTCTCTGTAAGGCCATAGATAATTTTCTACTGATTAGTATTTCTTCTTGGTTTGCTATCTATCTTTTGCCCTCAATAAGTACCGACCACTGTATAAATAACACTACTGGTAAGATAACATTTCAGTAACAGTTTTTTCCCTAGATTAAAACCCAAATGTTCTAGGTAGCAGCATATATTTCTGATTATAGAAAACAGATGAGAACCTATCATATAAGAGTGCAGGGTAAACCCTTTTACTCTGTAAAAGAAGATGCAAAGTTGTAGCTGGTATGCTAAGGCTTGCTTTTCGTGGCATGTGAGGAATGTCTCCATGATTTGTCCAATACATATGGGGTGATTTGGAAAAAGGCCATCTGCCTTGTGGTATAACACAAATAAAGACGGCTGTTGCACTCAACAACACACATTACTAAAAGAATTTGAACCCCTCTGAGATCCACTGGGTAATGTGATTGCAACAATATTGGATTGCTTTGCTGATATTCATCATTGCAAAGAAAATGTGATGAAAGGAGGATCAAAAGTGAGACCAAGATAACTGTAGAATGGAAAAGAAACAAAACATGTTTTTATTTAGTTAGCTTGTCTCTATCTGTCAATTGCATTTTGTAAAAGTATTCACTGTACTTGTTTATAAGGTGGTTCAGACCCGTTTTGTGCAGCCATGCATGGTGGATGTAGGGAAGACACACCCCAAGGGGCTGCCACCAGCTGTTTTCCACTGTGACTCTGTTCCACTGAATTTTTTCTTGAGACCTGTGGTATTGTGGCTGCTTTCTTCTGTAACTCACATGTGCTTATGCTCGCTCCTTCCTTCCTTCCTTCCTTCCTTCCTTCCTTCCTTCCTTCCTTCCTTCCTTCCTTCCTTCCTTCCTTCCATCCTTCCTTCCTTCCTTCCTTCCATCCATCCATCCATCCATCAGAGGGCTTTGACCACACTCTCCCTCAAATTGGGAGAATTCTGCACTCAACGGGCGCAGAACTGTAATTTTTTCACATCTTTAACATACCAGGTGCTCTAAAAAGACTAATATACTGACTGCTCTGGTTCAGTCAATTGTGTGTATTGGGAGGGTGTCTGAAGTCTGCCATTCTTCCTATGCCACTCCATGTCTTTAGAGGTCATATCAGTTGAGAGGCAACTCATATAAAGATGCTGAACTTTCAATTTTTCTTAGGGTTACTTCCACAGAGGAGGCAAATCACTTGGGTCCTTTGTCTATAACTGTACTAGTAAACTGAACATATCAGGGTGCACACTGTTGCAGAAGGCAAATGTATGGTACAGCCCACAACTAGTGAACTTGTGAGAGTGTACTTCTGCTGACAGCAGGTTAGATAGCAAAGGTAATGGCAAAGAATGTGTCCCACAGGTTTTGTGCCTGCTCATCTACATGCTTGGCTATCATACATGCCTTGCTCCCTTTCATCTTCCTGACGCATATAATTTTGTTATGCCTTCAGGTACATAGGAAAAAGCCCTATGACCTATTCCTTCAGATTTACAGTCTCTGTATAACAAATTGGTATTAAATGTTGTTTGCAGCTGCTGCCAATCTATTTCAGGATGTTCAGGCACCTGAAGCCCTGATGCTTATAGCAGGCAGCTTCTGATACCTTCTCAGGACCATGCTGGGGATCTTTTCCTTCAAACTGCAGCTAGAAGAGCTGATAATCTTCATGTCATGTAAGTCAGAATCCTAGTTCTGGTAGTGAACTGTGTAGAGAAAGGCGGTCTTGATGGTGTGCTCAAGTTAGCGGCAGGAAGAAGAGCTTACATCTTTGTCCTGGGAAAGATGTTGAGGCCAAGTTCAGTGTTACAGGGAAGACTGTACTCTGATATGCACGAGGTGCTGAACCTTTGGATGGAGCCTACTTTCCCTTTCCACACAAGCCAGCACCTGCCATCCACACCAAAGTACCATATTGTACAAGCCCATCACTACCACATGGAGAAGATGGTTGCAGTCTCTGTAGCCTTGCTATTATCTACTCTTAGTTGTCAGTATGTAACAGGTTTAGGTTTGGCAAGTCTACAGCAGACAGAGTTATGTTGGAGGTCACTTATATTAACAAACAGACCATATTACAGAGCAGATTATCTTGAATGCAATCACATGGCATGTACAGGACAACCAGGTGATCAGGCCCAGTCAACATAGGTTTGTGAAAGACAGGTCCTGCTTGATGAACCTGATCTCCTTCTATTTGAAGGTGACCTGCATAAGGGAAAGACTGTTGATGGTGTCTATCTAGACTTTAGTAGAGCCAGAGAAACTGGCTGTTCATGCCTTGAACAGGAGTGCTCTTTGGTGGGTAAAAAACTAGCTGGATGGCTGAGCCTGAAGTGTTGTGGTGAATGGAATTAGTTCCAGCAGCCAGTCACAAGTGGTCTTCCCCAGGGCTCAGTATTGGGATCAGTTCTGTTTAATATCTTTATCAATGATCTCAACGAGGGGATCTAGTGAACCCTCAGTAAATTTGCAGACACCACCAAGTTGGGTGGGAGTGTTGATCTGCTTGAGGGTAGGAAGGCTGTACAGAAGGATCTGAACAGTCTGGGTATATGGGACAAGGCCAGCTGTGTAAGATTCAACAAGGCTGAGTGCTGGGTCTTGCACTTGGGTCACAACAACCCCATGCAATGCTACAGGCTTGGAAAGAGTGGCTGGAAAGCTGCCTGGTGGAAAAGAACCTGGGGTTGTTGTTTGGCAGCCAGATGAATATGAACTAGCAGTGTGCCCAGGTGGCCAGGAAGGCCAATAGCATCCTGGTTTTATCAGAAGTAGTATGGCCAGTAGGACTAGGGAATTGATCTTACTCCTTGGCACTGGTGAGCCCACACCCTGAATACTGTGCTCAGTTTTGGGCCCCTCACTACAAAAAGGACATTGAGGTGCTGGAGTGTGTCCAGAGAAGGTCAGTGAATCTGGTGAAGGGTCTAGAGCACAAGTCTTATGAGGAGCGGCTGAGGGAACTGGGGTTGTTTAGTCTGGAGAAAAGGAGCCTGAGGGGAGATTTTATTGCTCTCTATAACTACCTGAAATGAGGTTGTAGCGAGGTGGTTGTTGGTCTCTTCTCCCAAGTAACAAGTGATAGGACGAGAGGAAACAGCCTCAAATTGCCCCAGGGGAGGTTTAGATTGGATATTAAGAAAAACTTCTTCCCCAAAAGGGTTATCAAGCATCGGAACAGGCTGCCCAGTTCTGCCAACAGGATGGTTGAGTCACCGTCTCTGAAGGTATTTAAAAGATGTGTAGATGTGGCACCATAAGGACATGGTTTAGTGGTGAACTTAGTCTTAAGTTAATGGTTGGACTTGATGATCTTAAAAGCCTTTTCCAACCTAAGTGATTCTATGATTCCATACAGTAAGGAGTTGTATTCACCAACAATGTTGGTGATGCCTCATGGGCCAGGAACTGCCACAGTGTAGATCCTGATTCTCTCCTACTCTCCTTGCTTCCACAGCATTTGCAAAAATCCAGTTCTGCTCTTTCAGAGCTCTCTGGGTTTTTCTTGTCTCTAAGTCCCCTCTCTGCACCACACACTGCCAGTCTACTTCTAACAGGTACCCACAGTCCTTCCTCTTTCTTCCAGTCACTGCACTTTAAACTCTCATTGTCTGCTTTTTGCAGTTTTCCACGGCTCCTATTCTTATCTCCCTCTATATCTATTATGCCTCTCAATGACATCTCTCCATTTTCTCCCTCCAAACTTTAGATAGATGGATTTTTACAAAATACTTTCCCTGTCACACAAACTTGCAAAATCAAAGCTCTCACCATCCATACTTCTTACAGGTGCCCTCCTCACACAGACTCTTAAACAGCTCTTGTCTTATCAGCCAATAGTCTTAGTGACTTCTTTTTACAAAACTATAACACAAATCTGAATTAGTTCAAGCTTTATTTATATAAATATTATATTTAAATATTTGAAAAGAACTTTGAGAAGGACTGCATGTGTATCCTCCTGGCCCTTGTACCTGGTAAGAGCAAGCCAGTGATCAACTGGATGTCTGCTCAGCTACAGTTGCTTCTGCCAGGCTAGATGGTGGAGAGCTGCTGAGATGCTCATGCAGAGGGGCTTATCTCAGCACATCTGCACTGATCTTCAGATTCAAAAGTAATTCAGTTGGACAAGGATAGGGAGAGGCAGAACTGTAGCCTCAGTGTGCCTCTGACTGGCTTGTAGAGTGTGAGAGGTATGGTGGAAACCTGCTCCAATTATGCTGAACAAATCACCTTGTCAGTCTTGTGCTCTGAGTAAGGCAGATTTAACTACTTGCCCCTGTATATGGTACTGGCTGTGTGATAGTCTCCAACCACAAGCTCAGCATAGGTAGTGGAGATGATTCCATCAGAGTCAAATCCTTGTCTCATCTTGCCCAGCTCATTTTGGGTGATAGTAAACATACCTGGGTGAGACACCTTGGTGCTCACTGTCTGAATGAGGTCATAATGAAAAATGAGAAATCTCATAAATGGGACATTTTAAAATATCACAGTGCCCTGACTTCTACATTTCTGGGGAGCTGGTAGGAGAGTGTACAGGTGTGACCCTGGTAGCAAAATGACCAGGGACTATGCCAGAGGAGTGTGCCAAAATAGCATTATTTCATATCTGCTGCTTTTTGGAAACATTACCTGAGAGATGCCATCTGGGAATTGTTTGGGAAAGTGTAGTTGTGAATCATAAGCATGCCAAAGTCTCTTCCAAAAATTAATCCTATGAGCAATGACCTTTCAGCGTCTTGAGCATATGCCCTGGTTGTGTTAAAGTTACCAGTACAGATCTAGCTTCTGCTTGACAAATGTTAATCTTGTTCTTTCTTCTGAGGTTAGATTTCAGCATTGTTATGCAAGTTTTACCTGGGAGAAAGCTGATACTCTTTTTCTGTTTTGTGGTGGTAATAATTTTAAAAATAGCATAGGAAAATCCTGCATGAAGTAACTGGATTGTTCAAGGGATTTGCTATAGGAAGTTATCCTGCATGCTTCACTGATGGCCTTAACACAGAGCGTAGAAGTGGGACAGATCCACATTTACACCTTTCTTAGTATTTTAATTGCTAAGGAAAAAGAAGTATGGGTGAGTACAGAAGACTGGAAAAGCGAGAGTGGTCACTGTCAGCTCTGCAATTTCCTTAGGATTAGATGGATACTGTTGTTCTACAACAGTCTCGGGCAGGTACTTTGTAGCAGCACTACTAGTTAAGAAGGATAAAAAGAAGATCCTTTCACTATAGATAGGTTCATATCCACCCAGTCTGTCAGAGTGAGAACACAATAACTGATTGTCAATAAACTTTGATTATTCAATGATGGTGAATTTTCAGTTGTGCTTTGCTTGTAAATAGAAAGATATGATGCCATTTCTGCCTCTTCCACTGTTAGTTCTGATTGTCTGGATTGATACTGCCTCTGTTTCTTTGTGAGGCTTGTAGAAATTAATTATCAGGGAGTCCTTCACTCCCCTCCCAAGGTCTTCCAGTTGGTCAGCTTCAAGTCTTAAATGTGTTTTTTTGTGTCCATCTGTTAGACAAAATCAACTAAAGCAATTGCAAGCCACTTTTCATTTCCATTTTAGAAATAAGGTTCATGCCCCTTCAAGGCTTAGGGGAATAAGACATGTATAAAAATATACTGAAGTGATGATCAAAGCATACTGAAGAGTGAGCAAGTGGAGTGCCTAGAAGGCATCGTTTAAGACAAAAGGATACATTGCTGTGACCACAAACAGCTGAAACATATGAAAGTGTGCTAAACTCTGTGGGCCATTTAGTTTCCTATTAAGTGATCTCATGACAGGTCACAACAAGACAAATTACTTCCGATAGACCTCTAGTCACAGTGCTGTAGCTAATCTTGTGATAAGGTCAATGTGGCTACAAGAGCACCTCACTACTTTAGATAATGATTCAGTAAATTATGTATTAGAAGGTATAGGTTGGGTGTGCATGTGCACTCTGCTTAGCCTCTGGATGAGCTCTTTGAGAGTTTCCAATTTCACTCATTGACTGAATGCTGGAGAGGTCATTAAAAAATGTGGTCTTTGAGAAAGTAGCAGAGTTTTTAATATAACCTTACTAATATCAAACTGAGAGAGAGAGGAGTGTTTATCATGTCCAAAGTGCTTCCAGGCACACAATTTGGAAGGGAGAGGCAGGCCTTGGGAGTAAGTAGCTACCACCTGTCTCTATAGACAGGCTGCTGGCAAGGTCACCTTGACTGACGAAATGGACTGTTCAGCCATCCTTGTGACAGAGTCAGGTAATATCACTATGAATTAATAGGCTACATTTTTATCAAGTAGAGAGCCATTCAAAGCTTGTTTTGGGTTGCTATTTCTGATATAAAAATAGACAAATAGTGGCAATTGTCTTATTTTGTAGTTGAGTGTGTCAAATTTATGGAAAATATGGTATTAGCTTACAATTATTTTTTTATATGGTGCACTCAAGTTTGACAGTCTGTTTCTCTGAAGGGACTGTTTTTATTTTGGTTTGGATTTAAGCTATCAAAAATTTGATACTGATTGCAAAATATTTCAAAGTTTATCGGTGGCTTAGTTGAGTCTAAACAATTATGATGGAAGAGGGATGACAGATTTTTAGTTCTTTTATCGATTCAGTCACTTGAATGTCTTTCTAGTATATGGCAAATGAATTGCATGTTACTGGCTTGATAAAAAACTTATGTGAAATTCTCTGGTAATATCTAGAGCAGACTAAAGACTTGGTAAACTCATGGACTCTGCATCAGCAGAAGGACAAAGGTCTTGAGTGAAGCCTGAAGAAGATTACAAGCTCAGCCCTGGGCTCTGAAAATGAGAAATGCAGTGCATGGGTAACATTTCTTCCACTCTACAAATGTGTGTCAGCTTTCAGATATTCTTGATCTGTGTTGTGCTTAGCCTTCGATTTTTTTTGACCGGAAAAATCAGAGAAAGTGACTGTATAGTTCAGTTACTAGGATTTGGCCTGCTGGAGGAAATGTCTCCTGACATGTCTTATGAAAAAATATAGTGGCTACAGACATGGGCTACAGAGAGAGCACCATTATGGAAAAGTATAAAATAGAAAAAGCACTCCCCTAGTATATGGTAAACTGAAGTTTAAGTTTGTCATCTCTGTCAGTGATCTGGTAATTAAACTGATATTTTAGAGTCACTGTCTCACTTGTTCTCTGGCTTTACCGAGGAATTTATCCTTGACAAAAATGATACAAGGACTCCTTGTGAAAACCATTAGTATTTCCAAAACACTCACATGAAAAGGAGTGTTCTGTCAGCTTGCATACACAGCTGGTGCCCTCATTCACTCACTATGTGTCTTTCATAGTTAAAACCAGTAATAACAAGCTATCAAAATTAGTGTCAAGTATCATGACATCAGAGATTTTTCTCTAGTAGCAGTGGTGATGAGCTATAATCCTTTAAATAATGGTACCTGATATCAGGCATTTTCATTATTTCTGGCTGCAGCTTTACAGGCAAGTGTGTCATGACGTGCTGTCACTGCTGTCATGCTGTTGACCGAAACCTGTATGTTGTGATATACCTGTCTTCTGGGATGCTTACCAATATAAGCACTATAGTTTTTTTTACCCTGTTCTCCTCAACACTGTGTGAGGCCCTGACCTGCTGCATGCCACAGCACATATTCTGAAGAAAAAGTTTGCTGAACCATTTTAAGTTCCTTAGCATAAAGAGCACACAGCTGTACATAGTCCTACATCTGTGCTATCCCATCAAAGCAAAAGCATTCCTGAATACCATGCTCTCTGTGTTGTGCTTCATGACAAAATGGTTTCAAAAATATTTAGAGATCATTTTATTTCTCTAATAGTGATATTATATGTATGCCAGCAAAAGATCAGTAAGAGGGTGGAGGATTATTCTTTAAATAGTGGTAAAAAGATTTTTCAATAATTGTTAAAATTGTTTCAAAAGCCACTTAGTAAATTCTTTATTCTAAACCTGTGACTGACCTCCTAAGTGCATATTCGCAGAAAAGATGGTCTGGCTGACCTGCACATACTCCACTGTTGTACTTATAAATGGTATCTGGTAAAAGAGCAAATAATTACTGAACACTGGTATCTGGCACTATTTCTGTACTTCTGATAAAACAAAGCCAGAGATCATTCCCTGATATACATAGCATTGGCCCTGTGTTTCTTCCAGGCTTCAGTAGCCCAAGACAAAATTATAATTGTGTCTGCATTTGGGTGGAGGTGGTCATTTTAAAGTGTACATAGCATGAAGTATTGTGTGGACTGTGTGAAACTCAGAATATGTGTGGTATGTTGTGGGATTTGGCATGCGGGCATATGGGGATGTTTAAGGTGTTAAATACTACTGGAATACTGCTGGAGGATTACATGGAGAGAAAGGAGCCCAAACTTGGTCTTTCCGCTTCTATACTGACTACTGGGAACTGTCTTTAGCATATGCAGTCCCAGCTGTGCCTGGGTATTGCCCAGGGGGAAACCTTGTTGAGACAGCCCAGTATGATGCTGGAAAGCAGGCTACTAAGGGAGCTCATGGTGTTGATGATAGAACTTGTCCCCTTGGGCTTCTGGTTTATGTAGTGTCCATAGATGTATTATGAGAGACTAATTTTCTTCTGTAGTGAAAATATAATGATATATGTAGATAAAGCCTGATATTTTGACTGTGAATATGATACTAATATCTGCTCAGCTGGTATGATCAAGCATCATAACGTGCCATGCAGAAATATTCAAGATAACCCTTCCTCTGGGTGTTACGTTAGCCTAGGTGCTATGATTCACTGACTGCACTGCTTATTTTTGTAGCAGTTGGGTATCTTTGCACAACACTCACTGGGCCACACAAGCACTACAAAATGCCCTATGCAAAGGAAAAAAAAAAAATCTTTTTCCCTCTGGTGCTTTCCTTACATAGTGCTCCAGTGTTGCTTTGCAAGGTCTAGTTTCTCCCCCAGTGGATTTCTCCTCAGACTCTCTGTCCACGCCATCCTGCTGAGGGCTGTTTCAATTTAGGCTAATCCAGCAGAGACCATAAATCCCACAAGTTACAAGTATGGTGTTTCTGATAGATTAAACACTGACCTTTTAATGTGAGACTGGGCCAAAGATTCTTAACTGCAAAGAGTGCATTGTGACATTTTAAAAAATAAATGTCAAACATAGAAGTAATGGAACATACACAGTACTGTTACAGAAGACAAAAGGAGACTTAAAGACTCATATTAATTTATCAAAAATCAGTGCCACCTCAGTAGTACCTATAAGGCACCTAGGCTACTTGAATTCCTACAGAGTAGAACAACTGGAAAATTAATCCAGTAATAATCCAATAATAATACCAACACTTTTCTATTAGAAGCCAAGTATAAAGCTATAGTTCTTGTACTGTACATTTGTCACAGAAAATTTTGTGTGTACAGAGAGTCTAAGGAGTTTTCAATTGTATTAAATCACAATGATTTATGAAAAAAAGAATACAGCAATGCACCATAATGCTATAGTTTACAAATACCATTGTATAATTTAGCCTAGGACACTGTGGTTATCCCTTAAAAAACATACAGTGTATTAAACACAACCAATTACAAAATCAGCTAGATTTATAGATTCTTTCTTTGCTCTTTTCACATACTCTTTAGTACTTTGTGTTTTCTGGGCATCATTGTGAGACCATAGCTATTAAAGAAAAATTCAGCAACATACTGCTATTTGTTCAATAATTTGATAGGCAAACACTTTGCCAGTATAACATCATATTTGTGCAATAGATAGTAAAAAGCTAACAGTTAAATAGATTATTTTATCAGTAGCATTAAAAAGTACTATGTGTGGAGTTACTCTGTTTTCTGTTAAAGGTCATACTCCTCTACACATTTCAAAACAGCATGGGAGTTGATTCACAGATGCAGATAATCCTGTGATTTTCCTACAATGAAGTGCAAAACCATAGCATTCTTCCTCTGGTGCCTACCAAGTTATACCTGTCAGCCAGCAGGACTCAGCAGTTTAGGATACTTTACTGTTTCTTAAGCCTTTTACATATTGAGATGATTTGAAGCTTTCCACACTGTCAGTTTATTCCGTCTAATTGAAATGAGATGGTGTCTCACCATTCTGAATTATGGAGATAATATTTAGAATCAAACTATTATCTTTTTGTTTTCAACAAGTTTGTACTTCAATTAATATCCCCAGTTAGGAAATGTTAGCTTTTTGAGGCTTATGCAAGTACAGGACCAGTTCTGTAACTACTTCTGTATTTACACGCAGGTGCAAGTGCTGACTTTCTGTCAAGTCACAAAGTTTTACTGAAGCTTAACTATCAAAAGTGCTTTTAACCAAAAATTAGAGAAGCATATGTTAGGAAGACAGAAAAATGAATTAAATATAGCAGATTTCTACTGACCTACTTTTTGTCAGCAAATCTAAGAATAAATTAAAAATTTGGATGGTAGTATTCCTTACTACTTTACTATTGAGAATCTATATTTTTAGTTGCTTATACTTTTTATTTTAAATAAAGATGCACATATAACTTTAACAGGTTAAAATAGGCATGGGTTCTCATCATTTGGAGGTTGAGTCTGAAGCTCTTAGCAGGTCATTAAAACTTTTATTTCCTGTTTTTCTATTACTTCCCCTTTGTATTGGTAAAATAATGGATAAAACTCTTTTTAACCAAGAAAATCAGCAGCAGAAGTGAATTTAAGAGAAAGTGGAAGAAACACAGGAAGGTTTAATTTTTCAGCTGATTGGGATGGACTTGGTCTATGCCCTACACAAACTGTAACATAGGGCTTTCAGTTGGTAGCTTTGGGATTGTGATACAATTGGAGATAATATCCACATATTGCTTCAGATAAGTAAAGTCCAGACAACTAATTAATTAAATAAATTTAAGGATTGAAAGAGGTTAATCTGAAATGGTCTCCAGTAAAGTGCATGGCAGAAAGAAGAAAAGCCCCTGTAGTAAATCTGAAAATATCTCATGAGACCTGCTGTTTAAGTGGAAACAAGTTCAGACAAATTCCGTGTGAGAGTCATAGTAAAGCCTGGATCTGTACCTGTGGGAGAGCTGAGCACGCACACAACCGATGTGATCAAGCAATTCCCGTTTATCACAACTAAGAAAGCCCTTTTATAATGTTCTCCCTCACACGTGAGTAACATGCAGTGCAAGTCCTCAAGACTGGACAGTTAACTTAGCCCACGCTTAAACCTTCTCATGACTGGATAAGAAGTGCCACATCAGCCTTGCCAGGCTTCCTGCCTTGGGGAACTTCCTCTTCCGTCCCAGCCCCTTCCGAGGGTTGTTTGTCTCGTCGTTTCTCCCCCCTCATTCACGGTTACGTCCTTATCCCATTCTTGCTTGGCTGAGGCTCTTATCAGTCTTGTTCTCTCGTAGGATTGCTCACATGGCCATTCTCTTGCAGAAAGCCCTCTAGAATCCCAACATGTACCTTTTGTCATGTCCATCAGTGAGTGGTGCTTTAGACAGTCTTTGGATAAACAGAACCTGAGGTTAGAATTGCAATGTTGCTATTTTTCCACAGTGGAAATGTATGATTTTGAGAGGCTGTTATTCTTTTATTATATGTGCTCTTTAGATTTCATGCAGGGATAATCTGCTCTTTGAAAACTCTAGAACTGAAAGGTATCCAAATCTTTCTCATCTGAGAATTAGCCTTGCTGGCTAAATGGAGACCATGTTGTGCAATTCATAGAAATCTCTCTTATTGAAAAAAGAAAATAATCTTTGATCAAGGCATTGTGTTCTTTAAATAATGTGACTTTCATGTGGCTTAGAAGCTTTTTGTACATCTAAGGTGATCAGCAAGAAATGTGGGTGACTAATAAACATTAACAAGTTAGCTAACAATTCTCCATCACTTCAGTTTTCCCCCCTTATTCTCCAACTTTTTTTAGCCTCTGCCAGCATGATGTATGCCTTTCTGAATCTTGTGAAGTTTCTGTATCCATATGTTTATTTAATTCAATGGCCTTTTGAACTGTTGACAAGATGTTCTTGGATGAAGACCTGTGCACAAAAGCTTAGGAGTCTGAATTGAGTATATTGGATGTTTAGGGTTGAAAAAATTACTTGGACAGTGTGAAAACACACTGAGATTTATTCATTCATTTAAAATTAGCTTTAAGTGAAACTGAGTCATTGTTCCCAGGTAGATGCCATGGACAACACAAACTGCTTCAAAGCAATCCAAAGATGAACAGAATACCTGTTCTGTTCAGATTCAAGATGGAAGTGATCTGACTCTTTATCCATTATAAAACTCTATTTAAGAAACACTTTCTAAAAGACATTTTCTGTTTATAAGTTGGTCTAGGTAGAATATTAACAAATTTTATTACATTAGTTTTCCTTTAATAGGACTTTCTATGTTGTTGTGCCTTGTAAATCAATGTATTAAATCTGGAGGAAATCAGGTTCCTTGAGCAGAAGTCAGAGGCCTGTTTCTCAGGGCTAATAGGTCAAAAAGCTTTCAAAATGCAATTCAGTAACATAAAAGAAAAATGGCTATCAATCAGGCTACAACACATAAAACACAGGGATATTGATTCCTCAGGCTTTAATCCTAGGTGTGCCAGCAAAGCAATCTATTTTTGTGTCTTTTTTTCCAAATAAAGAGTTTTATCAATAGAATTTTGCTAAGACTGTAAGAATAAATCTTTCCTATGAGGAAATTTAAATAAGAATAGGATTAGAATTTGGACCACATAATCTTATATGATTCTTTTTCTCTAAAAGCCTATTTGTGTTAACTAGATCTAATTGAATCACTTTAGGGTGCTCAAAAGCCTGAATCAGGCCAACATGTTAAGTGGGATAGATTTCCCAAGTAACAAATTTAATGATCAGCTTTGAAAGATAGGCTAAGAGATCGTCGATAACCCCCTGGGGATGTGCGTTAAGCTTAATGGATTTGACCAAAGAGGATTTTCCTAGTATTTATAGTTGCTCTTCATAGACAGTTAAGAAAACATATGCTGTTTACCTGAAGAAAACAAAGAACTCATGTAGTCTTATTTATCAAGCTATAAATGATAGCAGTTTTAGCCTTCTCAAACTAATGTATCCTTTTAAAATTTTGTATCAGGAATTCCACCGTGTGGTTTTAAAGCATTGAAAGAGTAACTTCATCTTATTGGGGTTGGGTTGGTATACCTTGATGTCGTCAGGCTGGTATACTGAGAAAAAAATCTTGTCAGTTGTTTCTCTTGATGGTGGTGATAGGCACTGCTTAATGATTCCATGTGTTATTTCCACCACACACTCTCAAAAAAAAAAAAAAAATCTTTTAGGTTTCATTACTCTTTTCTTTGAAAGGCACTTTCCTGACATTGAACTCTGAAGAATGTCTGGGCACCCTTCCCTGTACAGAATATCTTACACTCACTGAGCAGTTCTAATAATATGTCCTTCATTCTTTTGTTTTCCTTCCCAAAGAAAAATCTTAGTCTTCATTGCCATCCATCCTCTGAAGTAAGTAATATCTTTGCAAGAGCTATCTGAAAATTGGATCATGTGAATGTGCCTATAAGAAGGTACTGAGCATCCTGTCTGTTGGGTTTGATACATATTATTGCTGAAAATGAAGTGCAGAATACATGGTAATATTCTACAGGGAGGACAAGGAAGCTACCTGATTCAGAAACAGTCATTTGTGTCCCAGTGACTGCATTTACACTTCTGCAGCTGTGCCCCTGTGAAACTCTGTATGCAATATTCTGTAATTTTCAATGGTACCTTATCTTTGGATCACTTCTGAGGCATTATAGGACTGGCTTGATTGGTATAGTGTGTGAGAAACTTCAGAACTGTTCTTGTCTTAGAGATCCTGTGACATAATCATGGACAATCTAGGTGAAATGGCACTCTGGAGCAACCCAGTTTGAAACAACTTTAAGTGCCAACATGTACCGGTCAAGATATTACTGCAAAGGTATGTTCTAACCTCCATACCCTCATATCATGCCACATTGTCTTCAGGAGCAATATGCCTTTTCTATAACAATCTTGTTAATAATTAATTTTCATTCACTGGGTTGCCCCATCAATGCTAGAATGCCAGGTAGGACAGACAACTTGTGAGCCATAGAGAAATCCTGTAGTATAGTCTCACTGGAACTATGTCAGCAGGCATGACTGGACTTAGCATTTGCTTGTCTCATGTTTAACAACAAAGAACTGGTGTTTAAGCACGTGACTTGGAATGATAGTGTGATTCTCCCTGCACCCTCTGCTCCCCTTTTATAGCCTTGGGCCTGATCCGATGTTGGGAAAGAAAACATTGCCAGATTTGATGTTGGGAAAGAAAAAGAGAAAAAAACTAACTCATATTGAAAAAAAAGTATCTGTCCCGGACTCATTGGTGCAATAGGACTGGTTCCATTTCCTAGCGAAAATTTTCAAAATCACCCTGTTAGAATAAGAGTGCAGAAATTGTAAGAGAAGTAAACTCTGTGACAATGTGTAAGTTTGCAAACATCTGGTCTAGTTTAATGATTTGTCCAAAGCACTCATAAGGAATATTTTGTATTGACTAAAATAAAGGTTTCAATGTTTGCTATGAATTATGCACATGGGGTTTGATGCCATATGGCTTACCTCCTGTGTCAGTGACAAGGGGAAAGATTTATTCAACTTAACATTACCATCTCCTTTTTTTCACTTAGAATGTGTAAAACTCCAGAGATCCCTGACAGCTTGGGCTCTGCCCCTTGGTACAGGTTAGGTCTAGCCTTCTTAGTGAGACCTAGGGGTTCCTACAGAGAGTGGGAACTGAGATCTTTCTTATGTCAAAAAGCCAAAGTAATGGTGGAAGAAAGTCTATATTGTGCCAGGACTGGAGTAAAAAAGAGGGAGCATATTGTTTTGTACATGCAGACCAAATCTGCAAGAGCAGGTACGTGTTCCGCATGCCATCATGTGCCATCTGCCAACTTCAGGGACAAGGAGGTTCTGGGAGAAGACAGGTAGACAAAGGGTACAAGGTTGTTTTTTCCCAAGTTTCTCCTTTTTTTTAAAATCTCACCATCTTGTGCTATGAGGAAAGAAATAGTTAAAGTGAAACAAAGTCTCTTTGTGGTTAATCCCTGGATTTATAAAGCGGGCAAACTACAGGAGCTACAGTGATAAATAGACCAATCTTGTCAAAGGTATTGAAAGTGTTTGTGCTTAACTGGTGTGTCCAAAAGTTCTCTGTGCAGACTGCAGTGGTCATAGCTAAATCTCTCTGGATGAGCATATATCAAATGCCACTGAAGCATACTTAGGTGTGAACACAAATAGGTAAAGACAAGACACTAGGGCTTTAAACAGCTCCTAGAATCTGGGGGATGCATAAAGTGTTATTAGAAGAGTTAGATCAAACATTCAACACTTTTAAGTGAAAGAAAAAAAATGACAGTTAAATTTATAAATATTATAAATAGAAGATATATCATCTTTTACCATTCATACCTTGTAGTACAGACTATTAATATTTTCCTATTAAAAAGAAGCTATTTTAGTATTCCTCACTAACAGATACCAATTGTGTTATTGTAAGATGTCTCTTAAAAATTTATTTTAAAATAGTTTCATGTTCTTTTTTTTCATGTAATTTTTGTGATCTTCATTACTATTTATTGCTTTGCTATACAACTACATTGACTTACTGTTCTGGCACTGATGAATTGGTTCCCTTTTTTTCAGACTTAGTCTAGCCTGCTCTTCAAAAGGTGCAAAAATTCTAAGAATTGTTACAGTAAAAGGAATCTTTTAATGTTTTGGCAGTCATGGTTTTATTGGCCTTTCTGACTAATATTTCTCGACTTTCTTCATCCTGCCTTGTTTAAACCAAAGGAGATATTGAGAGGTAATATCCTGTTGCTGCTTTGTTTAAACTTGTTCCATGTTCCCTTCTGAATGTTGGTCTTTTTCATTTTGACCTGAAGCAGGGTAAGGGATTACAATACACTGACTTCTGGTGAATGCTTTCTGTTCTCTGCCCCTCTCCTAAGAGTTTTCTACTTGGATATCACAAGGCAAAAATCTAATAGCTTGGATTAAAACTTTGCACCAAACACTTTTTCATTTGTTCGTACCATAAACATATGCAAGATACAACGGAAAACCTGTAGAACCTGTACTTCCAACTGTTACTACATTACATAAAGAAGATCTTCTGCATCTTTGCTCTCCTTGCTACCACTCTGGTGTATCTAAAAGACCAGGCTAGTGTAGCATTGACTGAGAGTTCACACAGAGCTCTTCTCATTGCAAATGTGTTTAGTATGGCAGATATCTTCCTTCCAAGTCAGCTATTCAGATAGAACTTGCTTTTTGACATATTTGATTCCTGTGCACCATCAGAGAAATGTATCCCATCTGAAAGGAAACCAGAAGAACTATAAGCAGACATAAAAAGAAAAATGTAATCTTGTGAACTCCCTGGTTCATTTTCCCCTATTACTTCATAAATGGTATTAGTATGGGCTCGGTATCCTACATGAGTTCAGACTTAAACTAGCAGTAGAATAGAGAATGCAGAAATTACAGAAAGTTTTCAGTGGGTATGTAGTCTAGGTGTGCAACCTTGATAAACTTTTTTTTTTTTTTTTTTTAATAATTAACTGACTAAAACCGATAGATCTGAATCTGGTTTCATTGATAGTGGTATAATAATTATTAGCATTAAAATTATTGCATTCAAACCTGGGAGCTGCTTGTTGAATTTTCTCATTTGTTCCATTTAAATGCAACTTGATTTTCACTGAGAAGAACCAATGGCAGGAAGGAAATGACCAAAAGCTGTTTGAAATGTCCAGGTACTTTCATTTTAATTTTTTTTTTTATCAGAAACATTTTTTATTAATTTTGTTTCAGCTTAAAAAGTTATGAGGAAAAAAGGAAAATGAGGAAAGATAATTAAATTTTATACCAAAAAAATCCCAACAGAATTCTTTAAGAAATGTGTTTTTCTAGAATTTACCATGCAGAATGCTTTGCCCTTTTAACCATGTCTATTTTTTAATATCTGTACATTTCAAAAGTCATCCAGATATTGTTCAATACTCACTGATATTTATAGTTTAAGCGTAAAACTTTATAATAATTCAGGAACTTCATTGTAGTAGAACTGCACAGACACTGACACAACAGTCATGGAACAAATTAGAGTTGACCATTTTATTCACCTTAAATAAATATTCTTTTATATGACTTAGCATAAATAACTGTTTTCTGTTTCTTGGATCTCTGCTCCACCCCTCTTCCACTCTTCCATACATTTAAACTTGATATTTAAATAGTAGGCTTACAATTCAATAGAATTCCATACAACAGTATTTCCATATTATTTACTATTGTTGCTGTTTTTAAAAAGAGTTGGTAAAGCTAGTTAGGAGAGATAAAATTTTCATTAACAAATTGCTGCATTTTTTTCATTTATTCATTTTTGTAGTGTCTCTTAATAGAGATCCTTCCTGATTCACACGCAGTGTTTAAAAGAGGTGAACCTCATTTCTATGTACTAGTTATTGCCTATTAAGCATGAAAATAATGATAAGAATTAAATTAACTTTAGGATTTAGTAAGATCTCACTGGGATATTTGAGAGAGGATAATACACATTCAGACCTCAGAACTATTTATCTGCTTTTCTAAATGTGATGAGATGATCTAGAAATACTTCACATTTTATGCTAATATCAGTGAACTTCATATGTCAAGTTAGACTTCAATGTGACATTATGAATTTGTCTTTACCTTTGCAGATTTATCAGTTTCAATTGCGCTGAGAAGTATTTTTCATAGATAAATTGCAGTTTTAACAAATTCTTTGCTTATTCTAATATAAGCTACCATTCTAGTGATGAATTAATATAGGTATATGCATGCAATTATGTATGAAAATAGTGTAGTCTTCCTTAGAATTTACCGGCTAACACTTAAACTTCTGTTAAGAATCTTAAACTACAAAGGACAATTTTATAAATGTATTTAACAGGACATGAACTTCCCTTGCATAATACTATAACCTCTGTGTTGTCCTTTAAGAAATGTACCCGACTGAGGAAAGATGAAAGCTAAACTGTCTATCTCAGACATCCTTGAATTTTTCAGGACAGATGATGCTCTTGGCAATTAAATATTTTGGAATTTTACCTTTTTTTTTTGAGAATGTTTTGCTTTTATTAGATTGCATTATTGCTGTTATCATTCTTCTTATCAACATTATTAATAATTATAATAAGGTTCTGGAAAAACCTGAGTCAAAAAAGGTCTCTGACTGTGCATTGTGCTAACACAGAGACAAGACAGTCCCTGTTGTGAAGAGCACATGGAGGGTTTAACAACAGAAGGAATGTAATACATTCCATTGAATGATAATAGCAAATGTCCCAATAGGTTCACAGCCTACACCAATATTCCCTTATTTATTGAAACTGCTTCTGTAGGGGAGTTGTGCATAATTGGAAAAAATAAAGTAGAGAAAAGGGAAGGAGACTCAAGTAAAGAAAGAAGTAGATCAGCTGTGAAGCTGTGAAGATGAGGTGAAAGACTGTGGAACTTGTGAAAAGAGTGTAGGAGAGAGACAAAGAGTTAAAGCAAAAAGCCCAACTGTGCCAAGGTACTGAAGTCCAGTCAGATTCCAGAAGGAGCTGGGAATGTGCTGTGGTCCTTCTGTGTCTGCCTCTGCTCTGCTTTCCCCAGAGTTCTCCATTTATCCCAGGACATGGGTATTGATGGTCACTCTTAATTTTACATGGTCTCTGCTTGACTAGTAAGGACAAACAGTTTCAGTTATGGAACATGCATATATTTCATTTGTTAGTAAGCTAGAAGTTTTACTTAGAAATTGGGTTTTTTTAAAGAAAGATTTGTTAGTTCAGTCATTCTTTCACTGTATCTGAGGAGAATACAGTGAGTGGTCCCTGTATTGAAACATGGCACATAGCACAAAATCAGAGATCATCGATACAATATAAACTGAAATACTAAACCAGAGGTACTGCCCAAGGGAAGCAATAATTCTTTAAAAATTGTATTATGTTGTTAAAAATTTATACGCCAAGTTTTTTTCTTTGACTTCTGATACAACATCTTTGAAGTAAATGCTGTTCCATAGATAAGAGATTCTAATTTGGGCCTGCATATCTGTTTCTGTTAATGTTACCTAAATAAAAGGGGAGAAGAGGTCTTACTCTTTAGGTGAACTGATTTCATATATTCAATATAATTTAAAGATATCAGCAAGTCTTCAATGCTCTTTGAACAAAAGAGCCTTTCAACAGAAGTAAGTTAAACTCTTTATGGAAACTAGATGGTCCTAGAAATGTTGGTGCTTAAAAAGAAAATGGAAAATACAAGTTTGCTGTCTTCATACAACATGTTGACACAGAAAAAAGAAGCACACACTCCTGTAAAGGATGTTTTGTTAATAATAAAATGCAAATGTATAATAATAAAGTGCAAATGACAGAAAATCAGGTATTTAGGTAATATTAAAGTCTCTGCATAACGATATTCATAGCATTACATTTCAGTCATGCTTTTTCATCATGGAATTGCCAATATATGCTATCAAACTTATTTTTAAGCATGCAGGTCCTGATTCTGCAATCATCTCTGTACCAGTAGATGACTACACAGAGTGACAGTAACTTATCTAAGGCTGTTTATACAGGGAATCTATCTGTATGGGTTTATTGAAGGAATGGGGCCATAAGCTGTTGTAAAGCCATTCATGGAGCTCCTATTCATGCTCATGTCAGACTGAGGACAATAAGCCATATGATCCTGAAATGTAAAACTTTGATTAAGTCAAAATAGCTTCAGTCTATTGCTTGTCACTGACATTTACATTTTCTTCATCAAAGGAGAGTGTAAGTACCATCTTACCATGGTACTTGTAAAGTGTAGTTTCAAAAAATGGTGTTTCTTCTACTGCTACTACTACTTTTTCATTTGAAGTACTCAATTTTTACTTCTCTGTCTCTGCCAGGAGCTTAATCCCTCGGGAAATACTTGTCAAAAGTAAATGATCTAGCAGATCTATCATCTTTTATAACAGAAGTACACTGTGCACTTATGAATAGTGCATCAGAGAGCTGGGACAGTGCTGTTATTTAATTATTAAAGTAATTAAAATCTGACATTTTTGATTGATTTTCTACTCTTCTACACATATAGAAAAGAGTGAAAAAGAAGGCCTTGATATTCATCAATATCTATGTTTTTTAACATTAATACTTGCAGGGATTACTTTGATATCAGCCATTTTCCAGACACAGGTATAGATCATAGATTTTCTTAGCACATTTTCAAAAGTCAATTGCAAGTGTAATGGTAAATCCTTCTTCTCCATTGTCAGAAGCTTTGAATACTGTATCTCCTTTAACACCATATCAGAAATTTAAAAAAAACCAACCCTGACTCCTTTTATTAGTCCTCATTTCGCAGAGCATCCCTTATGAAGTGTATATGGAATGTAAAGAGTTGGTAATAGCATATGGATCCTCTATGGAGGTCAATTCTCTTATCACATGCCATAGATTCTGCTTCTTGTCATGATGATTTTAGAGCCTCTTGCATAAAAATTGTACTGCATATTGCTGCTGAGTTCAGCTCTTCCCACTTCTTTTTTATCACTCAGGGACATAAACCTGTTTTAAAAATGTCATCATTGACATGCCTGAGGGATTGGGTGCCATCCAGAAGGACCTGGGAAAGCTTGAAAAGTGGGCCCATGTCAACCTCATGAGGTTCAACAAGGCCAGGTGCAAGGTCCTGCACATGTATTGGGGTAACCACCAGTATCAATACAGACTGGGGATAAAGGATTGGGAGCAGCCCTGCAGAGAAGAACTTTGGGTACTGGTGGGTGAGGAGCTGAACATGAGCTGAACATTATCAAAAGGAACATGGCCAACAGGTCAAGGGAGGTGAATCTGCTCCTCCACTCTCGTGAGACCCCACCTGCAGTCCTGTGTTCAGCTCTGGGATCCTCAGCACAGGGAAGTTGTGGACTTGTTGGAGCAGGTCCAGAGAAGGGCCACAAAAATGATCAGAGGGATGGAACACCTCTCCTATGAAGAAAAGCTGAGAGAGTTGGGGTTGTTCAGTCTGGAGAAGAGAAGGGTCCAGAGAGACCTTATTGCAGCCTTCCAGTACTTAAAGGGAGCCCATTAAAAATATGGGGATAAACATTTTAGCAGCGCCCGTTGCAAGAGAACAAGGGGTAATGGTTTTAAAATAAAAAAGGGTAGAATTACACAAGATACAAGGGAGAATTTTTTACAGTGAGGGTGGTGAAACACAGGAACAGGTTGCTCAGAGAGGTGGCAGATGCCCCATCCCTGGAAACATTCAAGGTCAGGTCAGACAGGGCTCTGAGCAATCTGACCTAGTTGAAGACGTCCCTGTTCATTGTAGGGGGGGGGTGGACTAGATGACCTTTAAAGGTCCCTTTCAACCCAAATTATTTTATGATTTTATTATATTCTCCATAACAAAAAATTGCATTATCATAAAAACATAATTTGTATGGCTTCATTATCTGCAGTTTGTGTTAGGTGCAGGATTTGAACTTCTGTTCACTGAAAGAATCTTTTCACATTAGGAACTTTTTTCTCCTTGAAACGTGTCTTGGGTTAGTTATACTTTCACGGGTGTTTAATTATTCAAATAAATGTTATGCTGAATCAACCAGCTACCTATACAGGTCACTGGCAGCCAATGGGAACAAAGAATTAATTACACAGTCTTTAATTAAAAGAAGAAAAAGGCACCTAATAAATAGAGGGAAAAACAACTGTTTTTCACATTTTCACCAATATAGCACATATAAATTGATAAGATGCTCACAATTTGTGCTAAAATATATTTTAGAGTCTCTATTTAGAAAGAATGTCAGACCTTTTTATTAGTTAAAATTACACACTGAAATATAGAACTCCCATTTGGTTCATTTTGTATTACATACTGAGTTATATTTGTGTCTAAGAAAGAATGAAATAAACCAAAAATCCAGCCCGGATAAGCTTAGTTTAGTTGTGTGGTTGTACTGACAGACTGCCAAATAACTCAGCCACCTTTAATACCTAAATTTGACTGTGCTACATAACAAAATATCAGTACTTTTCAGCCTCCTAATTAAAAAGAAACAATTATGTATAGAAAGGAGAAAATTTCACTGGATCAATCATATGGCATGTGCAGAGAGACACCTGCGTGATTGCTTGTTGTAACCCCAGGCTGCATTGTGCTACTTAGATGACTTACAGAGAAAGTTTATCTTCTACCAGTCCTTGTCTGCGGTCATGTCACCCTCCAATGGTCAGGTATTCAAAGGAGCTTAAATGCTGCATTGAATTAAATGTTAAAACCCACATTTTTGTCAGTTGCCCAGTATCATTGTCCTGTGAGTATGTGTGAACTATCTAAGCTTCATGCCTGCTCTCTGCAGCACGTCAAGTTGCATAGGGAATGACAGAACAGTAATGGCAGGAGGTGTGGAAGATAATACAACTAACAGTATTTGCAGATCTTTGAAGTATCTGCCTAAGGCGTTAGCATATTGGAGCGTGTGACTGGAGAGAAGTACAACACGCACAGGGGAGAAGCCAAAGTGCCAGGCTGTAACAAGAAACTGTGGACTAACAGCTGAAATGTCCCACAGCACGAGTGTCACATCCCAGCATCTCCCTCACTCTCTGTAGTACACCATGCCAGACAGTTGCTCACCAGTGTGACCAGCTGGGGATGGTATGTGCGATGACAGAAAGGGAGAAAAGTCCAGGATTTGATTTGTTGATATGCAAAGTGAAACAGGAGTTGGGATTCTGTGGTGTAAACCCCATAATCTGTGTGTGAGATTTGACCTCATCAGAGTCACAAAGCAGTTTGCTCCCCATCCAGTTGCCCTCATGTGATGTGTTGATTTATAATGGTAGCTGGCGAATACTAGAAACCATATAGTCAGAACCCACAGAACATTAGTACACAAATGATTGCCTTTTTCATGTTTCCTGCACTCTATGTGTATGTATCTTTGGGAAACCTTCACAGACAAGCCTCTCTCAGACTAGTGTAGAAGGTCTCTATTGCTTTTTCATCTTTGTAGTGCCCTCCTACAGCCATGAGCTTGATCCTAACTGAGGTTTGACGGAGAGATCCTACTTTAAAAATCTTCCTTACTTCCATTGAGGACTCCATATCCTTTGAAATGCTAAAATCAGTGGTGTTTCAGATTAAGGGCATTTCTTGAAAGTAGTAGCTTGATCCCTAATGATTTTGAACAAGGGGACCCCAGCTGAGAGGGTTTGACTACCCAGAAGGAAAAGCCACTGAACTCAGCATCATCAGGATCAGGCCTTAGATAACTGACCAGTAGCCTTGAAGGTTTGTGTCACATTTTGATGTTGTACCTTTCCTGCTGATTTCATTGACCTCATTACTCTTTTTGTAGAATCACCAAATGTGCAATTTGGCTCATTTAGTTATAAAGCATAATGGGGACTAATGATAGAATGGTCCTTTTTACTTCTGTAAAAAAAAAAAAAAAGAAAAAAAGAAAAAAAGAACAAGCAGCTGGAAAGTAGGTAAGCTCTTCAGGGTGTCTGCAATTACACAGGTGAAAAACACTGCTGGCTCTCATGTCACTCCAACTGTCACAGCTGTATGATCCACTAATGAAAAGAACAAATGATCTCTCCTTCCACTGTTGCTCTCTGGAATAAGAGAAGGATATTTGAGATAGTGTTAATATGAGTACTGTGCCTTTAAATCTTTTGTTATGCTAAAAACCGATGAGCATTTGCAATTGCCAAGTGCTTTTTGAGTGTCTTAACTAGTGAAACAGAGATTTTTAATTCTACATTTAGAATGCAAAGCCCACCCAAGCAATTTAGTTCTTTTTACATCTTTCCTGAAATGGTTGCAATCTGTGTGACAGGGAGGTGGGTAGCAGGAAAAAATGTTGGGGAATTTTGTGTTACAGCTCAGATTGTTTTGTAGTCTTTGCTTGCAATTTACTGCAGAGACAATTCTCCAAGGTCTAATAAGATAAGATTATTTTTTTTCTGTATTTAGTTTAGCTTTTTTCGTCATTTGCACAGGATGAATCTGATCTGGATTAAAGACAAGGACAAGTGTCCAGATCTAGGTGTTCTGATTTAAAGGAGGGAAACATCAAGAGCCTAAACAGAGTGTTTAACACTCTGTTCTTGTGCTATTTTTAATATTTTGATTGAGTTGACTGACCAAGGAAACAGGTGGGCTGAGCGTGTTTCTTGATGGTTTTCTTATGTTTGGATGGCCTGAACTATCTCTTTCATCCTTTTTAACTATGGTTTAAACTCAACTTGGCAGTATTGGTCACGAGCAACATACAGGAGCTTTTAAGATTTTTTTCTCTCCTTGTACTGGGTCCCTTGCAGCTACAGGGGGAAGGGTGATGACTGGCTCTTCTATCTGTCTTTAAAGATGCAGAGGGGAAGTAAAATAATACAAAGATACATTTTTATTAAAAGAAAAATCTGTATAAGGATTTGAGTTATGAAGTTACAGGCAACTCTTAACATCCTGGTACAGAGGCTCTCAAACAACCAACCACCAAAAGTTAAAAATTTATTATTAACACAATTAACTAGCTCTCCATAAATTACAGGTCCAAAAAAACTTCCTAGGGTTTAACGACAACCCAAAACACACTATCACTCACCTAACAAGTGAGGGCTCTCAACATCGAGGACCTGCTCAGGGCAGCATCCTGACCCAAGGGGAGAGTCCTCAATTGCAATGTGCTGCTCCAGGGGACAAGCTCAAATTGGTTCCCCAGAGGACTCCATTTATACCCAGGTCAAATCTGATCTGTAATCAATAACAGCTCCCATTGGTCAAAGGCCCCAACTACCGCGAGGTCCTGAGAACAAAGGCAACCAGGAGCTGCTACATGTCAGCAGCCAAGAAGCCCTATTTTCATTGGGCAGGTGCAGCTGCCACACATCCAACAAAATAATTTTCTAGCACTACAAATTGTGGAATAAGTGTAATATCATTCCTAAATGGAAAGTATGATACCAGCTTTTTGAATATTCCAAGTCTTCTGTTAATCTTTAAATAGAACAATGTGAGTTAGACTCAAAGAATTATGTTTGGAACAAAGAGATTTGATTACTCAACCAGAGGCCTCTAGCGTTTAACTCAGTAACGTAATTTTTAATCTGTGCTTAGAGTCATCACTGTAAATATTGCTTCATAGTTCAGTCTTCTAAAAGTCTTGTCAGGAAACAATTACTAAAGGCCAACTTCAGACTTGGCATAACTAAATTAAGTGAGTGAAACTATACCAATGATGCATTTAGCTCGATTGCACTGAATTCTAAATAAAAATATTATGTGTGCAACTGTTTCTAATTATCTAACAAGAGTAAAATAATGTGTGGACAATTTTAGAAACTATTAAGGACTTACAACTCCCTTAGAAACCCAGGAAGCATCAACTGAAATAGGGTAAATATTCCAGTTAGCACAATTTCCCCTTCATCATTCCTTATACTGTACAGATTTCCACTCCTGTAGCTATTATGATAGGCAGGGGAGATGAAAGTTTCTATTTTGCGATTGGACTAAAGTTCTCATATTTTGCCACTAGATTCCTTTATGTCCCTGTACATATCCCAGAGTTATCACAGCTTTCAGCAGTCCTAGAAATCTGGAACTGTGGATTTCAGTGCTAAATGACTGCTTGCCAAAGGAGAGAGAATGCCATCATCATCATCATCATCATATCACACGTTAGCTACTCCCTATATACAAACATAATGAGCCTAGAACTTGACTAGGAAACTGGAAGATCAAGGAAAGCCTTGACCTTAACATTTGTGGAGTTCATAGATGAGATGTTTCTCCATTTATTTTGCTAGCAGGAGGGGAAGGCATGATTTGGTCGTATGTTCACAGTATACCTACTGGATTATGGTGCAGATAGTGGTTATTATTATATCTTTTGGTAGTAAGAACATATGGACCTGAAAGTCCACAGGCTGGTTTCTTTCCTTGACATAATGTAGGATCTCCTGCTTTCCACCCCCTACTAGACTGAATGGGTGTGCCAGGGTACCTGCATAGAAGAATTAAGGATTCATTCAGGCAGAAAGGTGTGAGACCACATGCAGTGCTTGCTGCCGATTCCCTCAGCAGAGTCACTAGTTTGCAGCCTGTTCTGAGGTGCCTTTTACTGCAGGCTATTCAGGGCATCAGCTTCCAGGATAAAAAAAAAAACAGGTGAAGTGAACCACAGCTCCTAAAATCCTCTGTGAAGCTGTGCCAAAATGCAAATACCACTTTGTGAACTAGGGACTGAGGGCATGGAATGTAGCGTATAACTAACATGGTAACCACCGGACTGAGGATATTATAGGAGCTATCCATGAGTGACCAAGAACAAGAAACAATTGAGTTTTATTAGTCTATTTAGGGTTTCTAAACTCTAGTAGAATATTTGGTGAGGCTTTTATGTGCATGCTTTTAATTCGAAAACTTACTGTTTCCTGGTGGTAATGTAATTATATCTACTGAGGAATAAAAACTGAAAGCACACATTGTGTGGGGAAGATTAATTGCATGAAAGATTAACAAAGACCATTATAAATGAGAAAGACAGCTTGGCAGGAATTTCTTGGATTAAGCAATTAAATGTTCTCACCATAGCTCTTAATTGTGGGGTGTTCATTGTTTCTGGAAGTATGGTATACATGAGATTGTAACTTTTCCTCAGAGAAGCCTTGAAAATATTTTGATTATGCTTCAGTACCTGGCCTTATATCCATATATTAATAGGCCATCCATTTTAAAATGGATCTAAGTATTAGCATGAGTGTTATCTACTTAATTCCGTTCTCTGCATAGGCTAAAACTCAGAAAGAAATTAAATGTTTTCTTTGGTCATTGGACAAGTTTCAAGGGTGTACATGTGGCTATACAGTTAGGCTTTAATAGACTTTGAAGTTTTGTAAGCCATATCAGAAATCAATATGAGGTAGCATGACAGCAATGAAATTTCGCAGGATGAATTATTAGATGAAGTAAGAAGGAAGCAAATATATGGATACACAGTAATGTAAACATGCAAACTTTGTATGAAAGTTATGACAGTTACAGTTATTGTTCTCCTCTTGATTGTTCATTTATAAATTTAACTCAGGGTTTTGCATGCAATTGTAATTCAATACTATTTTTCTTAATGTCTCTAGTTCTTAAACCACTGAAAATTAAACAAAATAGTGGAAAACAAATGCTGAATCATTTACTGAACATTGAAGTTAGAACTTTTTCTGCAGCTCAGGTGTGCAAGACTGTAACTGCTCACAAGTTGTATTTTGCCTATATGAATACATGCCTGGATGTTGCAGTGAAGTCCAGTTCCATTTACTAATATTATCCTAAGCATCACGAAATAATAAAGATATGAGTTTTCCAGTGGATGTTAATATCAATGTCCTTGTCTACTTTTCTTCTAATTTTGGGTCTGCAAAAGTCACTTGATGAGAATGGGAATCTACAGTAAGACTTATTTTTTGCAAATTATCAGAGAACAGTCTTATAATATCTGAAAGATAAGGAAATACTGCTACTCACATTTGCATGTGGGGAATTGATGTGACACCATTTATTCTTGTAATTCCACCTCTCTTCAAAAAAATATTTCTAAAAAAACCCCTGCAAGCTGCCACTTAGCTCCCAGGCTGTTGTAGACACTTCCAGGCACCTATGGTTTTGTTTATGGGTGCACTCCAGTGTTCCTTGGTCCTGACACAGCTGAACCTCTCTCATCAGATGCCAAAGTCTCGTCTTCAAGAGGTCTGAAAGGCTGCATGAATTTATAGAGCAGCCTCTCTCATTGCAGGATTAGACACTAATTCCTTTAAAGAGGTAGATAAAGAACCTTTTACATACCTGCAAACAGGTTTTTAGCATCAGAAAGAAGCCCCTTGAAATTGTTAGGTATGATTGCAAGCCTTTGGAGGACTTCTGATTGAGACTTCTGGAAGACTTCAGTACTGTCTTCCCTAGCTCCTCCATTCAATGAGACTTAAGCAAAAGACTGCTATCAACCTGTTCAGACATTGGCAATTTGTGCAGCATGTGTCGCAACAGTTGCAGCTACCTAGGGAATTTCAGTCCAAGCAAAGAAGCACACAGGTATTTTAATTGCTTGGCCTCATGACTTGAAACAATTTACATTGCAACAACTTGGCCAAGTTACCATTTTCTGCCCTGACATCAACTGCACAGCTCACTGAGTTTCTTCTGAACTCCCATAATTTGCAGTTTGACATGCTAAGGTGAACCATAATTCGTGTTGTGTATGGCCCATAAACACTTGATTTCAAGCACTTGACATTCTATCATTGTTAAGAAGTCAGTGTGTGTTCATTTCCTTGAAGTTAGTGGGAGTTGAGAACAGAAATAAGATTAAATGTGCTTTGCTAAAGCAGTGCTCAAAGGAGCTCCTTTTGTCTAGTTTTTTGTGAGGCATACATCCTGCTGTATTCTTTTTCCATAATTCCATTTCGTTGATAAATTTGTGTAATTGGCTGTAAGTTTTCATAGCTCCAAAATATATTGGTTTAAAAAGCAAAATGTAGTAGTTAGCATTGGATTCCTAATGAGCAAGTCCAGAGGAGGCCACGAAGATGCTTGGGGGTCTGGAACACCTCCCCTGTGAGGACAGGCTGAGAGAGTTGGGGTGTTCAGCTTGAGAAGAGAAGGCTCCAGGGAGACCTTAGAGCAGCCTCCCAAGGGCTTAAAGGCGCTACAGGAAAACAGATCAGGGGGTGTAGGGATAGGACAAGGGGTAATGGTTTTAAACTGAAAGAGGGGAGATTGAGATTAGATGTAAGGAAGAAATTCTTTCCTGTGGGTGTGGTGAGACACTGGCATAGGTTGCCCAGAGGAGCTGTGGCTGCCCCCTCCCTGGCAGTGTTCAAGGCCAGGCTGGACGGGGCTTTGAGCAACCTGGGCTAGTGGAAGGTTTCCCTGCCCATGGCAGGGGGGGCTGAAACTAGGTGCTCTTTATGGTCCCATCCAATCCAAACCAGTCTGTGTCATCATTCTGTGATTCTGTGAGTAGTAGGCAGATGGAATCCTTCTATTTATGTTGTCTTCTGTAGTTAATTTGTACATGAAAAAATCTAGAAGGTTTATGTAGCACTTTCAGCCAAAGTTAGGATTTCTTAACTTTTTTATTTATGAACAACATCATTATCTCCATGTTATTTTAACATATAGCTATGATTTTGTTTTGTTTTGATTTGATTTTTACACCCATTGATAGCTTAACATATGTTGTACACAGAAACTGAAACCAGTTTGGAGGCAACACTAGCATTTCTGCATGACTAATGTATTTAAATATCAGATACTGAAATATCAAATACTACAATATATGTTTGTAAAGACTAGAATGAGAAAGTAGAGCTCTCACAATAGTGTTAAAATATTAATTAAATTAAGCTAGATTCAACACCTATGATTTAACTTGTGATAGGTACTGACTTGCTGCAATAACCTCATACAGGTATACTTGGTTACCCTCTTTAATATTCTTTGTTCTGTGCAGAACTGATGATATTTAGAATATCTGTGCACAGATGAACATAGTTAATTGAATTAATAATGTGATTGACCAATTAGTTTCCTTAGCTTCATTGAATTTCAGTTCTTAAAAAAAAGTTTCTCAAATTAACAGTGATGATTTTCTAATTTACTAAATAAAACCACTTAGGGGAAGGTTGTATGCCATTTGTTTGGTGAGATTTGTCAGAAAAAAAATCCATGTTTCTATCAATTTTATATATAAATAAAGAAGGCATGCAGAATATGCTTAAGGCTTATATACAATCAGTAAAGACTGCCTGACAGAAGGTTTAAGCCATAACAAAAAGGGCATTTCTCTAGAGTAAGAGGGAAATCAAGAAAATAGTGCGCATTTAATATATAATACAGAGTTCCTTCAAGATCCATAAGAAGAATTATCTCAGGTATGTTATTTGGCTGTCTTTTCTGATGAAGTCTGTGGATCATTCCACTTCAAGCTGAAGTTAATGCAGTTGGAAGGAACCTTTGTTTTGAGTTCTCATAATTAAAGTGCAGTTAGAAAGTGTTTGGTTGAAAATGGTCTCCTTGGCAATAATGACTTCAGTGGTGACCATTATTTGACAGCCTAAACATAAGACATTTAACATTTTTTAATATTACTTCCACAGATCTATTTCCAAGAATTTACTTTCAAATTCAGTTAACTTTGGACTTGAGGCCACACTGTGACAGATTATAAAACTATTGCCTCTAAGTGGGAGTATTGTGAAGTCGTGGTTACCATGCTGTAGTGAACTTGTGGTTCTCAAAGGCAATTATCTTCTGTAAGCTAAATAACACCATTTTCATCCTGGCAATTAATGAACTACAGTGAAAGCAATTTCTTACCATTATTAGTGATAAAAGAATAGAGCCCAGCTGTTAGTGTCTGGCTAGATTTGCATTGACCTAACAGCAAAAGAAAATAATGACAGTGTAAAGTAAGGCTACTAAATGTTTTAATTTAATTCAAATAGGAGTTGTCATAAATTAATAGTTTCTTATAAAATGTTGATCTTTGTAGGTTCAGTTTTCATCTAAAGATTTGCATCCTTTTCATATAGAAAAGTAGTTGCACTTCTAATTATGGTATTTAACCCACATTAAAAAATGTAGCTGTGCTAGAGCTTTACACTCTACTTACTTAATCACTGCAGTCATTAGCTTGTAGAGGTGTAACTGAAGATGAGGTTTTGAACATTCTGTATTCTCTTGATACAATGCAGATACTGGCTCTGGGTTTCCAGGGCACTGAAAGTCTAAAGGTCTGAAATGAAGATGTGAGCCAGCAATGACCATCTGAATTGCGTAGGTTCTCTGTTGATGCGGCATTTAAAGTGTAGTATCCATCAGATTAGTTTTAGTCATCTAATCATTTTTAAAAGACACACTACTTGTTATCAACTCCTCATCACAGTATCAGTCTGTACTCTGTTACTAACAATCTCCACAACTTATGCTGTCACGTTGTGACAACCAGAAAGTGAATTTGCTCTGTTAAATATTCCTTATTACTCTAAAAGCTTGATGAGCAACTTCCTGGATTTGAATTGTGATACCATCTCTGGTGCAAACAGGATCATTTAGCAAATGGCCACACAACTGAGAATTCAGGAGTAGCAATGTGTGTAGCCATGTATTGCTGAGGATTTATACATCTATGAAGAGCTGTTCAACACCCAGTCCATCTCCACACTGCTGACCTGACCAAATTTTGTTTTCACATTCTCGACTTGGTCATCTTTGTCTATTTATATCTGCACATTGAAAATTTGTTCCCATCCTTATTTTAACTCTTACAAATGGGAGAAGGATTAGCAGGAGAGAAAACTGAGTGCAGAAATCCAGTTTTAGGCCATATACTTTTCCCCATCTCATAGCATAAAAGAGAAAGCTTATAGCAGTTTTCTAATGTTTTGCCTCAGTGACATAATTGCAAGGGTCATTCAGCAAAAAGGCTCAATACTGGTATAGCAAAGGAAATTTCAATGTTCCCCTTGTTATGAAAACAAGAATTGTCATTTAGGAGATAAAGGAATTACAGCCAAACAATTTAGCACTCTGTTGTCATTATGTAAAGGATAGCAGTGCCAAGGATTTCTGACAGGTTCTTTCTGACAGGTTCTGTGACTGTCTAGATCAGGTATTAAAACCAATTCTGAAAAGGTCATTGTAGTGGGTGACTCCATTCTGAGGGGTGTCAAAGGCCCAATATGCAGACCGACCCTGCTTCATAGTGAAGTCTGTTGCCTCCCTGGGGTCTGGGAGAAGGAACTCATGTCTAAACGCCCCACCAGTTAACTTCCCAGACATCTACTGGAAATACTGCACAGCAGAGTGGGACCAGTCCCAGAGATTCCTGGAATGTGTAGGAGATAAATTCCTGACACGGCTGGTGAGTGAACCGACCAGAGAAGGTGCCCTGCTGGATCTCCTCTTTGAGAACAGAGAAGGACTGGTGGATGAGGTGGTGGTTGGAGGACAACTAGGGCACAGCGATCATGAAATAATGGAGTTCTCTGTTCTAAGAGAGGCCAGGAGAGGGCTAAGCAGAACTGACATCCTGGACTTCCAAAGAGCTGACTTTGAATTGTTTAGGCAACTGCTTGAAAGGATCCCCTGGGAGATGATCCTGAAGGGTATAGGGGCCCAGGAAGGCTGGGCACTCTTTAAGAAGGAAGTGTTAATGGCACAGGAACAGGCTGTCCTCGGGCGCTGTAAGAGAAGCCGACGCCAGAGAAGACCACCCTGGCTAAGCAGGGGTCTTTGGCTGCAACTCAGGGAGAAAAGGAGAGTTTATGACCTTTGGAAGAAGAGGCTAGCCACTCACAATGATTGCAAAGATGCTGTGAGGCTATGCAGGGTGGAAATCAGGATGTCTAAAGCCCAGTTAGAAATTAATCTGGCTTCAGCAGTGTGAGAGCTGAGCAACCAGGCCTGTGGAAAACTAAGACAAACAGCCTGGGAAAGCAAAAGTTGAGGCTGATTGAAGATTTGTCTCAAACACTCTCAAGACAAAACTATGAGTCACAGGGTGCTTTCTGTGGAGGCCGAAGCTGATAAGGCTGCCCGATGTATCTGGGGGAGAGAGCCCTGTGGAGATGGGACGGCTCTGCCCTGGGGCACCTGGGCAGATTTCAAGGGCCATGTGTCCGGTGAACGAACTTTGCTTCATTATCCACGAAATGCATATTAAAGTTGACACCCCTCAATATGCTAACGAGGGCTGTCCTGATCGTGCTAGTGACATCATCCCATGAAACACCTTACCCCTCCCTGTACATGGGATACGTAGGTCTGTGGGTTGACCTAGGGGATGGACCCAAGGAAAGTGGGTATAAATCAAAGGGGAGAGGAAAGGGCTCTCTCTCTCTCTCTGCCCCTCTTCCTGCCCCCCCCCTCGGCCGTCTGGAGAGAGCAGTGAAGCAAAGACGACGGATGCCAGCGAAGAAGATAGCTGCCTCCTGGAATCCTCGCCGGCAGGAGCAGCGCAGGAACCCAGACCGGTGATCTGTACTCCCCCATTCCCTTTATCTCCCTCTTTTCCTTTTTTCTATTAAGAAATGTAAAGCATATTATATTGCTTGCCACAGCTTGCTCTGTACTTAGCCAATTATCATGTGTTCAATTAGTGCATTGTAGGTAGTTAATAAATGCTTGAACTTGGAGACTTGTTGTCCGCTCCAATTGGGGATTTGCGAATCTGAGTCACTTGTCCCCCTCGCTGGAGCAGGACGTGACAAGCAGTCAAGGATAACAAGAAATGTTTCTATAAGTATGTCAATATCAAAAGAAAGACCAGAGAGAACCTCCATCCCATGCTAGATGTGGGAGGAAACATGGTAACAAGTGATGAGGAAAAGACTGAGGTACTTAATGTCTTCTTTGCCTCAGTCTTTAATAACAAGACTAGTTGTATTGAGGGAATCCAGCCTCCTCGGTCAAAAGACAAAGACTAGGAGAACGACCCCCCTGCAATCCAGGAGACAGTCAGTGACCTGCTGCATCACACAGACACACACAAGTCTGTGGGGCCGGATGGGATACACCCGCGGGTGCTGACGGAGCTGGCTGGGGTGCTCACCAAGCTGCTTTCCATCATTTACCAGCAGTCCTGGCTGACCAGGGAGGTCTTGATTGATTGGAAATCAGCCAATGTGATGCCCATATATAAGAAGGATTGAAAGGATAATCTGGGAAATTACAGGCCTGTCAGCTTGACTTTGGTGCCCAGGAAGCTGATGGAGCAGCTCATCCTGAGTGCCATCACACAACACCTGCGGGACAACCAGATGCTCAGGCCCAGTCAGCATGGGTTTATGAAAGGTAGGTCCTGCTCGACAAACCTGATCTTCTTCTATGACAGGGCGACCTGCTTATTGGATGAGGGAAAGGCTGTGGGTGTTGTTTACCTTGACTTTAGCAAGGCCTTTGACACCATTTCCCACAGCATTCTCTTGGCAAAACTGGCTGCTCATGGCTTGGATGGGCACACGCTTTGCTGGGTAAAAAAACTGTCTGGATGGCCGGGCCCAGAGAGTTGTGGTGAACAGAGCTAAATCCAGTTGGTGGCCGGTCATGTGTGGTGTCCCCCAGGGCTCGGTTTTGGGGCCACTCCTGTTTAACATCTTTATTGATGATCTGGACGAGGGGATCGAGTGCACCCTCAGTCAGTTTGCAGATGACACCAGGTTGGGTGGGAGTGTTGATCTGCTCGAGGGTAGGGAGGCTCTGCAGAGAGACCTGGACAGGCTGGAGCCATGGGCTGAGGCCAACCGGAGGAGTTTCCATAACGCCAAATGCCGGGGGCTGCCCTTGGGCCACAACAACCCCCAGCAGCGCTACAGGCTTGGGGAGGAGTGTCTGGAGAGCTGCCAGTCAGAGAGGGACCTGGGGGTGTTGATTGACAGCCGGCTGAACAGGAGCCAGCAGTGTGCCCAGGGGGCCAAGAAGGCCAATGGCATCCTGGCTTGTGTCAGCAATAGCGTGGCCAGCAGGGACAGGGAAGGGATCTGACCCCTGGACTCGGCACTGGTGAGGCCGCCCCTCGATTCCTGTGTTCAGTTTTGGGCCCCTCACTACAAAAAGGACATTGAATGACTCGAGCGTGTCCAGAGAAGGGCAACGGGGCTGGTGCAGGGTCTGGAGCACAGGTTGTACGGGGAGCGGCTGAGGGAACTGAGGGGGTTTAGTCTGGAGAAGAGGAGGCTGAGGGGAGACATCGTCACCCTCTACAGCTCCCTGAAAGGAGGGTGCAGAGAGCTGGGGATGAGTCTCTTTAACCAAGTAACAAGCGATAGGACAAGAGGTAATGGCTTCAAGTTGCGCCAGGAAAGGTTTAGACTGGATATTAGGAAGCATTTCTTTCCAGAAGGGGTTGTTAGGTGTTGGAATGGGCTGCCCAGGGAGGTGGTGGAGTCCCCATCCCTGGGGGTGTTTAAGATTTGGGTTGACATAGTGCTTAGGGCCATGGTGTAGTTGAGAATGGCTAACCTTGAGAAAGGTTAATGGTTGGGCTGGGTACTCTTCAAGGACTTTTTCAACCTATACGATTCTGTGATTCTGTGAAAATAGTCTCTGCTCTTGATGCTTTTATCTGAGCTTTTATGATTACTAAATAAATATGAGAATCTTTTTTTATGATGCATTACTTGCACAGTAGAAAGTTTTACAATAGCACTACTAGTATGTTTCCCAGGTGAGAATTCTTCAGTTGGTTGGGGGAGAAGGCAGTGATTTCTCTGTAGTAAAATTAGCAGAGTTGAAAGTATTTCAGTAAGTGTTACCTTTTAAAGTTTCCATTAAAATGTTATATAATGTGTAGCCTCGAAAAATGAGGTGCTCAACATAAAAAGTGAGTTGCCTGAAATAATGTAAATGAAAGATTCTTCCGGGGACATCCTTGTCCTGTAGTTCTCAGGACAAAAAAGAAAAATAAATGATACAAAATCATCATTAGAAAAAACAAATGCATCAAAAAAATCAGCACTTTAGTACTGGAAAAAAGGGGAAATTTCGGAGAGTAGAGATTATATTACTAAAGGTTTAAGTTTGGAAAACTATTGTTTTAAAAACAGTAAGCCAAAGACATAACAAACATGGAAATTATAATTACCATAATTATAAATTCTGATGGGCTTTATTAGTTATTATTAGATGTGCTGCCTCTGTATCACTAACTGCTGCTAAGTAAGATAAGAGCATGGGAAGAGCACAGCTGTTCTCTGGTTATGGCAACATCATATGCTAACATTAAAAGTGGAAAGGAAGAAAGATATTTTCAGGTAGAACACTAAATTCTTCAGTAATTCAGTTATTTCTTAAATGGACAATACCCAAGTGAACTGATAAATATACCTAAACAGAGACTTTTTTTTTTTTTTTTTTTTTTTTTTTT
>NW_020799095.1:22726721-22748254 GCF_003259725.1 Athene cunicularia | reverse complement strand
TTTTTTTTTTTTTTTTTTTTTTTTTTTTAAAGTAAGATCTTAATTTTAGCTTCAGGCTAAGAAATTGAAAGCTCTGACTCATACATGATTCTGGATAATAAAATTTAACAATTTAATAAAAACTAACTAATGTTTCTAGATGGCTCTGTGCTACCAGCTGTCGTTGTACATACTGCAAAACTCACAATATGCCTCCTGCAGTCTATTCTGAGTGTGTTTTAAGCCCACTTTTATGCTAAAATGTTCCTTCTAAGCAGTGTATTTGATATTTCTTTAATTTTTTAAATGGTTTAAGTATACACCATGTACATTTGTGGTAGAAACACAATTATAGTAAATTATTTCAAAGAAACAACTGGACAAAATTATTTCAAGAAATTATAACATAAATATATTGATCAGTTACACAATTAAAAGAGACATTAAAGATTTATATTACTGCAAACATTTCAAAGAGTTTATTGATTCAGAATGCAACAAAGGTATTTATATGGATTGTTTAAAAATATCTGAAGATCCTAAGTGCTTTGGAACTAGCTTAGGGATAAGGTGTAGTTGAGAACTGTCAGTGTTAGGTTAATGGTTGGACTAGGTGATCTTCAAGGTCTTTTCCAACCTAGATGATTCTGTGATTCATCACAGAAAAGTAATTTCAGAACAGTCCTAGTATGTCTATAGAGATCCTCATTCTGAAAATAACTCAATATCAGCTATTTTCTTTCTCTTTACTGGGAGGAGATGCCCAGAACTTAAGATGATAAGTAATATGTTTAAATGTTTTGACACTAGCAGAGAAGATAGGAGGAGAAAGAAGGCCAAGAGAGAATACCTGGGACAGCAAAGCAGGCTGAGACCATACATTTGCTTATGGCATTGTCACCATCCTTATGATCACGTGGTAGCTGCCAGCTCTGTGATCCTTAGATGCAAAATTTATGCCCTTTCTAGTTGCACTCACACAGCTATAAGATGAAATTAATGATGTGTACATGAAACATTTGGTATAGTTTACTAATATTTCACAAGTATATTCCTCTTGTTAGACAATGTGTGTTACAGGAATTGCAGGTATCTAATATTGTTTTAAAATTTTCCTAGCTGTAGTAGCTTTAATGAGCAGTAAACTTAAACGAATAGAAAGAATGCCAGATGTTTTGCAGGGTGAGGGTTTTTTTCCCTATAAAAAAGTAAAAATAACAGTATTGTTGATTAGATACCCGATGACAGTGTTCACGTAACACAATTGTGGTAGCAGCTAAAGGCAAGTCAGGGTTTGGTCTCAAAAATATAACTTAATGCATTCAGTACGAAATGGTGTCCCAAAAGCACTCATGATCCCAGCGCAAGTCTTGAATGAGTGCAAGAACAGAGACAAAAAAGAACAGGAATGTAGAAGACACTCAGACAGTTAACAGCTGATATCTTAAGAAATAACGTCATACTGACTGCTTAGCTGTCAAATGTTTGGTAGCTGCCATGAAATGTGGAGATTTGAGGTGACTAAGCAGGATGCCAAGATCATTCTTATGCATATGTTTTGGAACACTTCTCCCATAAAGGAAGGCAAAGTCCTTTGGTCTGATAATCTAAACCAAAAGCTAGTAGAATGCAACAGGAGGTTAGAAAAGCTACCATGCTGCATTTTGCTCAGACAAGAGAGAAGGAAATACCGATTTTTGTTATTTTTCAGTTGACTCTGTCCACCTTTTCTTCTAAAACTTCTCAAAAATGGTCTGCTATATTGTATTCTTTCTCTTTATACCACCTAGTGACTAAAAAATGATGGACTTTAAGAACAAAGTGAATAAAATTGGAACAGACACACAGGTCAATGAATAATGTTACATATGGTTTGCATCATATGCTTTTTCTATTAATGTTTTTGGGGTGTTTGGATCTTTATTAAATGTCTCCATTGAATGTTAATGATGGAAATTGGTTTGGTTTGGTTTGTCTTCTGACATTTCTTGAATGTGATTTTTTTTTCATGGCTAAAGATACTGATACAGTCTATCTGTATCTGAATGGTATTGCCTGGTTGATCTATATATGTATCCTTAGATGCTTTTGTACTTCTGCTTTACCTGGCAAAGGATTGAACAGAACTCATAAATTTCACAAAGACTACAGCAATACATGTCAAGCATTCTTTGAGATCTTTTTGTTCTGCTCTAGGTAAGGGATAATTTCAGCATAATCGTTACATACACTGCACCAAGTATGCACACAATATTGTTTCAACTTTTTGGATTCTGTGCACCATGTGGACAAAAAAAGATGAACAGCAAAATAAATAATAAGGAGTTCACGTGTCTGAACCAATAAACAAGTCTATTTCGGCATGCAATCAAGATTATTATGTACTTATACAGTAATCTTGGCAGATGAAGTGCTGAGTAAGTAAACTATGAGGAACTGTTTGGGAATGTTTTGTAATAATTTTTTATTTTGTGTATGAAACATTTTTTCTAAAATTGTTTAAAATCACTTCTAGAGTGACCTGCTGTGCTGTCCAACTGGCTAAGTGATTTCTGTTACTATATCAAACAGTGTAATGACATTTAGAGAGGATGAAGGAACCATGTAGCAGTGCTACTTTAGTCCCTCCTGGAGCCTCACAAAATATCATTTGTGTCATGCGGACTGCTGTTGATTTTAGAATGAGACATTTGCAGGTTTGACTCCTAAAGTGCTTTGAGACTGACTACTAAAAAGGCACAAACAAAAAATAAATAGAACTGCATGATTTTAATGCATCATCATCAATTTCTAGCAGCTGCAGAACCACCCTATTTGTATTTCGTAAGCCTACAGAAGGCTGTCTCAGACTACAAGATGTTTTTCTATGGCTTAGCATGTGGCTTATCACAATAAGTTAAAGCAGATCTAAAAGTGTGATCGTTACTAAAAGGGCCATCTTGGCTGCATGATCTTGCTGTTCTCCTGTGTGTTGGTTCAAGTGATTATGTGTACTAGGGTTGAACAGCAACTTTTCATCTACAAAATATAATTTATTTTTCAGTGGGCTCAATGAGTGTATTCAGCTTCCTAGATGGCTGTAGAAAACTTCTTTCTGCCCAGCAGTTTATACCCTATAAACACTAGTATCTTTCATATAAACATACCAACAGCCAGTAAACGATCAAACGATGGGAGAAGAAGGGGTGGGTTTTTTGGTTTCCTTATTCTGGATTTGTTTTGGTTTTCTTTTTGTTGCTTTGTTTTCACAAAGACTTTTTTTTTTTTTTTTTTTACTTATGTGGTTTCCCTTTAAAACTAGCTAATAATTTAATTTTAAAGTGAAATTGGGGTGTTGCACGTCTGTGTCTTTCTAGACCAACTCAGAAAAGCTGTATTACCAATGTGTTGTCTTTGTGTTTGTCTTACTTAGTAGTTCTTGTGGCTTAGTACCATTTGAAGGCGAAAGCATTTAATTCAAAGCATCGTAATAAATACAACAATTTACAGAAGTGCTTGTGGTAAATGTGATATGCACAGAGATGAACTGAAAACAACGGGAAAACTATGATGGTAGTAGTAGAGTGAACGTGAAGACGGAGAAGGAATTACTTAAAATGTTTTAGTGCGAATACTATATACTTTTGAAGATCCATGCATGATGATGATTGCAACTCTCCTGTCTTCCAACTGTTCCCATCTTCATGTTATGGTCCGCCTGACGCATAATTTCATTAACCTATGATATTGTATTCCAAACTGCTTTTTGGGAAAATATGCTTACTTTTAAAAGCCTTATTTTTACACTGTTTATTATAAGAAGAGAAATACCTCCACCTCTGGATCATTTCTCTGCTCAGTTATTCAATGGCTTTTGCCCTTTGACAGTGTTACCAATGTGAGCAACATGGGTGGAGTGACAGAATTGCTTCTCCAATTTACAAACCTGTGTTGTAATTCATTGCAAACCTTTAATAACTTCTCACATCCATGGTGTCTCTTAACTGATATACTTTGTGATTTACTTATGAAAGTTTAATGACGTGTAGCCATGTTCTGTTGCAAAATATATACTGTACAGTTTTAATGCAGTTTAAAAATACTTGGCTGTTGGTTTTCTACTGGAAGAACATTACTATTGTCAGAGTGATGTTGCAGCAGCCAGTGTTTTGAGCTGTAATAGCCAGAGATCCTAGAAAGGATTCAGGGAGAGAGTCATTCAGGGTTGTTTTAATTTTACTGGAGAATAATAGATTTTAAACTGACAAATTAATATACTTTTAACTGAATAAGAGGTGAAAGATAAAATTCTGCTATCTACTCATAAAATTACTCTTATTTATAATTTACCTGTGTACTCACAGTTACTATATAAAAATAATATTGTGAAAAAAATTGGTTATAAAGAACATTTTCTGTTTCTATTAAAAACTAATTTGCTTTGATTACTTCAAATGGAAATTGTGCTTAAGCTGGGAAGAAAAAAGATGACTCTATACAAAACTTCACCAAAATTCCACATTCTATCCATGGTTACAAGAGTCTTTGAAATAGTTACAATATTTGAATTACTAGACTTCAGTCATACTTATTTATAACACTATATATGTATAATTGTGAGCACAAATGAGGCTCACATTTTTTCACATGGATTATGGCACATCCCCTTAGTCTCAAAACCAGACTGCTCTATGGCTTCATAGACACAAAATCAACCCCCTCTGAAGACAGGTGGACAATCTGAATGCCAGAATAAAAAAGTGGTGTGATTTTGGAGATTCTTTAACTGCTGCTGGTGGTTGCGGGAAGGGACTTCCAACTTCAGTGGCCTTGATCCATCATCACATCCAAAAAGTAGGAAGGAATTTGTATTACTGAGCATAAAATGAAAATCTATCCCTGTAAAATCTATCACAAGATTACTGATAAAGATGACCATTAGACCATCCTCATAGCAAGTAGCGAAAGGTAAGCTCCTCCATCAATAAATGTAAAGCAAGTATTTTTTTTTTTTTTTTTTTTTTTTTTTTCTCAGCCATACTCTGTTGTGACCTGCCTTTTCTATTTACCTTGTGATATCTTAGTGTCCACAGCTTTCTCTTGGCATTCAGTGTTCAGAGATGTACCTTTGGTATTCTGCTTATTTCTCTTGACCGTGTTCTTTCTACTACACAGTAGATTGATTTTCATCTCCTTCATAACTCTCAGTCTCAGAAACAACAATTCAGATAACTATGTTGATGTTTTTCATTGCTTCCACAATAAGAATCAGTGTATACAAATAATCCTGGATGGGGGGTGTATGTGTAGATTACACATTTTACACAATATGTGCTGTTCAAATATATGTGTTTCTAATTTCCCAGCGTTGCATTATGCATTTTGCCTACTTTAAAAGGTTGGTGAATTCTCCTGCACAACCCACTGAAATATTCTTCTGTATACATTATACTTCTTGGGAGCAGAGACCACTGAGAAAACTAATAGATTAGGTCTGCCCACTGGTTTTTCTCATCTGATTTTTTCATAATTAACATTAGCTGTTCCAAGCCTTCTATTTTTTCTTGGCAAAAGCGTATTATTAGGGCCACTGAAACCACATTCATTGCTAGTGAGTGTTTCTAAGATCAACAAAGTATTACTGCAGCAAATTAACATCTTTTATTTCTAGTGACAGAGTGAATATGTATCCAAATGAATTGCTCTGATTTTGAAACTGAAAAGATGTCCCATCTGCAGTGCTTAAATGAAAGGAATAACATTGTGCATGTGATGTTTTTCAATGGCTAGCAGTTCCCTAAGAAGATAAAATATGTCTGACAGTCACTAAATAATTTTAGATCCATATTCTAATAGACTGGTATTGGTTTTTGCAGTGTTCAGTTTTTGACTCACAAAGCATGAGTCAGAAAGTAAGGTGGATGTGTACATTTTACTGAAATGCAAGAACTCAACAGTCAGCAGAGACAGCAGGGCTTGCAATATGAGGGACAGTTGACTGCATTTTAGGGTAATCTGGCCTCTATCACAAATTTAGATTTAAGCAAGGTGATTGGTGGTATTGCCTGGCTATGTAATTACCCTAACAGAATAGTTGTACTTGTACAGAGAACAAGGTCATGTGTGTCCTACCGAGAGGAAGTACAAATACACAGGCTTAATAATGAAAATATATTAGAAATGCATATATCCCTAACCAGTGTTCTCTCCCCGAATGATTTTATGTAATAAACATTTGCTGACAGATAGTATCCATAACCTGATCCTCTCTGTGGAAAGGTTAGTAATGCAAGTAGAGTAAAATGGTGCAGCTGATCACAGTTGTCTCAACCAATAAATCCCTGTGTTGAAACAGAAGAAACATAATTAATTAAAGGAAAATTATAATTTTGGGTGATCTGATAGAGGAGCAGTCTGTCTCCTCTGAACAGAAGAACTTTTAGTTCCATCTTCCAAAGAGATATCTGGAGATGATGTAAACTGAAGAACTCTACTAAATCAACAGAGGTCTGCCACGTTGCTTCTCTCTCTGTCCTTCTACTTCTGAATTTATGGAAGAGATTGTGTCTACATGGTTATCACTGGGATATCACTTGAAGAACAGTATATTCAAAAATAGCTTATATCTTTTATGTATCTCTGGAAATGTGATATAATCTTTTACTGTTTAACTTCATGGGAAAGAATTCACTCATGAATTTGTTTTCAGTATTATTCAGTTACAGCCATAAGAAGATATTTTTATGTGGATGCCTAAAAATTTGAGAATCTTTTTTTTTTTTCTTCATTGTTAGTAAATCTAGTGAAACATAATAAAAAAATTTCTATGATTGTTCACACATGTATTTCTTTCATCAAGTTTTAAATTTGTAAAATCTCCATTCACTTTTTTCCCCTTAATTCTCTGAACATTTCCAGATTCCCAAAACTGCAATGATTTATTGTTTATAATCTCTCTTTTCTCAAAATACCTCATTAATTTAAACCACTAATATAAAGTCTTCCATGGAATTATCCATGACTTTAATATACTTTCTTCATAAATAAGATGAGGAAAATGAGCATAATTGTTATTTTTAGTATTCTGATATCATCAAACAATAAATGTCGTGGAAGAACTAAGCATTTTTTCTTCAGTGATAAATTTAACTTAGAGAAATCTTAATGCATGTTACATAAATTTTGTTTGTATAAATTTACACTTTTCCATCATGACAGAAACACTCACTGAAAGCAAAAAAGAAAGTGAAATGAACATAAGGTCATTCAAATTCTTTAAAGATGTGTTATTCAAAGTTTTAAATTTATCAACTATGTTATGAGATGTACCAAAAAGTGTCTGGGTCACGTTTTTCTTTATTTTTTAAAGGTACAGGAGAAATATATGTTCAGCAAAATTTGCATAGTATTTGTCACTTTGGCAGAGCTACAATAAAACGGATCTTAAAAGACTGAAGTGAGACACAATTTCTATCTAAATTATAAGATACTATAAAATTTCAGTGTCTAGAATTAGAATTCCACACTTCAGAATGGAAATATTTGACAGTTCTTACCATCTAATTGTAACATTTGTGTTTTGCAAACACTTCTTTTATGCTGCATTGTACATTTTGTCATACAAGTACGTTTGTATACACTAGATATATTTAGTATATTTACATATATTTTTATATATTAAGTAAATACAGAGGGTTTTTTGTTCTTAAAATCTTCATATCAATTGCTTAAATGTTATTTTTGACAGGTTCCAACTTCTAAACAATACTTATTAACATTGGTATGCAACCATTGCATTAGCATACAACATTGAGTAATGTATCAGCATTGCATTAAACCTCCATTCCTCCCTGTACCGGTGAGAAATCTGCTTCAGTCCCTAAAACTGACTGAGTTTTTGTGCTGGTTTTGTCATTGGTAAAGGACCCTTGTCTTACTCCTACAGCCATCATGAACCTTACACTACTGAAGAAATACATATCGTTTACGCCTTCTTATGAAGATACCACAGGTGAAAAGGCTTTTCAGATCATAGTCTAAAATTAAATTTAACCATGGAAAGTATGTCAAAGGAAGTTTGTGTTGGAGATAAGAATTTCTGTCAGAAGATTTAAACAAAAGCTTTGAGGTCCCTAAACCATTGTGAAACTGGGAACATAGCTAGATATTAATCTTCTTCCTTCATTTTCCATATTGTCTGTAGAATGAATATGATCTCAGTCTCAGTCAAAATTAATGTAAGTAAAATTGATCTGTATGTACCCATCTACATATATACAGAAAGTTTGTATGAATAGTAGATACTCCTAATTGGTATATTAATCAAAATTATATCATCACTAATATAATCATAGAATCATAGAATTGCTTGGGTTGGAAGGGGCCTTTAAAGGTCATCTAGTCCAACCCCCCTGCAATGAGCAGGGACGTCTTCAACTAGATCAGGCTGCTCAGAGACCTGTCCAACCTGACCTTGAACGTTTCCAGGGAGGGGAATCTGCCACCTCTCTGGGCAACCTGTTCTAGTGTTTCATCACCCTCATTATAAAAAATTTCTTCCTTACATCTAGTTTAAATCTACCTTCTTTTAGTTTAAAACTGTTACCCCTTGTCCTATCCCAACAGGCCCTGCAAAAATGTCTGTCCTCATCTTTCTTATGAGCTCCCTTGAATTACTGGAAGGACGCTATAAGGTCTCCCAGGAGCCCTCTTTTCTCCAACCCTAACTGTCTTAGCCTGTCCTCATAGGGGAGGTATTCCATCCCTCTGATACTTATTCCTTAATTAACTTACTACATTTCTTCAAAAGTTAAGCAAGTCACTGAGTGTGTATAATGTAACTAGTCCAAAAATTTAGATTTCAATATACTAATTTAATAATTTCTCAAGGTATACTATTTTCCAAACTTCTGGAATGACCAAGCATTCTACTATTATGTATCAGAGGGTAGAGAAATTCTGATGCCATGAGACTAGTAGTTGCTATGGATACTTTCAATAAATATGTACATCTGAATTTCACACCAGTTAGAGAGTAAAGCCTACCACTATAGAGGCAAAGGAACAGGAACTAAAACCGTATCCTAAAGTGCATGTAGGGTACCTATAATTTCCATTCTCATGATGGAATGTTCCTGTACTTTTCCATTGTTCTTCCTTCTTCACATATAGCATGAAATTTGATGGTCAGCATTCAGGTAGGTGACCTTAGAATATGGACTCAAAAAAATAGTTTTTGTTGGAAATTACTGTGCTCCTGAACTGCTGCTTCACTCTAAAGTTACATTAATGTAAATAATAAAGCCAAATCCAGTGTTATGACTAGGGCATTTTGGACATTTGATCAGATGAACAATTACATTTTATTCCAACACAAACTTTGTTTCTTATTTCAGGGGGCCTTTGAATGTTACTCTGTCAATACCCATCTGTTTTGCTGATTGACGGGGTCAACAGAAAGGACAGTCACCAAGTTAAAAAATAAATTTATTTTACTTTAGTTTAAAGCACAAAAAAGAATAAGCAAGGTAATGCACCTGATAAAGAATTTGCAAGGTAGTGCACCTGATCATAACTACATCAAGCCAGCTATAGTGATTAAGAAAGATACATCACCAGTTGCCCTAATACTTTACCATCATCCAGATCCATGCTTCAGCTGGGGAGCCCTGTCACAGTAAAGGATTGGAAGAAAACTCCCAGCAACTGGGAAGTCCTATGCAGTGCGTCCACTCATAGATGAGGTCTCCATCTTTGCTGTGACAGGGTCCTGCTTTTATACAGTTTAACAAACAAATCATATTCAAAAAAGGTAATGAAAACATCTGGTAGATTGGCTTCACTTCACTTTGGTGCATCCCAATCTGGCCAGGATCCCAGGGACTTCTAAGGAGTTCCTTCCTTTTAAGAAACAACTGGCTTAGGGTCCAAAATATATATATATTCTTTATCTATAGTTTTCAGAGTATATTACCATGGTCATATTTCTTGCTGATATGATGCTGTTCAGGAGGTTCACTCAGAAGTCAACTCTGGTTTGAGGCCTATGGTTCGGGCTTTGGATTGAAGCCTATGGTTCAGGTCTTTTTATGTCACCATCCCCATAGTGATAAACTTCAAGTAAAAGGAACCTTTGTATCTTAGAACTTAACTTCAGTTATTCCAGGAGACAAGTGTTTAAATGCCATGCCAAAGTACCACCAGAGATTGAACACTGGCAGTTAAAAAAGAGCGAATGTTTCAGCCTGTCATATTTTCTTGAAACAGAGAACGAATCAGAAACCTGAACTGAGCCCAGAGCTCAAGCAAAACCCTGTTTTATGGTTGTTATTATAATAGTTCAGGCTCCAGGTTTCCAGTAAAAGTGTCTAATGTAGTTGATGGGATTTTAATTAAATAAGATCAATCTCCGGTATTGACAAACAACCTTACGAGTAATTTTTTTGGGGTGAAAACTAAAGAAGGATCACTATGCGTTTTGTATGTCACAGAGGTCTTTACTCATTGCAAGCTTTTAATAGCAAAACATGCTTTCAGGAAGAGAAAGTAAAATTAAGGCAGTATATAGTGAAAGCACTGAACTGGGTACGTGCTCAACTTCTGGTGCATTGCAGCAACTGAATGCAAGTAAGTGAGTTTAAATATTACTTTTCCTCAGTGAAGATAATATGTCCCTTTCTTCCTGCTTTTAAAATATATGCCACGTGAAGATTTGTGCTGTCAGTCTCTGGAGCAACATGATACCATTATCTGGATCCAACTAGCTTACATGTCTAAGGTTGACATCAAAGATTTTCACTGTTAGATGTTCATTTCACCGAACAAATGCCCTGTCACTACTTTTATAGTATTAGAAGAAGATATTGATAGTGTAACTGCCTTAGACAGGGAATGAAGCATATGAGAGAAAACATGGATAGGATAAAGTGGGATTGCTGTGGAAAAAATGAGAAGTGGAGAAGTTTGGTTAATAAATAAATATATCTGTTAGGATTGGAGTATATTGTTCTGGGAAGAAACATTCCTCAGGGATCTAAACAGAATTGTGAGCCTTAATATGTATGTAAGCCATATCAAAGAGTTTTCAATGTTTTATCACATGAAATGAAAAGCAATTGGACATTTCTTTTGCCACATTTATTAAAAGAACAGGCAGTTCACTGATAATATAGCATTACTATAAAAAAAATGTCTTGAAAATGTTAAACTAGTCTGGTTAAGTTTGGAAAAGTAATTTTCAATGTGAAATATTTGATGAAACATGATTAAATCTATGAACTATTTTAGTTTTATGGAGTTACGTTTTTCATTAAAGCAGTGTTGTTTCATTTTTCTCTAGTCCTTTCCCCTGATTTCTCTTGGAAAGCCCATGATATATTGCTAATACTTCTTAAAAAACACTTTATTTTTAATGTCAAAAGAGACATTGAAGAACTGAAAATGTAGTTAAAATACTGTGTAGAGAAAACACGGAACTGGGACTTGGAGGATAAAGATTCGACTTTCAGTGCCTTGCAATAGCTTCCTGCAAAGTAAGTAAGTTTAATATTGCTTTTCCTCAATGAAGAGAGTATGTCCCTGTCTTACTACCTTTAAAATGCAATACATCATAATAAGTTGTTGCTTTATAACAAAAAAAATTTCCCTTCCTCACCTCTGGTCTTAAATTATAGACTTTGATAACACAGAATAGGGTGTGAAAATAATTTTCATAGTTCTGTTTAGTTAAGTCAATAGATTTTGTTTAATTAATCATCCCTGCTGATGACATTAATATTGAACTAACCAGCTTGAGAAGTAGGATCAATCTTGATTTTATTTGATTTACTATAGTCAATTTACTATAGTCAATTTACAGATTAAATCCACAGAACTGAAATCTCTTAAAGGTGTCACCTCCAATTTCTAAAAAGATGATACACTCTGCTTAACGGGATGGACATGTGATTTTGATCAAATCTGGTTTTTCATTTTCCAGCTGAAAGTCAGGAGTCTATTTGTTGTGGTCAGCCAAATGTTATTTTATTTCAGGTTGCATTAGTATGATTTCTCTGTGTGTGCCATTAGCTATGCATTCACATCACTCTGCTTTGTCTTAACTAAAGATTTTATCTAAAGAACTGGTAATATCTATTCTGTGATTATGGAATGACAGAATGGAAATAAGGGTCAAAATGATCAAACTGCTAAACTGGAGAAGTTGACGTCTCTAACTGATATGGAACACGTGCTTCTAGGTGATCTAAATCACATACAAGAGTGGGTAAAATTGAATTGTCATTTAATGAACAGATCCTTCAAACTCATGGAAATAAATAAATGTCCCACTTACCCAACCCTATTACTCCTTTATGAACTTCCACATCAGACACTATCCTTATTGGCAGAAGAGTGCATGGGGATGGTGGGTATGTAATATATAGCTTATTTTCTGTCATAAGTTGAGATGTTGTATTCTTTTGTATTTAGAATATGTGGATAAAATATAACAGAAGTCAGGAGATGACCTTTCACTGCCCAAAGGGTTTGTAGTTTTTACATTTCTGATTAGAATAAGAGTGAAGCACTCAAAGATAGTGATGTATGAGGGAAAACTAAGAAGCAGCCTATCAGCATAAGGGAACTTGGAAAATAGGGAATTAGAAGAAATAATAAATACAAATTATTTTCTGGGAGAAGAAAAGAATAGTGACAAAGGAAACATTCATTTGATCATATTTCTCTTGATAGAAATTTAAGACGTTTGTGGCAGAGAGAAAAGTATTATTACTGGGAGAGAGTTTAAGTGGTAGAAAACGTCGTCTTCTGAAACTGTAGATTCAGTATAAGTGGGAGGAATCAAGTTCTTTAGCAGAGAGGATGGCATAAGGGCAAACAAAGAGAACAAATTTTGTGGGAGAAAATATCCTGGTGTCACGTTTTCTGTAGAACAACTTTGCAAATGCAGAAATGAAGGAAGCAGTAATTGTAGGTTTGTCCCTTGGCAGGTCAGACAACATTTTGGGAAGGAGTAAAAGGTGGAAGAAAGCCTTGGGAGTGTTTGTTGTCATGGCAATGGAGAGATCAGAGGTCCATTCCTGTGTTCTGATTGTCAACATGCCCTGAAAAACTGGGTAGAAAGACTGAACACTAGGGAGAGAATGTTCAGAAACACCTGAGAAGGAATAAGGAGAAGGACAGGTCATGTTTGGTGAATATCATGTAAATTAAGGGCCTTGTTACTAACATCAAATTACTAATATCAGTATCTCCAGACACACGGTTCTTTGAGCTTATGTTGAGGTTACAAACTGGCCCACATTTCTGAAACCTCATGATGTAACAATGCCTTCCATTTTCTAAGCCAGTGAACGCTGTTGGTGATGCCAAAATAACAGCTTTATTCCGCTGAGAGATAAGTGTCAGCTATGTCTGGTTTTGAGGCAAACCACTAGGAAGGCTTCGATATTTCAAGTCTTAGAGAATAAAAAAAATTTATAGGATGGATTTGAACTGAGAATATGGTAGGGATGTAGGCAAATGTAACATTACCTATAGTCTGTCTTCGAGTCTTAACGAGGTGAAAAAAGGATTATTGTCATTGTTCTAACAAGATGCTTAGTTGTTTGCTATTCTCTTGAGCTTTGTAGTTATCCCCAGTAAAATGGTAATCAGACAACAGACTTCATTAGTGAAATCTGGATGTTTTCCACTCCCACATCTTGGCTATTTATTTTGTGTATTGTGCCAGATTGAGCCCTTTAGGAAAGAATTTTACATCCTGCTTCTTTTACTGGAAGCAATATTTCAGGGAGTTTCTTTATAATAAATGAACCTTGAAGGTGTAAGTAGAGATTTTTATAAGACTGGAGTTTTTATAGCAGTGGGTAAAGTTATGTTCACATTTCTACTACAAATCTAATTTTGGAAAGACTTGTAAATCTGCTACAATAGTATCCTCATTTGAGGAAAAAAGGCTGGGACACCAGATAGTGCTTGTATTCATTTGAGCACGTATTTGAGCTAACTGAAAGGGCCTTTTTCTCTAAAGGTGCCTGTTTAATTGGATGATTACACAGTAAACTGTAATGGTTACTCTAAATTCATCACAGGATTAATGTGTTGGGAGTTGGAACTGTTGTTTGAACCCTGGAGACTATTTCTGCAATCTAGAGTAGTGGCAATTGGGCAAGTCATAGGGGATATACTTGCAGTGCTGCTGTCTGTACTCTGTCTCTTGAGTGAATGTATTTGTTCCTTTTTTGCTGAAAAAGGAGTTTGGCATGATGAGATCTTAATCCAATAACTTTTGGGCTAGACTGGCCCTTTTTAGACACTGTGCACAACTGCATTTTCTTGATGACTGTAGAAAACCAAGAAATCTTCTTTGAGGAGAGGGATAAGGAGATGGATAATACCTCATCCTACTCTTTGTGTGCAAACAGCCATTCATGTTGTACTGTCCTAAGGTGTGTGCTCTCCTTGTGCTCTGAAGAGTACTGAGCACATGTAGCTGTGTGCAAGTCTGACCTCCTTTCCCTACTGCTCTAAGACAACATTGTTTGACGAGATCGTTGAATTATATAGTAGTCACCAATGCACTAAGCATGAATAATTCAAGATGAATTGAATTTTAACCTACTGAGAGTATCCTTGAAAGATAGATGAGCAGAGGAGGGGTGCAAGTCAAACCCTTGGCACCACAGTACCAAACCTGAGGCAAAGGGAACACCAAGCATGTAACTGGTTTTGCTGTGCTGAGTGTGATGTATGTCTTTAACTGGCATATGGGCAAGAACAGTCAAGGAAAAGCAGACGCAGGCAATATGGATAAAAGGTTCAAGTGGTATACAGAGCACTCCATGCCTCAGCTCAGGGAGGCAAAATAGCACCTGTTTCATGACAGACATCTAGTGTGTCCCTTCAGTGTTACTTCTCCCAACAGCTTTCAGGAACTGTCCAGTGTTTCAAGGTTAAAGGGGGAGTCAAGTGATCTCTTCTTGGCACTGTTGATTTGCTCTTGCCAGACAAAACATTATTAATGCTTTACCCCAAATGGAGGCCGAAAAAAGCACCTTTTTTCCAAAGAAATCTGAAGTTTGGACAGTAGTTACTTCTGACTCTTAGTAAAAGGGATACAAGACAGGTTTTTTTGGTTGTTGTTGTTTTTTTTGTTTTTTTTTTTTTTTTAATTAGAGATACTGTTACCTTCCCATATTTCTGTTTACTTGAGTATTATCAGTTTGCTTCATTTTACTTATCTTAAAAAAGCTTTACTTAACTTCTTCTTGAAGAATGTCAATATAGCAAAATCAGAAAGCATCACTGATAGTGTATTAATGTGTAATAGTGTACAGTGTGCAGGAGACTAATAAAATGTGTTCCTATCATCGTATATCACTAACAACATAATAATAAAATAATAAAATCAAGATGTCCCCAAAAGAACACAACAGATTCAAAGGCTAAATCCATGCACAAGCTTTCAAAATTTTTGAAAGTTAGGAAACTTCTAAGCACTGTTTCTAGTAAATATCTTTCATTTTATCTGAAGTATTGGGTTTGGATTTTTATTACCCTACCCACTTCAAAAAGAGAAAATGCAAACAAATCCACACACACTAATAAAGAAGGCCTTAGAGATTTATCTTCTTATAGACCATTATAATTCTTGAAACATTTCAGTAATTTAAAGCAGCTAGGTCAGCCTAGACATTTTTCCTCCTATGAATTGAACTTCAGAGCTCTCTGCCTTAGAAGTAATAATTTTATTTTCGGTAATAAGTTTTATGGCCAGATTTCTAAAGCATGTAATAGCCACATTTATAAGAGGATAAATATGTTAGTGTCAAATCAGTAACTGCAGTTTTCTCTGTAGCTGCTTAAAATAAAGATACTCATCTCATGGTTGTGAAAAGGAGGTGCATATTTTTACAAAATGTATAATACCTCGATTTGAAAAAGACCTTAAATCAGTTCATATATTCCCACGTGTATGGATTTTTAGCACACAATTATAAAATTCTTTTTACTGTTAAGATACTATTTGTGTTATTTTTATGTATTCCAATACTTTAGAATACTGACCTTTCAAATCTTTAGATTTTAAAGAGGCAGTAGACATAAGGACTGTATTATTTAAGCACTGTAGCCTTTGAAGCATCCGTAGTACAATGATGTTATATTCTTTGAGATCAAAAGGCCAGCAGTGCTGGAGTAAGCACATCCCTCGTGGATTAATTATAATGAAATTACTCATTTGGAACACTATGCCAGAGCTTTGACACTATGCAAGCTGCAGTAAAAATTTCATGTGAGCTTTCTTTACACTGGAAGAAATGCTGCAGTGGCAAAAGATGTTTTATTTATAGCAACCCTGTCTATACAGGAGAAGGAAGAGCTACTGCTCACATTTTGAGAGCCAATATTTTCACTGTAGCATGTAGTTATCCTTCAGCTACATTACAGCTTTGATGCTGAAAATAGATGCACATCATAGGAAGAATAAAAATGCACTTAGCTATTATATTCACAGCCCTCAACTTTGAAAAATCCCTTGAAATCTGGAAATTCCCCTTTTAAAGATTATTAGAGACATTTTTATTTTCAGAAGTGAAAGGGGAAACAATATCTGAAAAGGAGAATATCTGGGCTTTCTGAAACATAATATCTGGGCTTTCTGAAACAGTGAAATTCTTGAAAATTCTCAAATCATCCCCAGTCTGATGAAGCTGTTGTGAATTGCATCAGACTCAAATGTACATATAAGCAAGACTGCTAGATCTGTGGGTTCACATGGATACTCCTCATCTTTATGGCTATAGTCTATGCTCCTAATTTCCAATGCAGTAGAAGTCCAGGTTAGCCTGTTTTATGTGAAGTTTATACAACTCAGCAAGAGTTCAAGAGAAAAAAGCAGAGCTTGTTCAAACAAAACACATATTAGTACAGGCCATGGATTGAGCTGAATGTTTCAATCAGATAAGGGGACCATAAAACTTGAACTGGATAGACCAGAATTAGTATGCTGGAGATAAGAGTTAAAGAAGTAGCAGAACAAACTACTCATTTTTTTCTGTATTTTGAGTTCTTTTTTCCCCACTTTGAATTGATTTGTGGTTTGAAAATGTTAATTCCTCCAAGGTCTCTTGGACCACACAACTCCCTGGGCTCTTATCTCACTCAGATAAGCATGACTACCACCAAGCTGGAAAGAGGAATCAGGTGGCAAACCTATGTAGCCAAAGAAGAAAGATTTGAAGAACAGCTGATATATGAGAGCTATACCATCCTGGACATGATGTTATCTTTGTTCTCTCACTTTTTAAAAAAATGAGATCAGGGTGTGTTTTTTTCCTTCTTTAACCTGCCCTAGGTAGGGTCTAGACTAACTAATCAAGATAGCATCTTGTGACTGAGAGTGGTGCAGAGCAAGGGTCAAAGCAGCCTTGACATTAGTGCAGATTTGCTAGTTTAGGCAACATGGCTGTGCTATGCTGTCCCTCCAGCAGTGAGTTCACACCAGAGGCCACACCAGGCCACCAACACCAGAAGGAGGATCTTCATCAACTTTGAGTCTTCTTTTCTTCTATTTACTATAATTTTTGTCTTATTTTTCTTAAAGAAAATAAAGGAGTTTACAACAGGCATGCTGTTAATCCCAAACTCTCTCAAAATTATAGTATTAACTGTTTAAATGCTCACATGGGACTTCTTCCTTAGAAGAACCCTACACAGCTGTAAGTGAAGATTAGCAAAACAGAAAAAAAATGCTTAATGGGAAGTTGTTTTTCAAAAGGTCTTTGTAGACAGAGCCTCTGGACCGTGTTTAATGTTAATACAAAGGTATTTTCTGTCTGGAATCTTTGGATTCACTTATGCTATCTAATTTAAAACATGAGTCCCTGAAGTAGATCAGATTTCAGGGCTAGGGATCCAGTAGGGACAGTGAACCTTTTTGTTAACATGAATCATTACATTAAAGTGCATGAAATACATTTGATTCCCAAATATCTTCTATAGTTTTCACCTTTCGATTGCTTTCAGTGAAATCCATGTAAGCTGAAGTGCCTTTTCTGGCAGCTAGGAGCAAGAGGTGATTTGAGTGAGACTATATTAAAGACTGTATCTATTAAGGGGGATATTTCTACTGATGAATTAAAGGGTATCATAAAGCTCATTTTACAGTTGGAAAGACTGGAGTGACAAATGTGAGGTGACAACACGATATATTAAAGGTGATCCTGCTTCTTAGTGAAAGGGATGGAAATTAAAGGAAGATCCATAGACTTTACAAGACAAGGAGTTTCTATGCTATGTTATCTTGTGCGATACCAGTACTTGCGCTCATATTATAATTAGTGCTGAAGCCTCTGCACTCTATTGCAACATCTGTCTCTCTAATAAAAATCTGGTTGGTTGTGTTGGAATTTCTGACAATCTCACTAATGTCATTGACAAGAATTTAGAGGCTGATGGAGAGAGAGGTTGTACCAGCCATGTTCAGATTTCTTATATTAATATACTTATATTAAAAAAATAAGCATGAATTATGATTGTAGAAATTTAGAGGTTGAGTGGTGGGTAGGACAGTAGGTTGGATGTTTTTTATGATTGCAAATGAAAAATTAATTTCATCTGGTTTGAATTTATGTTTATTTTAATTTACGGTGGGCCATTTTGAATAAACTGAATATGAGTTCCTGTAATGCTAGTTTAAATACAAGGGAGTTCTAAATTCTTTTCCAACCTCAATTATGTCTATCCAACTGGTGCTACCTACACTATTATCAGTTTCAATCCCTAAATCGCTTGTCTTTCACCAGCCACTTGTCAGATAACCATAAGCAATGCAGAGTTTTCCTTAAGTTTCCTTATATTTGAGAGCATGAACTTTGCTATATAAGGTATGTTGTCTGTAACATCAATTTAAGTGGCCTGCAGTTTTGACAGAAATCACAGCAGATTAACTGAGTTATGTAGGGAGAAAAAAATCCATATAATCATGGAGGATTAGCTGAGATGAGCAAACAAATTTTACTTTTTTTGAAATCCAAATGAATGTACTCAACTGTGACTGTACCTCCATGAAACTTTCATCATCTTCCTCTTGGAATTATCAATTATTCTACAGCTTTATTCAAGATTTCTGTGTGGCTTCTGAGGCAATATTGATGCTTCAGTGAACCATCTACTATTGTTTTACTTCAAAGGAAAGCAGTAAAATAATTTCAGACTCTGGGATCTTCTGATAGCCTATGAACCCCCTGCTGAATAAATGTACTGATAGAACATTATTAAAGTCTCTTTAAAAAATTGATCTATTGGAAACAGTATTCTGTAATGGAAGTTCATTTTAGCATATCATGATTCCTGTGGGAAAAACATCAGTGGGTTTTGCCAACAAAAGGCCCTGTCTGGCTTGTTAAATGCCAAAATGACATCTGCTTTCTAGGTAATAAAACTGAAAAAACACCAGAATTGTTCTCCATAACATGCCTAGAAATCAAATTAAATCATTCTACAGCAACTGTATGATGGTTAACAATTTTGAGGTACAACTCAGTAGTTTAGATCAATAGTTATTTGTACATAGTATTCCTGAGAATAAATAATCCACTTGCTTTATTTAAAGTGGTCCTAAGCTTGTTTTAAAGCCACAAGACATAATTTTACCAGTACTATCCACTCCTCCTTCTTATGCAACAAGACACATCAGCCTGGGACTCACTATTTAGGAGTAATGGACTTAAAATTTATTTCTACATTATTTTGATAAGTGGATTCTGAGGGTTATGCAAAGGGGATTTTAAATTATTTCTTCATGGAGAACAGTGTAGAAACATCTCAGATGGAACGAAGCAGCAAATGATTGAACATTTATGGTGGAGTGCTGCAGGATGTGAAAGATGAATGTTTTAAGGTCCAGAAGTAGTAGACTTGTTATCATGGAAGTTTGTCCAAGCCTTGCCTGCCATGCTCCTATGTTAAAAGAAGCTTAAAATTCTTTACAGCCTGATTCATTGTATGGAATTTCAGACAAGAAACTTGCAAGAACTTTTTTTAGTTTAAAACTATTTTATGCCAATGAAGAATTAGCACAAGATGTTCCCATTCCAATTGGCTGTCCCAGAACTGATTAACTATATCTCGGTATTGTTGGTAAAATTTAATATTGTGATAATTTTGAGGAAAAGATCAAGACAAAAAACAGGCCTGGAAGTGTTAATGGTAGCTCTGGATTTAGGATGGATTCAGGGCTTCAAGGAATGGAAGCTAGTCCCTTTTCTCTCTCCATCAATTATTAGAATAATTTCTGTTCAGGATTCAGTATCCCACTCTACTTCCCATACACCTATCTCCTTTTTCACATAGCTATCTTCCTTCTCACACTTCTCAATTAATGTACAAGAACAACACCCTAGCTCTCTTTCATTTTCTTCCCAATTTGCTGTAAAGGGATAAGGGATAAATTGTGTCTATCATTTTACTAGAGAGAGGGACAAGATAAAAAACAGAAGAAAGGACACTCCTGCATATTCCCTTGTTAATGAGATAAATAGAAATCGAGTTGGGTGGTAAGTTATAGGACAAAGTCAGCTTTCCTATAGATAAACAAAATCTGCCGTGCTCTCCTATCTTCTGCTCTATGCTGCTGGGCTGAAGTTTGGGCATGAATTATCTCAGTTTGGGAAGTGACTGATGAGTGAGATTCATAATTTGACTGATGTTGCTGTTGTTTGAGTGAAAGAGAAGCTCACGACAGCTTGATTCAGCTGCTGCTGATTTTGACTAACTGGGTCTGGGGTGAAGGTGGATGAACACTAGTAGTTGGCTTAGTGTGGATGAAAACATTTGTTTTACTGCTATTGTTGTTCTTAGCAAATAGCATATTTTTGCTAGAATAATTGCATGTCCACTACTGGCTGTATTGTACAAACAACACTATCAAGGTATCATCTTCATAAGAGAACTGTGTCAATACTACAAGGAGTGTAGATAGAACAAGCATTTTTGTAAAAGGATCTGCTAGTGAGTAAATAATCTGTTTAATGCTGCTAAGAATCTCATCTAGTATACCGAAGACCCAGTGTCTAACCAGTGTATTTAGTTGTATTCAAACATGGAGTTTGTTATCTCTATTCAGGGCTTTGCAAAGGGAGTCGAATTGCAGTAGAGCCATACTGACACCAGGAGGTTACCAGCATTACTGGTGAAAGATGTGTGAACATCTTATTAACATGACTTACAAAAGCTTTTTAAAAGTGCAGTCAGTAAATTAAAAAGGCACAAAAAAGACCTGAAATGTCCACTTTAATTGCATATTTTTTATTTGACATTCTGTTTTCAGGATAGATATCCTTCAATCCATCTCGGGGTTTTAGCTGACAGCTTTTCCCCCTAATGATGCATCCCATGTAACCATGAAAATGAGGACTATGCCTTTCCTTTGATAGTCGTAATAAAGTGGGAGGCATTAACAGGAAAACTTCTGCAAGAGTAAAGTTGAGGATCCATTAAAACACAGAGAAGATGCACGTCTGAAATTCTAAGTAATATAATATTATAGAGAAGTGGTTCTCCTCTTCCCCCCCCCC
>NW_020799095.1:22716227-22726671 GCF_003259725.1 Athene cunicularia | reverse complement strand
CCCCCCCCCCCCCCCCCGTTAATTAAAGTGTGCTCCAACTAACTTCTAGCACATCTGTTGAGTCAGTATTTCTGTTTCTCCCTGTTGTAAAAGCAGCAGAGATTAGTTTAAACAGTTATGAAGTTGGAGATCTGCACCACTAAAACCCCTGTTTTGGAAATGAAGATGGCACAGCAAATGCCTCTGGTGGTACACACTACACAAAGTCAGCTACATAGAAAACACCTGGCACCTGCAGAGGCAGCTGGTCAAGCATTCAGACCCCTTGAAGACTGAAGCAGCAACTGTTATTCAGGAAAACAAAACCAGAAAATTAAAGGTATAAATTTATGAGATGGACAGAAACCCTGTGGAATTTAGGGGAAAGTCATCTTTTTACCTGGGGGAACTCTCTCTTCATGGAAATAAAAGCTTGAATGTTTATACCTTTTGTTTGAACACAATCAAACCCTCAGGAAATCATCCTGGATTTCTTTGTTTAGAAACATACAGGTGAGGCTCTATGATATCTTCTTTAATATCATGTCAATCTAACTCTGTCCCAATCAGCAATAATCTTGGCAGTAATTCTTACTTCTTAAGCAGGAGAGTAGATGGAAATACAAATCTATTTCAGGTCATAAAGCCATATCTCAGCTAACTAGACTTTTCAGGGTAAATCAAAGAATATAATTTAGTTTTACAGCTGTTAATTGTAGGTAGAGGCTACTGGACTTAGCAATAAGCCTAAATATTGTTGTGATGCACCAAATTCTACTGGAAGTTGATGAATGTGTCATACAGGGCATTTTTTTCAATGGTGACTTGGTTGTGTCTTTGAATACTGATTTGTTAAAATATGGTGCCTTCTTTGTGTTGCATACTGCAAATCATTGCTAGGCATTATGACCCTATTTTTTTGATGGGTAAGTTGAAATTGCTCTGTCACCTGGAGTTAAATTAGGAAAGATATCTGAATGTCAAGTAGCTTTGTTATTCCTTATAGGGAATAACTGAATTATTAGAATCTGTCAAAGACATGGGGGATACAAGAAGGGCAGACAGTACATGTACTCTATTTTTATTGAAATGGAGGTATATTTTTGGAGGGGATCCTTGCACTGAAGTGCACACTCTGTGCAATTATATAGCCCTAATTCCAGCATAGTATTATTTCGGAGCATTTGTGGTTCGTAACAATTTTCTCCTGGGATTTAATTGCAACCGCTAGCCCGAAACCTTCCACGGCAGTGCCACTAGGGGGTGATGTTGGCTAACAGTTTGCGAGCTCGGTGTGCTTTCCTGGGTGGGGAGAGGATTCGTCCTCTGAAGCCTGGGTGACACTCGCTGGCTCTCTGGGAAGGGGCCCCGCAGAACTGGGGCTGGTTCTCCCGGAGAGAGTAAGTCCAGTCTGCCTGAGAAGGCAACGTGAGCCTGATGCCTGAATGGGTTTAAGCTGTATGAAATTAAACTTCAGCTTACAGTTATTTCTCCTTCATTTTTTTTTCTTTTTTCCGATTATTTGAGAGTCTCTAAACTTCTTGCACGAAATTATTAGAAATTTAAATTTTAGTGGAAAAGTGGAAAGGGGAGGTGAAGTAAGACGAATCTCTCATTGAAATCTCTCTTACCTTTAAAATCTGTACTGTAAGATTCCTGTCCACAATTTTTCTCATTAAAAAATATGAATAAATAACTATTTTCTTATCCCTCTACTAATAAAGTAACAAAAAATATGGGGAAAAGAGAACAATTTTGAATTTTATGTCTTTGGGGTGACTGAAATGCAGGAAAGGAGGATTTAGTTGGAGAGGGTTAATTGTCAGTGTTGTATAGAAACATTTCCATCCTTTGGTAGTGTTAGATTAATAGTTGGAATCGATGACCATAAGGGTATTTTCCACCCCAAAATGGTTCTATGAAAATCCCACTGTACTTTAGACACCACCTTTCCATTTCAAATTTCCCAAGCATTTAACAAGAAAAGCTATTTGTTTTCATTTTTAATCTTAAGTAGAATGAGCACCCAAGCTACATTTTTGATTGAACAAGCTTTGGGAAAACATAGCAGTGTTTAACAGGAAAAAAAAGGTGAGAATTAAGCTTCAAGTTTGGTTTTAGGGGAGATAGAATGTTATAAATGTTGGTTAATTGCAGAAATATTTGCATGACTGGGTAGGCAGTGGAACAAACCAGAAAAAGCAGATATTTTTGCAACCTAAAAGATTAATCTTATAAAGCATGACACTCTTGCAAGGAAAGCAACAATATTTTGAGAATAAATTGTATTTAAATTTTTAGGTTACAGTTCATTGTACTTATTTGATAAACTCTCAGGATAAAACCAAATTGTAAACTTTAGTTTCCTCTCCTGTATTTTGTATTACTTAAATCACACCATTATATATACAAGTGTAGTGCCTTTTCCCCTCTCAAATGAAAAAGGTAAAACTTGTTTTCACAACTAAACCTCAGTTCTGTCAGAGAAGAGTAGATTGGCATCTAATGTGCAAAGTCCCAAGAGAACTAGGGGGAAAGGGGAAAAGAAATACGTAGTGTCTTTTTTCATTTGTTCAACTTGTATTTTATAGATCTGAAAACTGAAATGAAAAAAAACCTTGATGAATTTTTAAATTTTTAATTGGCCCCCAAATATATCATCAGTAAACAAGGATTTGCATATAAAAATTCAATAACTTTAAAATTAATCAAATAATATATATCGTACTGGGGATCATGTCCTTGCTCGCATTGAACACTTGCAGCCACTGGGTGGAGAACTTGGCTAAGAAACTATCTCATTATGACAGAGTGAAAATCAATCCAACTGTACTTTGCTGGCTGGGCAAATTTGTCTAATACAGGTCATATATTAGGCTTTTTCAGTGGTCAACGTGGTTCAATTTCCAGCTAGGACATAATTTGCACAATAACCTGAAGTTGAAATTAATACTAAGAAACAAGCTGTACTGGGTTTAAGAAAAATCCATTAGGCTGTCTGCATTAGAGGAAGAAGCTGACCAATGGAGTTGAAGCACATTTGTTATACTGTAAGAAGAAAGTTTCAGACAAATATCACAGGAACCAGGATGACACTCCAATAAGGTAACTTTAGGTTTAATCTTAACGGCAAATAAGAATATTATTATGATGATTTATTTGTAGTACTATCTTGTCTAAAGGACTCAGATGAGATCAGAACCCCACTGTGCTAAACACTGTGCACTTGCAGCCAGGAGAAAACTGTATCTTCCCAGTGGAGCTTATTTTTTTAAGTAGATAAAAGTAAGAATTGTCTGGAGGACCAAAGAACAAAACAGAGTGGTCCAAAATCACAAAACGGGTCATTAACAAAGCTAAGGACAGAATCCAGGTTTCTGATTTTTGGTCGTCTTGTTATATCACAGCCTCCATGATACTATGACTTAAATGTGTCCTTTTGTTAAATGCTCTTTCAAAACAGATCAGGCACACCAGAATTCGGGGCCATGCTAAGTAAGGATTTTGAATGGTGACAAAATAAATAGCTAAAGATAGTTAAAGAAGTTAGACTTTCCAGAAATAGTTCAGAAGGGGGGCAATTTTTTTTTTTCTCTTTCTGAAGAAAGACCTATGTTTAGCTAAAACAGAAAGCAAATTTCCAGCTCCCATCCTTTCAGTAGCAAGAGGAATATACGATGGTAACCAGAAGAAAATTTGTTACAGCCAGTGAGCTATAAAACAGAAGTCAGCTGTGCCCAGGAAAAAGAAAATGCTGTTCTTTCATGAAATCAGACTGTTTTTCCTCTGTGTTTTCTGCAAAAAAGGTTAAAATTAAAGAGAAAGATTTTCATCGACATACAATACAGAGACTTTTATGAGACAGGGCAGATCCCTGGGGTTCTAGTGGATCCTATGAACTTGATAACTTGCAAATTGTTACTTTTACTTTTTAAATATGTGTGACACAGTAGCTCTCTGGATATTACTTATAATGATCTTCTTTTTATCAACTCAGAATATTTCTATCACAAAAATCTTTGTCACAAAAATGTGCCATATCATTGAATAGACTAAATTATTAATAAATAATAATACTTGTCTTTGATTTAGAAAGATGGAAATTATTCTGGGATAGATTGCATCAGCTTTATTCCTGTTAAATAGTAACTTCTGCTGCAAATCATCCCAGTGGTAAACAAGAGCAAAATACTATGGAAAAAATTATGGACCTGGCAATATTAGTGACAAAAAACTTTGAATGGAGTTTGAAGAGCTGCAAAGTCCTTTATTCATTAAAATAGTATAAACTGGCATTCTGTGGGTGCCTATGCCATATGTCCTGTTTCCTTATATATGTATATGCTTTAAAAAAAAATTACCCATTTACCTGATAGCCATCTAGTGGGACAAAGATCCTATTGGTAATGATTATTCAAACAAGTTTATGTAAGTAACAAACTGGCTGAATATTCAGAATATTTTTGTGTCTGAACAAATCAACAAAAAAAAAATCATAATTGGTTCAGATAAAAAAAAACCCATCTCTCTGCTCCTTCATTCAAATCAGAAACTAAATTATTCAAGGTTGTACCAACAGTGATATTTATATTAGGATATTCAAAGAAAAGAGTAGTTAGAGATATACTGTATCACTGGTGGAAATAACGTTGCCCTTTTACCTAATAGTAAAGATTAATATAATAAAGGTTCAAATAATTTTCTCAGAATCTGAAAATCCAGATTCCTTCTCTTTCTGAGAAAAGTATATACCCTGTGTGTCACTCTGTAGTCACTGACTTTAAAAGGCATAGTCTCATGAGAGGTGTTGAAGTTCTCATACCAATATTTAAATATTTATTGACCCTGGAATAAAAAATACATATTTTTAGTGCCCAGTGGCCAGAATACCCATCTGAGCCTAAGGAAAGCTGTGCTCCATTCACTGGCCTACGAAGTGGAACAGTTCAGGAAAACTCCTGATAGGGCATTTAGAGCTCAGTCCTGCACCAAGTGGATTTAAATTTGGAGTTTCCCCGGGTAACTGGGGTTTGCTGAAAACGGTCAGTAGATGAGGGGGTTCCTTGAAGAAGTCAAACAGAGATAAATTTCTTCCCACTGTCATCCTGATATATCCCTTAGGATTTTAACCTACACAGTTACACAGATGTCCCATCTGCTAAAAGACAGAAAGAGCAGTCATAAACTTTCATTACAGAACAATAAAAGAGAATAGGCCATAGCTGTGTGACTAAGACCTGTGAGTTACAGTATGCTACCACATCCTTTTAACAATACTCACTAACAGAACAAAAGTTGATTTTCCCAGGTTTTCGTTGTTCTACTTAAGTTAGCATGCCCTGCCTGTCATGCAAAGGACCTGCATTAAAACATCGCTGTGATTTTGTCCAGTTTGGAGGCAGGACACTGAAGCTTAGGAGATCACCTGTATGTGTCAGTTTGTTCTGCATATTGCAAATCAAAGCATGTTCAAGCAAGAGCATAGACATTATCCAAAGCATAGAGAAAAGTTTTGAACTCTATATTTAGGTAGCTCTTTTCTGGATGCACAGGGACCTTTTTTTTGAGTTTCCTGACATAAACTAGTAATGAATAAGGGTGGCCTTGGGGGGTTTTACTTTTGATCCCCTGAAAGGAATTTTGGAGGAATTCACTTTTTCCTGTTGATTATGAGAAAGAACATCAAGCTTACTGTTCAAAGCTGGACAGTAAGAATGCTGCCCATATTTGTAAGTACTCACACCTGACTTAGGTGTTGAACCAAAGTCAATGACAAAATGCCTATGGCCCCTTTGAAATCTATATATTTGTTATTAGCTCCACTGGGGACAGCGATTCTCTCTAGCTTGAACATTGAGCCGTGCAGAAGAAAGAAATGTAATCAACTTCTGGCTTTCTGTGCATCTTCAAACACACTCCCCCCTTTCCCTCCCTGATGTATAGTTGTCATAGTGTAAACATTCTGCTAAATATTTCCTCCACCTGCTTCAAAGAATTAAAGAATCATCTCTTAACAGGAAAAATAAATGTACCAAATGTCGCAATGCCTCAGGGGGATCGAAAATGATAAAACAAATGTTGTAACATTCTATTTTTGATCCAAAGGTAAACAAATGAAATTGTGTGTGTACGTGTGTATACACATAGATTCATTCTACTGGTCATGTAATCCATCACTGAGGCTATTGGTTAAGAGAGAAATTACAGTTCCAACATATTTTCTAAACATTTAAACCTTTCTCATAAAATTATTTTGGGCTGAAAAATGTGTCCTGCTCATTTTCATCCAGGTCTCGGAAGTGAATTTTCTTGGAAGGTTTCATAAAAAAATATGTTCAGGGGTTTTATTTTCACATAATAACTTTGAAATACATTAGTTGACATTTTCCAGATGCACTTTTGTGCTCAGCAGCTCAAAAGAAGCCTTTATTCAGGAGATGGACTAGATGGCAAAAAATGAAGAAAAACTTTTACCTTTAATCCTTCTGAATGCTATATGAGAAAAATAGTCATTTGGTTCTGATAGAAACACTCTCACATTATGAGCATAAATCTGCTAGTTTTTATGTCTTCTTCTGATAGGGCTAAATTCTGAAAGAAAATGTAGATCAGTGCTTTCTAATTAAGTTAAATATATACTTTTCTTTGCAGGAAATTAGGTCTAGATTTTGCCTTTCATGGTGCAATCCATAGGAGGTGGTTTAAAGAGGAAAAAGGAAAGGAATGCCTCCCTGTTTTCCCTTCAGAGTTTGCAGGAAGTGATCTTTTGAATTAGAGACAAAATAGGAGGCTTGCAGACAGCTCAGGCTCCGGATCATGCGTGTGGATGTCTAAGGAATACCGATACTTAGAGATTTAGTAATCTCCTGGAGGCCAGCAAATGAGAGCTAGTTCTTAGGAGTCACCAGAACCATGTGCATAAAACATATTTATTACTATATGTAGTCATAGTCAACCTTTTCATTTATTAGATGTGTATGTTGTTTTGTAATATTATGTTGCTAACTGTTTAGAGAGGAGCCTGTGTATGTCCTTACTGCTTCCTCAGTGCCTACTTTTGTGTCCAGGCTGTGCACTATTAGCTAGTCCTGGCAGAGGAAGAAATAATCCATAGCAAATGAGCAATAATCTCAAGCTAATTACAGCATGAAAGAACTGACCAATCATTTGTCTTCAGTTCAGTTCTAGCTCCACTATGATTTTGTCAGGCAGTTTAGGATATACTTGAATTACCTTTACAAGAACTAATGCAAGCACTTGAAGCATCTTGTGTCTTTTCTTCTGCTAAGGGCATGTTGACCTGCACCAGCTTCCATACCGCTGCAGCTAGACTGCTGCTCATGGTACCAATGTGATAGAAAAAGTTAGCTCAGGCAATCCTATGCTCCACTGCAGTCTACATCCTAGACATATATTGCCTGCTTCTAAAATAAGGGTAAGAAGAACAGCGGAGGTTTAGTGAGGATAAATATAGGAATAATTATGAGATCCATGGTTATGCTGAGCCATACGCCTGCCGAGATATTATAGAAGGAGATGCAGTCCTGCAGAGCGAGAGTGTACAATATTTTTGATGCAGTAGCCTTCCGTTTTGATGCTGCTCCTGGCTAATAGCATTTAAGCTGCTGACATTTGAATCAATAACTAGTTATCCCTTTTCAGAATGAAGATCATTCGATAATGGAAATGACAATGAAAGCTAAGGTGGACTCATCTGGCAAAATGAAAGCATTCTTGTCAGTGGCATTAGCAGAGATTTCAGAACTCTTCCCTTAGTCTTCAAAGTTTCTGCTCCTGTTCTCAAAAGGTAGTTAGCCTTTTCCTGGGTGCTCTGTTTAAATGCTGACAGGATGTCTTAGCTGTGAGACTTGATTATCTTATCTGTTCAGAGCATTTTATCAATCTATCTGATTTGCATGAAGAAGGTAAATAAATTAAAACCTCCTAACATGTAGACTTCTCTACCAAAGAGCATGTCCCTGATGCCGTATCCTGGACGCTGACACCTAATGATTTTGAATCTGTTTGCTTTAGAATGAAAGTAAGAAAAGGAAAAAAATAACCCCTGGATTAAAAGGAATCCAGACAAAAGATCATGTGCTCCTGGCATCATCCAGTAAGCTCCCACTGAAATCAGTGGAAGTCTCCACCTGGCTTCATGGAACTTGTGCAGAGTTCATATGGATCACAGAGTCATTCCTGTATTTACAGTCTGAGTTAAAGCTAGGGCCATAGCGTTTTCCAAAAAGGCAGGAAGGGACTGTTGATATTTCAAATAAGAGTGTAAATATTTGCTGCAACTGAAGACCTATTTTCAGTGAAGCCAGTTAGAAAGGGGCGCAGAACAATGTAATGAAGTAAATGAAGATTTCATTGTGAACTTCAGTGGATAAAATATCCGGTTGCAGAAAGCAGTTAAAGTACTTTTTCTGAGTATTGTTGGACAGAATCAGATTTTTAATCTCATTTTTAAGATAAATCTAATTTTTAATCTACATTTTAAGCTAAAGAGGATGGAAAACATAAGCATCTTGATGTTTTAGGATGCATTACTGCATGCATCAGCCTCTTCCTCACAGGTTTGGCTCATTTTTCTGAAGCTTTATAGCTAAAAAATGGCTTTCCTATGTTGCCCTGATATTCTATTATATTCTGTTCTTTCCTTCTGGCATGTATGATATAGTGTAATGACATCACATCCATTAAATCTGTCTCTCTTGCTTTCAGAAATTTGTTTAAGGTTAACTGAGGCACAGGGGTTCTATTTCATGTATTTGATGCTATTTAAACTGAAGAGCTCTAATTCATAATGCCTTTAAGACAATGAAAGAATGACTAGCAAATAGGTCACCAAAGTTGATACGAAGCTTCTGCACTAAAAATACTCTATATGTTATATATGATCGAAGCACTTTTCATTTCCTGAACTCTTCATATTGGCAGGGAATACAATCCATACTTTGTTCTCTTAACCTAACTTTGCTGTTTTAATACAGGCTGCTGATTCAGCAATAAATAAATTAAATTGAATATTAATACCCATGTTAACTACCTCAGAAATGACACCTACAGTACTTCTCGTCATTAATCTTTACTTAAGCAGATGATGAACTGGGGTGAATATTGCATATATATGTATATATATACACACAAACATAGATGCACACACACACACACACACATATATATATATATATATATAAAAAGAAATATAACAATATGAGAAGACTGATTAAGTGCAATGCTGCCATAAAACTATTACATAGAATTTGTTACTTTTCTCTGTATCTCCTTTTATGGATGTAAAATAGACTAGCCAAAACTTGAAAATTACAACATTGTCCAGCTGAAATTTCCAGAGAACAAGCCAGATATTAAATAATATATTTTAAAATAGGATATTATAGATGCTAAAACAAATTTAAAAATGTCAATTGGCGATCATATCGTTTATGATCTTCAGACAAGTAATTATACTGTGTAAGTCATGAGACTGAGATGGTTTCTTTCCAGGTTGTTGTCTAGTATTTGTTGTATTCAAGTATTAGGCATGATACTCCCCCAGCACAAAGCTGGATATGTTCGAGATATGATTACTTTTTCTCTTGCATGCAAGAAAAAGAGGCTGTCCTTGAATATTGAGGTAGTAACTTTTGACATCTGGAGATGCTATGTTCTTACCTTTGGCAGCAAAACTTGCTCATCGTCCCACAACCTAGATTAAATGCACCCAGAATGTTAAGATGTTCCAGTGTACCACATTTGAAAGTGTCCATGATGATATGTCCAACATGACAAGGCACGATGCTTACATAGCGATAGATACATTATATAAACCCAAGAACAGGTTAAATAATGTACTCCTGTCCAATCACGCTTAGGCCAGTTACCTTTCCTCTCACTCCAAGCTAGATACCTAGCCTTTAGAAAGAGGAGCCTGCAAGTAACTTGTGGTGTTGATAGGTAGCATATGACCAAGGCTTGTCTAAGAATACTTGGAAAGCCTATGCTATGAGCAATGCTTAATCTGTCTGTAATATGAAAAGAGAAACAATTGGCCCACTGCAAAAACCAATCTCTGTGTGTGTGTCTGTGTGTCTGTGTTTGCATGTCATGACTGGAGAGAAGAAACTGATTAGACTAGAAACACTGGAATATCCTCTCTGACTTAGGAAGATCTTTCTTGTGGTGTCAATGATAGACTCTCTCCTTGGAGGTTTTCAAGACCTGCTTGAAAAAAAACCCAGACAATCTTGTCTGAACTCACAGCTGAGCATGGTTTGAGCAGAAGGTAGATTAAGAGGCCTCCTGAGCTCTCCCTCTTCCAACAACTTTATTTCTAGGATCCTAAATCTATAGCTGGATACCTACAGAGTGTCACCAAAAATTAGTGTACTGTTCTGGAGAAAATTTGTTTCTTTGCAGTGTTGCTTTTTGGTTTTGTTGGGGGTTTGGGGGCGGGGGG
>NW_020799095.1:22667610-22716177 GCF_003259725.1 Athene cunicularia | reverse complement strand
TTCCCCCCCCCCCCCCCACTAGCAATAAAGTATATTTCTACAAAAATTTTACATAACTTCTAGTTTCACAGGTCTTTTAATCACAACTGAATATTCATTCATTTAAAATTATTTTCTTACTGAAATTAGCTCTAAAAAATATTTATTTAATAAAAATCTATCCATGTCCTGCCTTTTATTCATCATGTTTTAACCCTGATTTTATTTTTCATCTCCATTTTGTTGGTTAAATAAAAATAATAGCATGAACAGTGAGAATAAAATTGAAATTTAAAATAATTTCTATTCAAAAGGCTTTTAAAATCCTCCAAATTCATAGGAAAAACATGATTTAACAAAAAATGTACAAGTTATTGTTGTGTGTTTTTTTCCCAGCCAGCTTTTTCTTCAGAAATGGGCATGAATCATGGTAGTTTTTTAATAGTAGTAATCAGAAGGCTTTGCAACTGAAACCAGTCAAATTATGGCTTCTAAATGCAGACTTTTTTTTGTTAAATGTTTAGTATAGCCATTCACGGAAACATAATGTTGTTTTATGTTAACTAGCACAGATTGAAAGTATTTTTCAGTCTCGATGTTGAGTTGTCTAAGAACCTTTGTTTATATTGTATCCTATTTATGCAAGAAAATGAACTTCATTTTAAAGCTGGTATCTTTGAAATAGAGGATAATTTGCACTGCGTGGATTTTGCCTGCAATATTAGCTAAGTTTGCAAAGAAAACTAGTGGTAAAATCAGTAACATTCAAACAGCCATATCTCTATTCTATACCGATTTAACTCTATGGATTAGAGGTGTGATAATTTACCTAAATGATTTAACAGTGTGTTAATAACTCCTAGTGGATTTATATCTGTTAAGTCTCAAATCAAGTGACCATTATTTTCTTTCAGAAATGTTAAATACCACTTATGTCATTGGGGACTGCTTGCTGCCTTTCATTTCTGCTAAAAATCAGGACACAAGCATCACATTCAAGAAGTTGGTCCTAAAATTGTGTTAAACAAAAAAAAAAATAATTCTCTGAGCTAGTTCTAGAGAGATTGAGTTCCTCCCAGTCATAGTGAATGGGATTTGTTCTTTGATTCTTGAAACAGACCATAGTTTGAAGACAAGCTTCTGAAGGGATTGGCTGATCTAGTGTGAAATTTTGTGTGTTTGAATGATACATCACTTTTCTGAAGGAACACAAAATCTACCAACCTGGGAATGGCTATAAAATATATAATTGTGGTCTTTTGTGCTTTGGGGTACAACGGGCATGTATCAATATCAGGTTCACATCTGCACATATATATTGATAATGTCAACTTTGCCCCATGACTTAAAAGCAGAGGTTTTGATTAGAGCAGTAGAATCTAAGAGAAGTTCTTGTAATTCATGGGTGCCTGACTACATCACTAATTCTTTTCGTTATTTTATAGAAAGGACATTGTTTTCACAGAACTTTCTTGTGTGGAGTACTTGTACTGGAGTATTGCAAAATAGACAGTGTTTTCTTGCATTTTTCACACATTCACAATGGATTTAACTGCAGTAGTATATTAAGCAGAGATGGGATACAGGCTTAAGCACTGGCATCCAATTGCCCAGGCAGTTTAACTTTTATTAGCACTCTCCTTGGCACAGTTTTTAACTGGATCATCTAATACTTTCCCAGACAATTGTCAAGCATGGGTTGGAAGATAGTTTGCACCAAGGACTGTTCCCAGTAAATAGTTTGGACAATAGCTGTGGGAGAGAAGAGAGTTTAGCTGTGTTTTATTATTAATCAGTAGGTTCTGTGACATAAGTAATTTGTTGAAAGTTTATGGGTGCTAAAACTATAAACCAAACCTTCTAAGTCTTTGGCAAATGTCCTAGCTGTTGAGCCATCCTTTCTTTTGCTTGTAGTGGCTCTATACAGGAGGTTTTCTCTGTTTTTACCAGCCTAAATCTAGTCATTTACTACTAAAATTAGTCACTAACTCTTTGAATAATTTCTTAGTCAACCCATATGTAAGGTTCTGCCTGAACAGCACTTATGAGATTTAATGAATAGATAGCAAAGTGTTGGGACACAGGGTTTTTTCCTTATTTTCATGATTTCGCTTTATGGGGTTGATTTTCTCACTATTTCAGTAGTCCCCAAGAATACAGGTGCTCTGTAAGCCTGAAAATACATTCCTCACTATTCACTCTTACTCTTGAGTATTTCCGATGCAACCAGATTGAAATGTGCCTCTCATATTCTGAGTGGCCTGGCTTTGTAACATTTTTAAAGGGTCATTCACTTCAGTGAGAGTTTGCAACTGAATGAAAAATTCGCTATATTTGATTTTTATATTCTCACATCCTAAAAGGAGAGTGATATACAAAATTATATCCTCTTAGAACTTAAAAATTACCATGTCCAGATTGAATTATAGACATGATGAAAAGATGCATCTTATCCGTATGAAACATATACATGCTAGTTGATATTAGTATGCAGATATGAAGCCAGGAAGATTTTCAGAAGTCCTCAGTATCTAGATCTGGATGAGTTTCAAGACATGGTTATCTGCAGTCTAGCGCTGAAATGAAGTAGACCAGATTTCCGACAATTTTAATGGGAGCAGGTGGATGAACACATATGGAAATCTAGTCCACTGCTGTACTGGAAGGAGAATGGAAGATTTGATGTTTTCAAATACAGATATGTTTGTTAGTACCCCAGAATTGCACAAAGCTGTCTCATTATTTGTTTATATTTCAAACATCAATGTTGCAGAAAGATTGTGGTGCTCCCAAAAGGCCAGGAATTACTTCCAAAACTAGAGGTGAAAAACAGTGATTCTGTTGGCTATCATCAGAGTTCTCATTTGCCACCAATTACTATTTAACTTCATAAATCTTTAGGGATTTTATGAGTAAAGCTCATGCAGCTTCGAAACTGTGGGGTTTTTAAAAAAAAATCTGATTATTCACAGCTTGCTAATTTGTAATTGGACTTTTACAACTCAAAAACCTCCAGATTTCAGAAAAACTAATTTATTTTTTTCTTGGTTTAATTGTGGTATTCACACTCAAAACTGTGGAGTGAGATTACTTCTAGTGGGTTGTATGCAGTGTTCTGGAACTAATAAAATATATTATTGATTGCTTAATGAAAAGCACCCCGTTCATACAGATTTACTGTGGCTGAGGATGGATACAACAGCTACTTATTCTGTTTTGAGGATCACCTGCCATTTTACTTGGGTGTATTGCTGCATATCAAGTGTGCTTTTAAATTAAGTTATGGTTGCCTACAGGGCACTATGTTGGGTGGCTCCATTAAGGTGCCCTTATACTATTCCTTCCATGCAGTGCTACCCGTTGCTTTTAATTTAACTTAAGATCATCAAAATTAATTATGATAGAGTGTATTAAAAGTTGAAATAGCAAATCAAAGAGTTTTATTAAGTGCCCTTTAGATTTCCTTATGTGTTTAGTGGTTTTAGCTTTTTATTTGCTCATCACTGTCTGATTCATTGTGATTACTACAAGAAGGATTGGTAAAGTAGAACAGAAATGTCTGACTATAGTGGCCATAACCATGACTCTCTTAGTTCCTACCTGGGCTTAATATCCTTACCAGGGGAAATAAATGCACAACTGTCCTAGCAGTGATGGTGGCAACTCACACTTGTAGTTGCCCTTCCTTTGTTAAGGTGTTTGCCCTGTACACCTTGGCAGCAAAGCAGTGTCTGTGCATCAGGCATATGAAAATGCTGCTGGTCCTCCTTCATCATCCCAATGGCAAAAAATCCTGGGCTTTAGTGGCATGTCCTGACAACCGTCACTGTGCTGTGAAGAGTCTTGTAGTGGGGAATGAGCTGCCACACTGTCTGTTGGACATGACATGGCATGTCCACTGCACTGAGTGGTTGGGGCAGGCTTTATTGGGATTTTGTGGTGCATGGTTGGTAGGGGCTTGTGGAGACCTATCCAGTAGTACCCTTGAGTGGGCCTGCTTCTGTACTGTGTTGGTTCCTGTCCCATGGCACAGACTCTGTGAGGTCTCCTAGGCATAAATTCCTGCTGGGATCCTAATCCATTTGGTGCCCAAATAGGCCATTAATTTTCTGGTTCTAGTCCACATCACATAAACCTTTAGTCTCCTACTAAAGCAGAGGAAAATTCTTCACACAGATGCTTAAGCTTGCTCAGTCCTCTGCATCTGCCACATCTTTCTCCGTGCCTTACTATCTGGCTGTACAGAACTCCACACATAAGGGATTGTAACATCTATGGTGGATTCCAAACTGTGTTGGTTTAGGCCCTGCTGTGACCAGAGACCACGTTGCCCTTTGCCCCTCAGCCGGTCAGGCTGGAAGTGAGGCACAAACCCTGGGGTAAAATAAGAAGAAATTTAATACAACAGTGTGACAGTGTGATAAACAATCTGAACAACAACAATAGCAAAGATAATGGCAATAAACAGCAATAACAGTGAACAAGACAGAAGATATACGGAGAAATACCGCAATGGTCACAGAATAAATCTGATGTGTGTGTCCCACCACCAATGCTACCCAGGAAAAAAAGTTCCCGCCTGGACCTGATGTCAGCATGGTATGAATAACCCGGCTGGAGATCCCTTCCCCCTCTCTCTCTGCTGGGGAAACTTAACCCTATCCTAGCTGAACCAGGACACAAACCTAGAGACATCGTCATCAATATGGCCTCAGGCAGAAGAGCCATCTAACCAGACTCAACCTGGAAAAGATGGCACCTTTGGTTCAGCAAATAACTATCATGTATTTATCTCATGTTGCAGAGTCATAGATTTTTAAGTGAAAAGACATCATAGCCACCTATAACCACCTTCAACCTTAACCTATCTACACCATCACATTACATTAACTCAAGTAATACATTAAATATATGTACTATACCTATTGATACGTACATAGGCATACACCTCTTAACCATATTATACTTTTAGAGGATTAATAGTTTAATGGTCAACAGAATAACCACAATACCTGTACTAGAACAATTCCATTGGCATACCATGCATAACTATTCCTGCTAAACACAGAGGTGCTCACGTATCCTGAATGGACTCAGGTCAATTCAGCTCCTCATTTCTACATGTATCTACAGCCAGCATACCAGGTTATCTATTAGTCATACTTCTCAAATAAAATCAGCAACCCACCACATATAAGACCCATATGCGCTAGCTTCAAAACTATTAATTCCCCCTAAACTACTTGCACAATTTGCTCTTTTGTACCTCTGGTTCCTGTATCAGGGCCAGCATACTACAAGTCAAAGAATGTCATCCATTATTTTTTTTAACAGACCACGATTCTTTTTGGGTAAAAGATGACAACAAGAATTGTACATAAATGATACAGCACTGGGTAATTGTAATACTCCTTTTGCTCCAGAAGTTAGTTCTCCTCAACGGTTCAAATCCTCCTTTTGCTTTTGGTCAAATTTTGCTTAGATTCACTTTGGATCTTTTTATACCTTTTCCTGCCAGATTAAACTCTTACTACTATCAGAAATATTTTTTTCCACATAACCAACGTGCAAATTGTCTCCAGGTCATTTGACAGATCAACAAATTGGCTGTACTTTTCCGTTTCTACAGTGAAGCATATTTTGAAGACTTCATCATTACATCTTTCCAGAATTGCTTCCAATTCCTTGATATCCTTTTAGAATTACAGATATTCATTCTGGACACAGAATTCCAGTAATGGTGCCATTAATGTTGCCTTACCACTTTTATCATGTTCTCCTGCTTGCGAATCAATTAAGGATCATGTTAGCTCACTGAAAGAAATCAGGTTCAGCTGGTTATCTACCATTATAGTTATTTGTTGGCAATCTTGACACAGAATCATTGTTCTCAACAGTAGCTTTTCTCATCTTACAAATACTCCTTGTTTCTAGATGATAGAAGACCATGCACTTGTCTGCATTAAAACCTATGTCTGGATCTGAACTCCAAGCAATCCAAGTCTGTACGACTGACCTGTTCTCTGTTTCATTTACCATTCCACCAATAGGTCACACCCAGTCCTCTGATTGACAGTAAAAGGAAATAGATTTTTTTTTTTATATATAAATTAGTTTAATGCGTGAGGCCATGACCCAAAGCCCATTAGACTCACTGAAAGAATTTCTGTTGAATTTAGGGAGCTTTAGATGGGGTTCTCAGTCAGTTGCAGTTCTGCTGGTTTTGAAATTATCCTGACTCCAGGACTGAGCAGAATACATTTTTTTTTTTTTTTTTTTTTTAATTTCCCCCAGCAAAGAACAGCTGAACCATCCAGGCAGTATGGAGTCAAAAGATGGCTTCAGAGCCCACACTGGAATTAAAAATAATTTTCACTAGCTTAACAAGCTAATATTCTGTGCATCCAGCTTCTGGAAGTATCCATATGCATGGTCTTAATATGTTGTGTTTTTTCTTAAGGAATAAATCTGTTTGTTCAATTATTTTTCTTTAATGACACTAGTGAAAGGCATGATTTGATAATCCTGAGTCAAAATTCATGCAGATAGTGAACTTTGTGCAAAACTACAAAATTTCAGATTTTCATTCAAATGTGGGATATATTTTTTAAAACACCAAGTAATCTTATTACACATTTTATAATCTTAAAACACTGAATAGTTGTCCTTGTTTCAAATAACTCTAGGAATATAATTAAGAATCCTTAATAGATGGAAAGTCTCTGATAAAGAAAAGAATAAGGATTTTCATTCAACTCAAGTTTCCTGAACCTCAGTTTCCAATAGGAAGTGAAATGTATTTCATTTGAATTCGTCTTGCCTATATGAATTACAGATTTTTTCAATGACTTTTCCTTAGTGTTTTTATGGGTAGCATCTGATGTAGTAAGTCCCTGATCTCAGTTTAGATTAAGACACCTGTGTAATGACTACTAATAATTTTTCAATTGTAAATAAGCTGTTACAGAAATAAAAAGGGGTTACTTTAAGGTGAACATTCTTCAGCATTGGCTTGAAGCCATCTTCAACAGTCAACTACAGAAAGATATATTGGTCAGATGACTTTCATATGTATAGCACAAATTAAAATCCCAGTCCTGGAAATTTATGTAACAATAGAACCCTAGACCATGTCTACATCTAGATTGTTGTAGAGGACAGCCTGAATCCATGTGAATTTAAGAACTATAGCAACCTGCCTCAGGCCATGAGATACTCCCCCATTTTTTCCCCAAAATCATAAGTAGGGGGTTTAAAAAGCCTTTACTGTATTCTTTTATTGGTATTAAAGATAATACCTACAATTTTCTCCCTCCCAGTGGCAGGAGACAGAAATTTAGTTGCTAATCATTGCCTTTGTGCTTTGGCACACAAGGCTGTAACTTTCAATATCAAAATAGTTGAGTAAGATAATTACACTGATCCTAAAAGATTCAATGCCTGTAGTCTTTCTTCAGTGCATTCTGTATTTATATCAGAAATTAAGCTTGTCTTGTCTGCTTGCTGTGCTGTGCGTGGGTTCTTAACCTCCTGCTAAGATCCTAGCTATTGATTTGGGTTGGCTCTCTCTTTAGCTGCCTGGCATGATGCATGATGCCTTATTTCTCACAAAGTATTAACTACCTGCTTGTGAAAATTGGGGCTTTTGCTGGTACTTTAAGGTGGCCACCAAAAGCACGTCTTTACTAGTTAGCTGAGAATACTGCCTTAATATAGGGACCTAAAATCTGGAAATTGTTGGTGGCATGCAGTAACTTGAGCAATGACAGCAGTTGTTCTGCCCTTTGATGAAAATTGGGTGGATAGTATTCCTGCATGTTGATAGTTGGTTGTCAGTGGATTTCATTGAAACTTCTTATGTTTGTTCCCTGAAATGACTTTTAATTTTTTTTCTGGAAGAAGATTTACATATGATCAGATAACTAAGTTTTGCATGTGGCCCTATATAATAAATCCAATATATAGATATCTCTGTGTGACCTGTTCTTCTATTGCACTGATAATTTGCCATTCAGCAGTTGTATTTTTATTTGGACATTCACCAAGTCTGCTATGAAGATACAAGGGGAGAGAGTGCTTTTTTCTGTGTTTTTTGATAGTGTTCAGATATAAGGAAGGAGAAGTGACAATTGTAGTGACAATGTAGGTGCTGTTCAAAAGTTTCACTGGGCAGTTTCAACAGGTGAAACGTCATGGCAGAAATAGCCAGTTAGGCAGTAAATGAAGAAGGAAAACCAGGCAGATTGTCAGAAATGTGTTCCTGGCTGAGTAACAGATACCCACTCTGACAAGCATGTGTGTAACTACTTCTGTGAGTGACACTGCTGAAATTAAGGGGAGGAAATATCTAAAAAGGAAAAATATTACTACAAATATTTTTTTCAGTATTTCAGCCTTCAGTCTATAGAATACGTTGGCTTTTACTGCTCAGCTTTACAAAACACTTCAAGAAGTATTGATGTAGCAGAGTCAGGAATATGAGTAATTGAGCAATATAGACTCGTACAGCTCACATTTGTATGACTCATAAAATTCAGGCTATGAAAAGTAGGAGAAGCTTTAATGCAAGGAATAATGCAAACACTTCTTTCGGCTTTTTTTTTTTTTTTTTTTTGTTTTTTTTTTTTTTCATTGATAGCGTTGAATGACAAAAGATTTCCCTATTCTGTTCTATATTTTAAGGAGGAAAAGTAATTTACAGCTCCACCTTCAGTGCTCTGCTTAGCAAAGACCAAGGACAAATGCAGATCCTGGAGCCTCCTCCGGTGCAGGTTGCAAGTAGCCACTAGGAGGAGCTGACTGCCTTAAAGCGGAGGTAGCGGATTGATTTACTAACAATTCCAATAAAAAGTGTTAATAAAATGAGTTCAGTACTAAAAGTAGTGCTAAGCTAAGATAAAGTTGAAGTATTTATACATTATTTACAATGGTTACTTAATAACTTGTGGGATAAACGCTCTGTTTAATACTAATGTACTTCCAGACAGCAGAGATAATCAAGGGCCTGATTTCAAAACAAAACTCAGAACACTGTTCTCTCCTAATAGATAAGATCTAAGTCATGTCAGTTCCTTAGGAAGAAATGTCCTGTATTTTATTCATTAGTGTGGAACACAGATAAAATATCTGATTGAGTAAAAAATGAAAAAGTCTCAGTTCTGTATGCAGTTGCATATCAGTGTGCGTTAAGCCAGGTGGCCTTGTTCATAAGCATGGATATGGGACAAACCAGATTCTATTTTCCTTAATAGCCTTTTTTGCTGCATTATAATCTCTTTATATATTTAATACCATAAATAAAATAGTGTCCAGAACTATAAATAAAACACTGGCATAGAGGGAATATGCCAAAAGTGATCTCTCAACTTGTTTCTTAGCATCAGTGACATTGTTAAAAGAAAACTCTCTTCAGTGCCATACTAGAATGGATAAGGGAGCAACAGTTTCATACCTCCCCAGACCAGCAAACACAAATAGTCACACTGGGAAAGTTACAAATGGGGTTACTCTTAATGATTCCTATCAACTGAGACTTCCTTTTTCTCCTCCTTCACATGGAATTTATTGCTTATGAAGATGCCAAAGTAATGATGCTGACATCCTATTAAAATATGTTTTGGAAAAGGTTGCATATTTCAACCAGAGATCAAGCATCATGAAGTAAGTATGAGGTATTGCTCCTCTACCCTAATGTACAAGACTGTGAGTGAAGATTGGTGTTTGGCCTATGATTATAATCACTCATATTTAGTCTGGCAAAGTACACTACAGGGCAAATGCATCTTGGAAACAATGTCCTTGCTTCTTTAAAAAAGGAAGGAGAAAATTTGATTCAGAATGGTAAATATAAAAATTTTTTTTTTTTCTTTCTGTAATTTAATGAGAATCTTGAAATAAAAAATATTGCAGCTACTAAACCATAGCCCGAGAAACTTGGTGAAACAAGGTTTATTTTAGAGATCTGGAAAAAGAAGGAAGGAAAGAAGATAATCTAGATTCTCTAAAGGCAAATTTCAGTGAGTGTGGAGATGATTGCTATGAAAAATGGGCTAAGAATATTCTTCTTTGGATAGAGGATGATAATGATCAGGGTAAAAACAGACAGCATGAGCTGACCATCTGTATTCAACAAAAATATATTTTTTCCATATTCAAAAGTACACTGCTGTGAATAGGAATCTTTTCCACACTAATGTAATTAATATTAGTACAAGAAACCTGTCTCCTCTTTGTTTACAAGCAAGAAAAAATACAACAGTAGTGACAAAGTTAGAGCATGGTTTCAAAGCAGCTCTTTGCTCTATGTGGAGGCAAGTTGCTGCTGATCAACAGAATACAGTTTTTAAGAAGGAAAGATCTCTACTCCCAATGCATTCAGGCAGATGATCATCTGCCTGGTACAGGTTGCCCTGTGACTTCAGGGTAGACTGAGGAAGGCTGGAAACTGCTGCTTTTCACAGAGGTAAGTTCTTGATTTGTGGGGAAGAAGCAACTCAACTCCTACTATTAGTGAATTCAAAATACCAGGGTTACAAGGATCTGGGCTTTCCAAAAAGGCAAGTATCTGCATTCAGAGCTTGGTGGGGGCTTCATGAGTCAGTATGTTATCTTTGGGGAGAAAAATAACACCCAAAACTCAGATGAGAACTTCCAGCTCCTGCTTCATTGTCAGCTCAGCTGAGGTGCTGCCTGAAGTGTCTCGGTGTGCCCAGACCTTGCCAAACTCAGGCTGGGTCAACCAAGGACAAGATCTTGCTACACTGAAAATTTATATACATGGTGTCATAGTTTCTATTCAATTAGGATGTCAGAGTTGCTGGTATGTGGGATCTAGTTACTGTCACTTTGCAGGATCTTTTAACTGTGAAGGGCATTGATCATAACCTTTTTACTTCCATTAAGGTCAGGAATCCATATAGCGTACCTGCCTGTTGCAGATGCCTTTCTTTTGGTGGGAGGGATCCCCACTCCTGATGAGGTGGTGTTGCAAGAAGAGCTGGCAGCTATGCCTGTGGGTGGCAGAGGGTCTCAAACCACTTCATAATACTGACTCCTAATGTGCTTACTCAGATATTCTCAATTCCTTCATCACTGGCAAAATTGGGAAGCTCAAAGTAAAAAGATGTTGATACAGCACACTGTCCCACATCAGCTATTTCACCTACAAACCCCAACTGTCTTTAAGAGTTCTTTGTATACAGACACTCCACTAGAAAATGAAAGAAGAAATCAAATATCCAGACTAAACATTTTTGAAAGGAGAAAAGGACAAAATATTTTTCTATTGGTGTTTCTCAGAAAGCAGGCTGTTCAGTCCTTCATGGTGGGGCTATATACTCATGCGAAATTGGTTAACTTAACTATGGGCAAAAGTGATGGCTGGCCTAGTACCAAAATTATTCTCTCATTGTGAGATCTGGGAAGAGGTGTCATTGATACAACCTGATGCGTGGGAATATATCTACCACCAAGCACACAATTTTCCCACTCACTCTGTCGCCTGACCTGGTGTAGAGAAAGAAATTTAAGACACTTAAATGTGGGTTTATGGTGCCATTTTAGCTCTCTCTCCTGTTAGATCTTGTGTTGCATCTGTCATTATTATGCAGAAGTATCAAACCCCCTAGGCTGTCGAAAATGTCACTTAGCCTCTGTGGAGTCTCTCCTATTAGAATTCCCATAAGGTGCTCTCTTGGATCAACTGGTGAGTTGTTGGCAGGTGAATATCAATGACTCTAGCTGTGGTGGCTGAAATACTTGCCATCTCTGGCTGCCCCCATGGCCAGTCTGGCAGATTAGAAGATAGCTGAACACCATAATCACCCAAAACCAAAGTGGCTTGGCTAAAATGTCATTAGTGTCTTGAGTTAAGCAGCAAGGCTTTGCAAGAAGCAGCTGAGAGATGGGTGTGAATTGCACTTCACTGGTATAAAACCTCAAGCATAATATTTGCCTTCAGAACTTCTATATATACCTGTATTTCATAGCATAATTTTCCTTGCATAGAGAGCACCTATTTATGTTAACCTGAATAAACTGTAATTTGAACATGATAAAATAATAGAGAACAAGAAGTCTCCATGACAGTGGGAAACATTCTTTTGGACTAAATTTGCTGGGCTTCTTAATGTGGTTCCACTGCCCACTGACAGAAAAAGATCCTTCAAACTAACAGCAAAGTCTGAATAAAATCCAAGATTAGTCACTAACAGAAACATGTCAACTCTTCATTCCTCTTTGGATGAGGCTTAGTGTTTAAAATAGAGTTGGCCTAATTTTGTTTGTAAAATCTCTTATTCTTTTTGTCTAAATTTTCATGCAAGAGTTTTTCAAATTAAGTCTCTCCCATCTCAGTACAGGAATCTTTCCTTCCTCTTCCCTTTACTTTATAGGAGGGTAACTTGACAGGTTCCAGTCTGTCAAGCTCTTTAGCTCTTATTCCACTATAGAAAATAAGGCAGCTGGGATAAAATCAGGTAATAAAATGTGCCAGAGTCCAGTGTCAAATATAGCTTATGTGACTTCAGTCAAATACAAGATTTTCACTGTGATAAAGCTTGATTTTGCATCTGTTTGTATTTTATAGACAAAAAAATGTTACTTGTAGATACCCTTGATTTAAAACATTTTTGGCTTATCAACTTTTATTTGAAATAAAACTTCTAAAGTAAATGTAACTTTTCTTGTGTGGAAGTTGCATATTATAGTTAATGATCCAAATCCTAAATCCTTTGTGGGCCTTGCTTAGTTAAAGCTCCCACTGATCTCAGTGGAGGCTGAATTACTGCCTCATCAGTATTACTAATAGCAATTCTAAACATTGTTTTAAGAAAACAATACAAACTCCCTGAATAAATTCACCGTGTGAGCACATAAAGCTGATGGTATGATGGACTGGGAAGTGCCAACCTTTTCCACAAATGATCCTTGGTGTCACAGCCACTATTATATATGAGAAGAGACCTTTTAAGAAGCTGGGTAAACTTGATGCATCCAAAATCATTAAGCACCTGTTCCATTAATGACATAGAATTTGTCCTGTGTACAATTGCAGCAGTTTCCATCTGACGGTTCATCTGAGAGAATTGGACATAATAAGGAGGGCAGAGGTTCTCAGCTAATGAGCAAGTCAAGGTTCTGATCTATTAGGTTAGATAGAAACTACCCTGTCTTTGAGACTTAAAATAATTCCAGGGCTTTGGCCTTGTTTTCAAACATTATTAATCGTCAGTGGCTTAATCCTGCAGGAATATTCACCTGAAATCAGTGGAACTATTCACAGGAGTAAAAGATGTACTATCAGGACACAGAAGTACAGTACATTCCCCATGACATCATTAAGTCTTCCTCAACCTCTCAGCCCCTCTTCCTCAACATGCTGGCTCATCGTCATCCAGAGGATGAGTTTGTTTAGTTATGCTTAGCCTTTCCATAGTCTTCATGAAATGTACTAATTGAAGAGTGATTCTTTATAATCTGAATTCTCAACTAGTAGAAAAGCAACTTTTATATTTTCTTTCACAAAAAGTTCTGTTCTTATTAAAGTCATAGCTAAACATGCTTAGGTGAATCTTTTTTCTTTCTTTTTCTTTTTTTTTTTTTTTTTTTTTTTTTTTTTTTTTTTTTCCCAAAAATGTCAATATTATCAAGTTTATAATTTCTCTTTACAGAAATATTAAGGAAAATGTCTGTGAAGATTATTATTTTCATGGGAGAATACATAAGTTCAGAGAGGAAAAAACTCCAGAAAGTATATTTTGCAGATTTCAGTCACCATGTAAAAAAACCCAAAATAGTAAATTAAAACTGCAGAAAAATTTGGCCCAGTTAAATAGTGACTAACAGAGTTTGGGCACTGTGCTACAATGATGTTATCCTGGAGCTGCTTTGGTCACTTCTAGTTTGTACCGTGACTGTGTCATGACTCATTTCATAATGTATATTGGCCATGAGAAAACCGTGCTAAAATCTCACAAGCACTTATCTCCACCTGACCTCTGAAATGCAGCCACCAAAACAATAACTGTTGATGTGAGTACCAGACTTTCTGCTACTAGTTTTTTGAATGAGACAGTGATTTATTCTTACCATCATGTAGTCTGTTAGAGAGGTGGTTGAGGTTTGGTATACTTTGGATGTCATACTACTCTGAAGTCATTACTATTTTAGAAGGAAGAGTGAGAAGAGGAAAATCAACTGAAGCTGCACACATGTAAATGGTAGTAATTGAGAGAGTGCTGATAGGCCCACTGTAATGAAAGACTCCAAAATTACAAGTTGAACTGAGGACACAGACATTGTGGTTAGAAGGGCCTTTACAGACATCTCTTTTGTGAGTCAGGCCTAGGAGGATTGATGTGAAGTATAGTGTTTGGTAGGTCACATGTAACTGCTTGCCCATTATTGAACAATGCCTGAACCTCCATTGATTGCACTGTTGTAATGAGCTCTCCAGTTAAGGGGACACATGAGATACTAGTTTTGCCACAGGTAGCAGATGTTCCCTCTATGAAATTACAGTAATATGATCTGTAGTTCTTTTTAAAAATGGATGAAAAAAAATACAGCACTTTTTTTTCCTCACTAATTCTCATGCATTTGCATGTAATATACATAGCCCTGTGCCGAAAGTAACCATTCAACTGCATTATCTTCCACTGCCAGCACTGATCTTCAAGGTACACTCCTTCAAGTTGACACCCTTTGCCCTTAATCTAAGACTTAGTTGTGCTAGAAATGTCTGGCTTTCAGAATGATACAGGCATAGTTTCCTGATACAAGTACAATTTTCACCTCCAGAAAGCGTTTTGTCTGGATGGTTCATGCTGATAGAATAAGGTATACCATAAGGACTAAGCCACATTTTGTCAGTGTAACCATCTAATTAAAGTATTCGGTAGATAAAAAATGATGTTACAGAATCAAACTAAAAGTTTTGAGTGTCAGCCTAGCTTAAGAGAGAGAGTCAGTTGCTGCTGGCCTGACTTAATATGTACCATTAATAAATACTGTGTCAGACTGGTCTGTTAAAGTGTCACCAACTCCTGTATCCCTTGGATGGCACATGCTGAAGACTAGCCCGCCTTACAGATATGTTCTCAGGCCAAATAGATATATGTAATGTAGCGACAAAAGATTGATTTTATTTCCTGTTACACAGCTTGAATTCTTCCCCTTTAAGTGCGTGACAAAAAAACCCCAACTATTTTGTGGCTACTAAGAGCAGCAACAAATTCTGGTTTTCACTTAATTTATTAAGCAACTGTGGTTTTACAGTGTAAGACAATATTCCAGAATGTACTAATATAGATAACTTTATTGCTACTCTATACAAAAGACTATGTATTTTTTATCTTGTTGTCTTTACAAAAGTGTTAAGAAATTATTTGCAATAATAGATCATACGGAGCCTTTTTTCAGAACCTGCTGACTGGTAGTTCTCCGACATCAACAGCAGCTTTGCTAAGGCAAAGTAAATGTCATAAAATGTTTTGTTCTACCGCAGACACTGGCAAATAATTGGCATCTGTTTTCTGTTGTCTAGCTGCCATTCTGTTTTCTGAAACAGAAGCTTCCATTTCTCATCTAATTCCTTGATGAATTCAGTCTCTTATGGGGTTGAATTGTTAGGAAAAATTGTTAGGAGAAAAATGCAAAACATTCTGGTAAAGGAAATGTAAAAAGCTTCATAGTGATTTCCATGTAATTAATTGTTCAGACTGGTTGGGACTTCTTAAAATAATCCCAATAAAAACTCAAGAATATTTATCTTGACAACTGGAAAATTCTTCAGCTAAATAATATAATTGCTTCTGGTTTTGTCTGGATAGTCTTGATAGATTCCATTAGAATTCAGTTACTTTTGATATCAGCTTTACTATTTTACCAAAATACAGCGTACGTTCTCTGTGTAGAGTAGGTAGATTTTTCAATTGTGTCCAACTATTGGCTAACAGGATATAAAATATTTATCGATATACAAGAGTCCTTATTACAAATGCTTTAAAGCAGATAAAATAGCACTCTAACTTCAGGAATTCTTTTGGCTAAGCATATGAAATTAATACTCATTAACATGCTTTCAAATATACTTGCCAGAGTGGTAATAAAATCAACACCTTCTAATTTTTGTATTGAAACTAAGCCAAAGTGCATTTGGTCTTGTCACTACATAGTAGTGTGTGTGTGTGATACTTAAGATATCAACATAAACACTGAATAAAAACATAATTTCTATATTAAGTGAAAACTTGCTGCAATTGTATCATAAACTGGTGGTGTTCAACTTCATAAGCAAAATGCATGGTAAAGGACTAAGTGTCAAGCAAGAGGATAAGAGATGAGATCAGCTTTTGTTTTCGCACTTAAATGTTTTCATAGTTTGTCACTGTTAGATACCAAATAACACCCAGAAAGCTAATTCCAGTGCTTATACTTACTGCTTGCCATTTAGATAAAGTCTCAAATACTCATTTAAGTTTACAGGCAATATTTGCCTAGAGTAATGCATAATCAGATACATTTTCTCTATTATTTCAGATCAGACCAACATACGCACATTAACAGTGGAATCCACTCACAGCACACTTCATTTCAGTAAAATTCAAATTCTACAGCCTTATAAAATGAGTTGCAAATTTCATCACTGCTGTGAAACGAAGAAGATACAGTTTTAGATAATGTGAATCTGTGTTTATTTATAAGCAGTATCACTAAACATTTTGAAGATAAAAATACATAAATGCAGACAGATATTTGCTTCCAGACCTCTGAATCTGTAAGATTATATATCTGGGATAAGCTAAAATTTATTGTGAGATCATTGTCTTTTCATGTACAGTACATGTGAGACATATTTCTGTCTCAATCCTATCTTGTGGCCTTGTGTGAATTACTTTCTTTTTCTGTCTAGTCCCTAGCAGATTTAGAACCCAAATCACTGCAGATCTTTATCAGATATGTTACTGCAATTTCACAATTGTGGTCTAGGACTTATACGGCAATGACATGTAGGAAAAGAACACAGTTACTTTCTCAGACAGAGAGCTTTGATGTCAGCAGGAAAATGTGGAGGTTTTGTTTTGTAGAGCCCTTATTACTACACCATTTATGAGACAAAATGGCAATAATTTCATTTACAGAATTGTGAATCTGTATCATTGAAATAATGAGGTCTCACTGAAGTGATTCTCTCTCTCCCAAACCTTGCTGTTTTGGTTTTGGTCAAGAATAATTGGCTGAGGCTTCATTTTAACTTTACTGTTAGTTACCCAGCATCCTCAGATTTGACCTTTTTCATCAGTCTCAGTTACTGCTCCTAGTTTTACTGTATGCTTACCTCTCTCATTCTGTTTTACTTCCTCCTCCTTTAAAACTTCCATTACAAAATCATTATAGTCTGTGCCAAGTAAATTCTTGGTAAAATACTTTCTATAATGCTTTCAACTCTTCTAATATCAGAACATGGACTGCAGCATTTCAAACTGATTTGATATTTTAATAATTTTCCTATGTCTTTTTATTCTAGTTCAATATTAAGAAGAACAAAGAAAAAGAGCAAAATCTGTGTTATGAAGAACAAGTGCTTCTATTTTTTACAGATTTTTTTTATATATTATGCCTTGTGCTTCTGTTTGACACCTGAAGAAGAGTTAGTCTCCAAAGCTTTTCTGTATTTTTTTTCAACTTTACAAGCTGATCTAATAAAAACAATTTTAACAACCTTTTCTTTTAGCCCTCATGGCTGCTGCAGCACTATCACTGTGTTAGTGGTATTCATTTTTCTACTGTGATTTATAATAAGCAGCTTTTGAACCGTTATCAAAATGTAAATATATTGTTACCATTTTATCCATCACGGAAACAGCCACATAAAAAAGTTTACCCTGTAGCAGAATCTTATTCTGTGTGAACACTCTGGCCAATTGAAGTTTGTACATTTTTCTATGAAGTGCAAATCATGCAAGGAAATTGTTGATATGCTATGACTCGATAACCATTAAGCTGCCGTATACACCTAAAGACATATAGTAGCATAGCATAATTCAGTGAAAAAGCAAAAGGTTGAGTAGTTTGGATTTCTCAGTTTATTGTAGCAGAACTGGTTCTAATAAATTTTGGGGTGTTGTCACCTGAATTTTACTTTGTGAACAGATTTATGAGTTATTTTCATAATACAGAACCTAAAACTTGTTGAATTTTTTATGCTGGAATATTAGTCAGATGTATACTGCAGTGTTTCTGGTATTCACTTTTTTCCCACTGAAAATGTTACAGCCCTACATTATCTAATAAATTAATTATTTTAATTCCCCTAAAATTTCCTTTTTTGAATTAATTAAATGGAAGTGATATATAGCATGGTATATTGATTTAGAAGGTGCAGTTTATTCATCCACCTTCCCTCCTTTCAGGATGGGGTATATGCCATCTAAATCTCTCATAACACTTATTGGCCATATTTCTTCCTGAGTAGTAGGTTTATCTGTGGTATCTGTGGCGTTCATATGAAATAGCATGTTTATTCAGGATCAAGAACTAGAATTTCTATGAGAAGCATGCAACTGTGATGAAATGTACCTTTAATGTTTAAATAATTCAAATCAAAGCATTTTTGGAGATTTGGACAAATTTGGAGAGAAAAAAATTCTACACTTTCACTCCCCAAAATTAAAGTGAATGGTTTTATTTTTGAGGTTTATTCATTGCATTTTGGTTGTTTTGACTTGTTATTATTTTATTATTTGACTTATTATTATTTCCTTCTACCATCTGAAATGACTGATTTCTGTCCCCAGGTAAATTGCTTCCTTTTCTGATGGCTGTCTTTTTCTTGTAGATCAGAGTTCCAATATGGCCATGCTCTTGAAAGGGAAGCACTGAATACACAGCTCATTTATCAAGGCAGAAGTGTTTAACTATGACCTTAAGCACATGCTGCTGCTTGTTAGTTTAACTGAAGCTACACAAACACGATAAAAGGTAACTGACCTTTATTCTGTGCTCTAGGTATCTGTTTGATGATGATCTCACTTTGTCCAGAGGTTTAACAAGTGTTTACTTTTTAACTAACTCTCTGATTACATGATCCTCTTTTCCCCGACTCTCTTCCTTCATCATACGATACAGCTTTTTCTTAAGTCTCTGACATTTCAAGTGAGGGTCACTGTATTTATGCAGTGCCAAGAACTAGGAACAATCTTATGTGCTGAGTGTGCTCTTCCCCATTGTTCTGCAAATTAGTCAACATGAAACTAAATAGTGATAATGTGTTGTTATGATTAAGGTTAATAAGCTACTGATTATCTCCATAGACTACAGTACCAGACACATTATTTAAATGGATTGCTTTGTTGAACTAGTTGATAAAAGATCCAAATTTCCTCTTGTTGTGATAAAAGATGTTATAAGCCTTTAGAGGGATAGGGAAGCATTACATGACAGGAACAGTTTACTCTGTTCAATACATTACATATTTATCTTATAGTGATTATAGCGCACTGTAGCTCCAGAAAATATTGCCTGGTAACAAAAAGATGCTGCTCTGTGTCTCTGAGACTAAGCCACCTGAAAAAAAAAAATCAAACTGTCTTAAGCAACCAAATATTACCTTTTTGGTGCATGCAACAATTTTAACAAATGTTCAATTAACCTTGCTTTCTAAACTCGATAAACATATGAAAGGCCACTGCTTGTATGTAATCGGGTCTTTACCAGCAGTGATCTAAAAATTAATTCAGTAGCTCGTCAACTATCTTTCAGGAAAACCACTGAAGAGAGAGCAGTTTATAAACTTCAAACAAACAAAAACAAACAAAACCCCCCCAAACATAATTTTAGCTATTTGGCAAAACTAGCAGTCTGTAAAAACACTTCCTAACCTTCAAAATTAACAGAAGTTTTTTTAAAGAACAAGCTTAAGGAAAACCCTATATATGTTTATAGGATACATAAATCTCAGATCAGAGATTATGGGTAGATTTTTTTAAAATTATAATTTCTTGGCCAAATAGTAGTTTTGCAACTCATTTCAGATCATCTGCAATATTGAAAACATTGACCAGAATATCTTATTCTTCTCTAGCTCTGGAAAAGGATAATTTCCTTTGAAATTCAGAGTCAAATCTAGATTTCTCCTAATAACAATGTTTCTTGCTATATTTTTCACTAAAAAAATAAACATCACAAGAACTTGGAAAAACTTTCTCTGACTTTTTAGCCAAGAGTTCTGAGTGCTACCGACTGGGTCATTACTGACAAGCTTGTATTTTTACGCTTTATCATGCTGGTTGACACATACCCCAAAGAAGAGTAGCTGAACATTGAGTTAAGAAAGGGCACCTGTTCTGCCAAAAAAGCAAGAAGCATTGTGCAAAAGTGCTTTGACAATCAATTATTAAGAATCCAGAGATGACAACTCATATACATGTATGTAAGTCGATAACCTTTGGGCACTTAAGCCCCAGGGATCACAGCAGACAGTGGCAGAAAGGCTCAAGGTCAGTGATAATGAAGTCAAAGTAAGTCTATCCCTAAGAATGAAAAGTTTGCAGTAGCTCCATTAAACTATACAGTGTACCATGTAACACCACATAAAAAAAAGGTAATTTAAATTTTCAACTTCCTCTCTTGCATTTGTTTTGAGAATAACTTCTTGCTTCTGTTCAACTTTTCGTTACAAAGCATGTTACCTCAGTTACTAAATTGTCAAGTTCCAATCATTTATTTTCAAATCTCTCTTGCTTACTTTATTATTCCATAACCAACTCCATATAAGACATAAATATGAAGTCATTCAAAAACCCAGGAAAAAATGGAAGCCTGGTACTTGACTGTAAGTATTTTTTAAGCATACAGGAAAATGCAGGTTGCATACCTTTATAACAGGGTGTTTGTGTGAGAGAGAAGTAGTAAGATAGTTACTTCTCTTCTTGTGCATTTTTAAAGATGGTGTAAAAATTTTCTTTTTCACAAGTGAAATAGAAATAAAATATTTCACTGTTAGGAGAATGCAAAATTAAAATTTAAGAGCTCCTGATGAAAATATTCAATTTTGCATGTGTAAGATAGGCACTTCAAAAAATAATGTGACAATATATGTCTCAGCCTGTCTCTCCTACTTAGGTAATTTATTAAATCTATATATATATATATCTATACAGAATAATTAGCTCAACAACACACTGATCACTGAAATGATCACTATTACAGTTAGAATGAAGAAATAACCTTTATAAAATATCAATCCAAAATTCACAGGAGAAAACCAGGGCTACAGAATTCACTTGTGGACAAGAATTCTGTAAATTATATGCCAGGTGTACACAAGCTGCGTTTTTATTTGCAGTACTTTAAAAGCTGTTGCCCATTACACTTTCACTAGCTAGATTAGGAGTAAAATCAGGTATTAAAATATATTAGACAGATATAAGCAAGTGATCTATCTTTTTCATTATGATAATTCTCTCTTTCATTTCCTCTGAAAAAAAAGAATTTCATAGAACAAATGTGAAACTTGTTTAAAACCTCAACTGAAAAGTGTAAAGGAGAGAGAGTTCTGGCTCTTTTGTCATTTAGAAAATACAAAGAAACCATGTTATTTAAAAAGAGCCAAGAAGCGTGGTGTCACTGTGAGAAGATTAAAGAAGACACTCTGTGTTTGTTGTGTGTCCTGTGCTATTACAGGGTTGGGGTATTCTACCATGTGAGACAAGTCATGTGTGTTCTGTGTATGTGCAACACACCATGGGCCATTAAATATAAAGGCATGAACTCTAAATCAGAGCCTTCTATAAATTGCTACACTCTGGGAGAATAATTTGGATAAGTATCATAACACGCTTGCCATGTTTTTACACTTTTTCTAACTGGCAGCCACTATTAGTCACTGACAAAGTTGGGACGTTGGACTAAATGGCTCCCTTTGAGTTCTTGACTGACTACAGCCTATTTATAGGACTTCTCTTGTCACAGGCCTTAGACAGTACAAATGGGACTTGGAGACACTGAGGCATCAGTTTTGTTTGCATTGGCAAATTCTGAGTGTAGTTGTGGTGGGAATAGAAGGGCCTTCTCCTTTGCCAGCCGTCTTTCTGTAACGAGTAGAAAGAGAATGGAAAAAGACAAGCCTACTGCTTGGGCACACTGGGGATATAAACTTCTCCTAAAGTATTTCAGAGCTGCTCCCTGGAACAAAAGGGGAGCAGGGAAAGGATGTCTCTTGGGAGTCATAATTCATGTTCCAGTCTGCTTATTGAATGGGGCAGCTCCTTGAAAGATTCATGGATTTTAAGGTCATTTATGATTGTCTTGCCTGACTTGTGTGACAGAAGCCATAGAATTTTATCCCTTCAGTGTTGCTTTCCAACCCATTAGGATTATATATTACCTGAAGTATATATGTACTTAATGATTCTCCAGTAATACAAGAAATAAAAAAATTAATGGCCATAAACACAGCAACTTGTCTGGTGCTACTAAAGTCCAGGGAGCACAGTGCTGCTTGTGAAGTTTTAAGTAATTTCAGAGGAAAAATAAATAATCTAATATTACGTTGAATGCTCCTGGTAGGCTTTCTTTGTGTAAATTGAAGGTGATGATGGAAAACAAAGCAGTCTGTCCTATTATCTTTGTACTTGGGGGAACAGTATCCATTTCCCCATCTGTGCTGGCAGTGCCCTTTGCTGAGTTACTGCCACAGATGTAAGCAAAAGGGGCACAGAGAAGAAGCAGAAGTGGCAGTATTATCATTGTAGAAGATGAATGTAGTGGCACTTCTAATTTATTTAGTATTCAGGATTTCGACTTTAATTAGGATTCTTTTGTCACATCATTCATCAAACGCACTTGAAAGAAATGGAAATTAACACCAAAGTTTCTGTTGCCTCAGGCATGCTTTTAGTACTTCTACTCGTTTTGGTTTATTGTTGTTCAGTTCAGTGAAATAGTTTACTTGTGATAGTTCACTTAGCTGTAACTGAATTTCAAAAGGGATAGAATGAACACATGCTCTTTAAAAGTGCTGTTTTGTGAAGCCCCTGTATTTTTTTTTTTTTTTTTTTTTTGATGACTGACTTCTGTGTTGTATAATGTAACATAGTATACCAGAAAGTAATTATCAAGCTAGCTAGCAGAGGAAGACTTTGTGACTGCTGGAATTCTAGTAAGTCACAGACTGTCTATTACTTATAAATTGCACTTGTGTTTAGATGAAATAATATAACTTACTTGCTGAAATCATTCCTGTTTAAGATAAATCTCAATGTATCTACAATAATACTGTCTACATGGGGAAAAGTTCCTACATTAATTTTTACTCCAACTCCATGACTGCCATTGTAAAATTTACACTGTCCTGGCATAATGGCAGCTGCGTTGATAAATGGTATTCCTTATATCCAGAGCTTCCAGCTCATATAGCAGAGGTTCAGTCAGACATTTGAGTGGAAAAAATGTTACCCAATATTACAGTCTGAGGTTACACATCTTATCATCAAGGCTACTACTGTCAGCACAAAAATCATTACTTGGTGTCCAAAACTCATGCTCAGTTTAAAATCAAAAGGTTTATTAAGCACGTATTCCTGAGACCTCTGTGATTAATGAAGCTTGGTTTGTGGTGCTTGTGGAGATGAACTGCAGAGTCTAAGCAAGTGCAAATTCTGACTGCAGGTTTTCCTGCAGTTTTGGAATTTGAGGGTGTCTTCCTTCTGGATTCTCTGGTGTCCAGTGGAATATGTAATTTTATGTAGCTTCTCCATAAGTAGCATCTCTTTCTTTCTTTCCCTCTTTTTTTGTGTTTTCTGGTTGCTGATTTTCAAAAAATCAATAGTGAAGTTCAAAGAAACTTTGCTCTTTCGTGCCATCTTCTCATATATACCTGAAGATTAAAGGGATGAAGTAGAAAAATTTTAAAATATCCACTCCCATATAATTTTTCACAGGAATGCTGCTGATACCCAATATTAATATTTTGGAGGTATTTAAAAATTGCATTCCTATTACTAAACCTTTTAAATAGGTCTAGAATATTTCTTCAGCTTTCCATCTACATTACTGGAGCTAGAAATTACACTTCATCAAGGAAGACATTCTCTTAGAAAACATTTGATGCTGCAGGTTGGATGTGGACTGAAAAGTTATAAGTATCACAAGCCTACAACACAGCCAGCACTTTGAAATTGAAGATAGGTTTCTGCTCTACAAAGTGTTTAGCATACTTTTCAAGGGAGCCATAAAATGATAAATAAGAATCGTTTGAGAAAACAAGAATTAAGTACAAGTTCATATACATCCTGGCTGAATCAACTGAATATTTAAACTAACATAAGTGGGAACAAGACCAAACTCCTTACAGGTTTTTGAACCCTACCAAAGAAACAAGACACTTTCTACACCGTCATTCAAATATGAGAAAAGAATGTGTTTCAGGAGCCTTTCTTTTCACTGACTGACTTCTACAGTATATTAACTCTCAAGTATAATACCGTATTTCTAAGAACTCAAAACATACATCTTAAGTATAACATACAAATAATGGAGTCTATATGTTTGAGTAAATTCAGCTAGTTGTAGATTGTTTCAAATAACTGGTACACTGAAACACAAGTATATTGGTGAAATTATTATGGACATTAATTTAATCTTAAGTAAAAACCCGGCAGCAGAAACTGGTTGTAGCAAAAAGATCTCTTTTACAATAGGACATCATGAATGCAGATTTTGTGGGTGCCTAAAGCCAGTTCTAAGTATAAATAAATTTTAGATCTGAGAATATTATCTATGCCTTGTACTTTGTAGCTGTCAGTCAGTATTTTTGATCATTAGCCATCTGTGATTATTTTAATTTTTGCCAGCAGGAGAAGGAACTCTTTTCCACCAGGGAGCTCTGTTATTACAATATAATTTATATGTAAAGAGCTCATTTCATTAGAGGAAAAAAAACCCACCAAACTTTTTACATAGGGTTTTTTTTTGGTGTTTTTTTCTTTTTTTAAAGTTTAAAAGAAACTTGTAGCATTAAAATATTTATTTCACACTCTTTTTGTAGTGATATGCTTGGTGTGGTCCATGTAAAAGCAATTAATATCTCACTGGTGGGTTAACGATAATACTGTCTTTACCTTAATCTAGAAACTGAGTCAATGATGGACCTGAACTATTTAACTAGAGAAATCACTATTTTTCAGCTCCACTTGAAATTACTGCATTTTAGACCGTAACTATGTCTTTACCACATGATAGTTAAAATCCTTACAGGGTCATTTTAGATCTGCCTCCCATCAGTCTGTTGAAAGAATGACTTTATAATGACCTTGGTTTTACTAGGAAAGACTTGCTGAAACAAAAATGTTGCCTCTCCCTGATTTACTAAAATGAAACTCTGCCCAATGTTATAGTATAAAGCCTTATTTTTATTGGCATTATAAATGCTGACATTATGAACCAAGTGGGTTAAGCTGGTTCATAAGAATACTGACATAAATTACTTTATAAACTTTACTTAGCTAATTCTAAGGTTTTTTTTTTTTTAAATATCCCTATTTGTCAATGGTGCCAAGTACCTGTTGCCACTATTTTCAGTCTCACATCTTGGAGGTTTTAATATTTGAAAGTATACAGGTGAATGTAAAAATAATATCCACATCACTATGGCTGTCTACACATGATGTCTATGGTTAATATCCTCAAAAGGCAATGGAGTTCTGTGTATACCTAGAAGAGTTCCTATGCTTTTATATGTGTATTCTGTTTCATGTACCATAACTGTGGTACAGATAATGTCTGTATTTTTAGCTCTTTCACAGATCTGCAAGAATCCAGTTCTAAAAGCGATGAAAATTGACTACTGCAGTTGAATTGCCTTTTCTTGGTATAACTAAACTTTGAGGCTGTAATTACATTAAGTTCTGAAAGTAACTTACATTACGTATTTGACTGCTGAATTTGATTCAATTCCATGATCTAACATGTAAGGTCAGATGAACAGTCACTGTCACTTGTACACATACTTCAGCATTTACAGAGCATTTCTGATTTACCTTACCTGATCATATGGATTTATGACATACAGATATGCTGCACAAAATAGATCTTCCTACAACTTCAATTAGTAGGATGAAGTGAATTATAGTAAGCAGTGTGAGAATTAGTTATAAAAGCTCTCTAATTAAAATAAAAATACATTGTGAGGACATATTTTTTTTTCTCTGTAGTTATATTGTAAGGCAAACAGCAAGAAGGAAAAAGATACATTTAAATAGAAAGAAAATTTTAATGTAATAATTAGTTGCTTGTACTAGCAATTACAATTGGACTCAATGTTCAAATCTTGCATTTTCAGGTACCTTGGATTTCTACATACACACATACATACATACATACCACCTTCTATTTAATGCGACTTGATTCTTCACGAGGAAATCCCTAAGCAATAGTATTACTGGATTTCTTTTCTCCCCCTCCTCACTCTCTTTTTTTATGCCTAGTGAGGGATTTGCTTTTTAGCATTTTCAATGCTGTGCAATACAAGGTTATCTCTTGTAGTCTAGTAACTTACACTATCAGTGCAACTCAGTAAGAGTACATATGTAAGGCGAAAATCCTGTCTTGAGAATCAGATGACCACACTACAAATAATGGAGTGGGATGTAGGGAGATCAGTTACCTCAGGTTAGCAGTCTCATGAATTGAGAGCTCTGGACTTCCATGGCTGATTCTGTTTTGTTTAGAAGCCAAATCTATTCTGCGACTCCCGCAAAGTAAAGAGGAACGGCTGGGACATTCAATTCAGAAGTGCGGGGGGGGATCTAACATAAAACACTAACGTAGACACACCTGCAACTCCCCTGAGATCTCTGCTTCTCTGTCATATTCACTGAACTTGGCCAATGAGTATGTTGGTGTAAGGATAGGAATAGATCATACACACATCATAAATACATAACCCACCTCCTTAACAAATAGCCTAAAAAGTGACATTTAAAAGGTTTAATGAAGATAACATTCCATAAGCACCTCTGAATGTATGCTAAGTTTTAGATAAAAATAAATTTTGAAAATTGTAATAACTTGCAATTTGTATAGTAAATGAAGAAACAGAAAAACTGATCAGTACAGGGTTTTTTGCATTTTTGACAAAACTGCCTTCATAAACTATCCTGGTTCTGCTAAACAAAAATATCCTTGGGACAAGCTGAAAGTAATTCACTTTTTACCACTTTATTGCCAAATTTGATTTGATTTGATTGAATCTATATTTATCGTCATGTGGCTCCTGGAGCACTCACGAACTTTCATAATTCCAGTCTATCAGGGCAAATCTGCAAGTAAAAAAACTCACTTTTATCAGCAGGTATTCAACGAATGGCAGGTGGCAAATAAAGCACTTAGTGAATTGTTTTAATTGCATTTCTCTCCCATCTCCCAGAACCTGAGAAAGTTTTAGAAAGCTGGAGAGGAGCAGGACGGATTTATTTGCTGCTTTCATTTTGTTCCAACACTGCTTGCTTTCAGAAAGACTTACTGATATAATTTCACTGCCTTTCATGTATGGATGGCATTTAAACTGGTACAACAAAAGGTATATTGTAGAGATGTACATCACAACAAATATGAAAGCAAAGAGCTAAATTTGCTTCACCTACTCAAGAATATAAATGAGCTTTTAACCTGAGTCAGCTGACATGGAGTGGAGAATAAAATCATTTTCTCCTGGGAATTAAATAGAAATTAAGGTTAACAGGTTTAGCTGTAGTTACATTTTCTGCCATTGGTTCATTTCATAGAGTTATGTTAATACAGTTCTACAAGAAAATCATTAACTGGAAAGTTCAGTGTTCAGTTCAAAAACTTTTTGGACTTACACTGTTGTTCTTACTATTTTTTCTTGTTTCATGCAAAAAAGAGAGCACAGAAGATAATGCATACTCCGTATTAATGAGTATTTAAGGTTGGGCTGGTGATTCTTGAACATTCCTCAGTGAATGAAACTGCTGAAGTTCCCTACACATAATCTTTGCATATGGTTGCAGCAATTTTTTAAAAAACACTTAATTTCAAAATAATCATGTTTCATTTCTTTATTTTCAAGGATTTTGACTGGGATCTCTAGATTTGGTAAATATAGCCTGTGAAATAGCAACCTTATTTATGTGACCATGTGAAGGAACCTTTTGGTGTATAGCTATGGCAAGAAACTTTATCCTGTAGTAATCTCATACTGCTGAAGTATCTCCATAGAGCCATAAAGAGTTAGTGTAATCTGGAGATATGAGCAGACTGAGGATCAAGGGATGGTAATTATAATCCATTCTTGTTTGATCTTTGCAAAGTGAGGTGAGTGATACCTGCATGTTCCTAAGAAAACCATGCAAAGTAAGATTAATTGTGATAAAGGATAAATAAAGGAAAATATATGGATAAAGAGTTCAATTAAAAAAAAAGGTGAAACTAGAACTTGATTTCTCTTTGTTGCTCAGAATTCACACGGAGACAGTGTGTCTGAGACCTGTTTCATTTTTTGAGTTTTAATTGTCCAATGTTGCACAGCATGAATTTCTGCAACACACAGTTGGCTTTAGATGGCATTTGAGAGAGCTTGAAAGGGTAATGAAGTGCTGTCTGCAAAGGATGTCATCCGAAACAAACAACAAGAAAAAATATCTGAGAATACTCCTTTTCTAAAGTCAGGATTGAACCAGCATTTCAGGACCAAGCCGACACTTCAGGGTAGATGCCTCAACTTGGAGGTTTTCCATTAAGATTAAGAATGGTGTTGGTTCTATTATTTTATACTTTTTACTTTCCCCTTTCTCCCAGCCTGGCTTTATAGTTCTTCTCCGTGTCTCTTTCTTTATGGAACATGTAGCCATGCTATGTTTTCTATCAGGAGAAATACCACATTTGAGTTTTTCTAAAGTGATGTTAATATTTCATACAATTGTCTGAGCTGTAACTGTTACATTTTCTAGCCTTTAGACTTTAAAAAGAAATAACACTTAGAAAAATGCTTTTGCTACAATTTAGCTTGTCCACCCAATGTTCGTTTGCTTATGTGTGTTAACTGTCAGGTACCTTGGAAAGACCTGGGATTCCATAACCCGCAGAAAGGCCACAAGAGAGAATTTTCTCGTGAAGATTGATGGAGTCCTCTTGCTCAGGTTCTGAGGGAGGTGGATGGTGTGTGAAGAGATGAGGACTAACATGTTTTCCTTTCCATTTTCAATTAAAAGTATAAGCTACTGAAGATGGTGTTGTTCTCCTCCTGTTGTTCAAATGATCTCAAATGTTAACTCAGAAGAGTTCAATATTCGGCTGTGCTACAGCCTTCTTGAGCAAGCAATCTGATGTTTCATTTCCCTATCTTTGAAAAAGGCATCTATTCACATATATTTTAGGGATTTTATTTGAGTAAATGTATGTAAATACTAATGTTCTTAAGAGGATTACATTAAGATATATAAGAATTTCCCAAGATGTCTCTATACTTAATACCTTTAGATAAAGACTGTAGCCTATAGTCAAATCTGAGTTTACAGTTTACTCTATTAGGAATTTTGCCTGACTGTGAATGAAAAAACAAGTTATTACTCTAAAACTTAACAAGATACTTTTATTCCTACTTTATGGTAAAGTAGGAAGTTTAGCTCCAAGGCCAGCAGCAACCAAATATATTATTTAAAAAGGAAGCAAAATACAGCCTGATGGGCACTCATTTGCTTAAAGGAGTTCTTTGTATGTACAGTTCTACCAAAAAGAATTTCCTTGTAAGATATTCAGTAAACACTTTAAAGCATACAACATTCCTGCTTAATGAAGGGAGGCAGCAGCTTGATTACTCAAAGGAAAACTGAAACAAGAAATAATAAGATATAATGGAGAAAATTCCTGCTATTGTAGTTCAAGAGGAGAGGCAGTCACCTTCAAAAGATAATTTAGAACTCTGGGGGACTGAAATCACCCTCAAGGGACACTCTGGGATATTTGGTTTCTGAATTTGTGTATCTCAGTTTGGTATCTAAAGTTAGGTAATTATGAGTTTATTCATTTCCCCCTCACCCCTGTTTTATTCTACTATTTCTTGAAAAAGGTATCCAATGTGATATAATTTCCAGTAGCTGTCATTCCCTTTGATCCCCCAAATATCCATGCTTTTCTCCTCTAAATTTGTTACTGATAGTTTCACCAATGAATTGCTGTGAAATCTTTTCACAGAGATGTACTCTGAAATGCTCAGAATACTCAAGAGCAGGACAATTATATGGCATTGTGGGAAGTTTTAAAGAATTTAAATTATTTCTTACTTCTGTTTTTTCATTACCATAATGAGAAAAAAAAGAGAAAAAACCCCAAAACAAACACAACTAAAATAACCACTCTGTCCGACATTCCCTCTTTCAATGTCTCCTCAACAAACTACAATTCTCCAGAGCCGATTTTACTAATAGAGTCCTCCCTGACTATGTTGGACAAATGTCATGTCCCCTGGCTCTTTCCATCTTGTAATGAAAATAGACCTATTGCCAGCTACACCTTGCTGATTGCTTCCTACCTGCTGCTAAGGATAATTTGTGCAGTGTAAATGAAGACTTCAGTAGTTGCTGTAAAAAAAAAAAAAAAAAAAAAAAAGCTACAAGGGACTGCTATTCAGCATTCACATAAAACAGCCAATAAAGAAACAGTTCTGATTAGCTGAAAATGTGTAAAGTGTATAAAAGATCTTCTGAGTTTTCACAATCTTAATTATACCAGACATATAAATAAGTGTTTCAACCTGAAAAACTAATCACATATGTTTACATATTTTCATTTGCTCAACCCCATAACAAGAATTTATGTGATTTTTTTTTTTCCTTTTTTGTTCTGACAAGTACTTATTACTGGATTGTTTTTCACTGTTTGAAAGTAAGCAATGACAGAATTTGCCATTGTTACTCTGCAGAATATCGTGTCCATTTGGAATGCCAATGTTCATATTTGTTAACTTCCCCCAAATATGCTTCCATATAATCTCTTACCTCTGAAAGAATAGAGACAACAACATATTACATGTGAATTACAGACAAAGGTGAGTTGGAGTGGGAGACTGAAATACTGGCAGTCTCAGACAGCAAAGCTATCTGCTGTATACAGCTTCAGATCCCCCTGGTTTGCCCCATCCCTGCGATGCAACAGGTCATACTGCCTTCTGTTTGTCTCATGCTATGAGAACAATATGACACACATGTGGGAGCAAGAGGATTTATCATTTACTTTTCCCCATTCACTGTGTGTAGATAAAGGAAAACATTATTTCTAGCTACTGAAGGACTGCTGTTTTATTTTACCTCCATTTTCTTGGCACAGCCTGGGATTTAATTGGAAGGTACAGGGAGTAGAGGTGGAAACAGTCACTAAGAAACTAACTACCACTAAGGAAATACATTGTCCTTGTACTGAAGAACCAGCTGACAAATCCTAGATGAGACATTCAGAGCGTTTTCTAGACTAGCAATTCAAGTATGTTTGGATAATTACCTAACCTTTTTTCCTGCAGACTACACACACATGTTTCAATTCTGTCTTCTGCAAAGAGAAAAGCAAAAGAACTGCATCAATAATCAGTGTATTTTATATATTTTATACTGTCTACACACACACACACACACACACACATTTTCCTTTTGTCTGTTCTGAGTAATATTTGAAGCATCTGCTAACGCTAGTTTAAAATACTTTCTGCAGTTTGACAGCTAGTTTTTCATCTTGATCCTCTCTAATTATCCTTCCAAATTTGTCTCTTTTCACACTTCTTACCAGCCTCCTCAACAAATTTTTTAGACATTGTAAAATGCTGGTCCTGCTTCCAAGTGATATTGCTCTTTAACATGCCTAGACACTCTCTCTCCTGTGATTGCTTTAGCTCTTTTCACCTCTAAAGACTTAATAATCTATTTCATAATGTTTTTCTGAGGCTCAAAAAAAGACCCCTTTACATATACTACCAACCAAACTGTAAACCTTTTATTCACCTCAGTGCTTGGAAAACAGCAGCAGCAGCTCACCAAAACAAAAACAGATCCACAAGTTGGTCTGAAGTGCCCAAAGCCTTAAAACACACAGCTGCACTCTTCAGGAAGAGAAATGAAGCAAATGCTCCAGGTTATAACCACAGAAGGTTCTACTGAGCTCCCAGAGGACCTGAAAGGTCCTAAAAGATCTGAAAGGCTGCAGCCTGCTTTGGGAATCAATAGACTTGCTCTCTTTTCAGGCTTCAGCCCACTCGGCCAATAACACTGACAGACTTGTAATATAATGAGACTCAGCTCCATCCTTCATCCATACTGCAACGAGCCAAGCTGTGTTTGCAGGTTTTTCCAGTTAACTCTTGACTTTTCAGCATGTCAGAACTCCTCAAAAGTTACTGAAGGATTTTGTTTTATCAAAATAAGGGGACTTTTTTACATTTGTTGTTCAGTGTTTTTGAGTTCTGAAAGGGGAACAAAGAACAGTTTGATTTGTTTCGTCTCTCTTCCCATGAGCAGTGCCCTGGAAGAACATCATTTCTGAAGCAGACTTGTCAGTAGCATCACTCCTTCCCTGAATGATGGAGTGGTTTACCAATGTTTTTGAGGTTCTTTTGGCATTCCCATGGTCCAGAAGGCTTGGAGTGTAATTTCAGTGCACTGGATGCCATTTTTGTTCAGCTGTAGTCATAGTTCTCGGAACCTCTGGACCCCACTGGAGAAGGATTGTGCTTCTATTCAAAGCCATCTTCACTGATAACAAGATTGTTGTTTATCTGATAGTGGTGGAATGAAACCAGCCCAAATGCTTCAAAGCATTAGTTGTTTTTCATTTGGGTTCACAGCAGGTTTTTATCTATCTTTTGAAGATGATTTTAGGGATACTTTGTTCAACAGTAATAATAATAATGATAATAATGAAATCAAGCCAGTGAATTTTGCATGCATTGAGAGAAAAAGAACAGCAGCTGTCACTGCTGTTAAGAATAATTTATTTATTGTCTGATTTATCCTTCTGGGGTTATAAATGTTGATAAGTTAACATCAGGGCAAAGGTAGATCAGGCTGTCAAGTTTCTATTTTCTGCTTCTTGCTCTTCCACAAAGTGCTACAGAGATTGATTGATTTGATTTTAAAGAGTTCAGTTACATCACAGTGACACAGTCTTCAATATGAATTAAAAGAGTAAAATTGTTTAACTTGTTTTCATGTTGACAGGATCTTTGCACTCCAGGCAATCACTTTGTTTTTCTTACAGCATTGCTCTTTAGCCACCCAAATGTGGAATGTCACTCAACCTTGTCATATGTTTTTCTTTGATGTTTCCTATTAGTCTCTACCACACTTTTCAGCAATCTAACAAACGTGGATACCTTTTTGTCAGTCAGTTGCTCTGGTTGTTTGCCATTTTAAGCTTCCTCTCCTGATGCTAAAGGGAATTTCTTAGTGGATATCAACTTTACTTTGTAAGATATCAGCTAAGCCTCTGAGAGAGGTTACCACTAGTATGATCATTTAATTACTATAGATATCCCAAATGAAAATTACATATTTGAACTGTCACACACAGTTTAATTTTAACTCAGCTCCAAACTTTTTGAGGGAATGGCGAAGTGACAATCCCATCAGGGGTCTTGGGGAGTTTGAACTCTTTCTGAAAATGAGATTCAAATGTTTTTAGAATAAAATTTAGATAATCATCCAAAATTCTGAACTTCTTTTACACACTGAACTGTCCTGTTTCAATCTCATGTTTTACACAAGCATTTTTAATGTTTTACTCCATCTTCTATACTCATTTTATATGACATTTAAATTCATATGTGCATCAGCTGTTACTTTTATATGTACAGAGAACTGAGATTAAATGATTAAAAGGAATGCACAAATAAAAGGATATAATACAGCTTTGAAGGTATCAGAAACCAAAAGTTTTCAGGCAAATTATGTATGATACAGGAAGGCTCTGACATGATGTGATGACCTAGATTAGATTTCCGTAAAAAGTGAAGGCACAGTCGTGTGGAGCAAAAATTGTAGGGTTACTTGGAAAGGGAAATTTTAGGCAAGTGGTGCTGGTTTGTTTTTGGTTTTGTTTTTTTTTTTTTTCTTGAATTTAATGGCTCATCATGTGTAAAAGCTTGAAAATGGATTGTGAAGTCATCACTACTAAAAAGGCATAAAAACTGTTGTGTATATATAGGCCCTTATGAAATTATTTAACCCTGTTTAAATCTCAATGCTGTGAGTTGTAGCAAATACTTAAGCATTAAAATAGTGTAGACTGATTAGTAGTAGAAATACAGAGTTCATCATTGTCTTTTCTCAAAAATGGGACTTTAAAAGGTTAGGCTCTTTCAAAACTACATAGTTGGAAAGAAATTTTCATCCTAGTGAAGTTCTAGTCTTTGCAGCTGCATTTTTGCTGATTCTCAGAAGTCAGAGTTAATTGATAGACAATTTGGCCTGTGGACTTTAAATAACATACTGAAAATCTCTGTTTTGGGGAGAGGCGGGTTTAAAGTTAATTATTCCCCAAAATGACTTTCAAAATGACTACTAGAGCTGGCAGAAATATTGCCATTGAATAAGACTTTATTTCTGTGTTGGGGTTTTGGGTTTTTTTTTGGTCTGGTGTCTAAGACACAGAAATTTAAAGTCCTTTTCCTGAAATAGGATGCAGTTCTTTGCCATAATGAAATACAAGTCACTGATCTGTTCATCCTTTTTATTTTGGCTACCTGAGATTCTCTAGTTCACTTTTCAAAGACACATTAGAAATCCGGGTTAAGCAGGCACAGTTCCTAAATAGGAATAGCTAATTATGAGATTCTGGTTTTGATCCCAGACATTTTAGGCTCTTCAGCATTTCTGATCTGTAGTTTTATCTTTGAGTGTAAACAGCTTTTTTATCCTTCAGGTCTGCAAATCTCCTTTCTCTACTTTAAACCAGACTCCCTCTGAGCTGAAAGGCAGGTTTCATTGAACACCTGAGACCCTCTACTCTGGCCTTCTAGTTAACTAAGTGATCTTTTAATGGTTTTTCCCCATAGTGTCAGCATTTCTCTCTGACAGCTTACATTTTGCCCATTTCTTTGGTTTTCTGTCTTTTTTTTTTTTTTTTTTTTTTTTTTTTTTTTTTTTTTTTTATAATTCAGTAATATCATGAACCAGATTAGATTCTCTTTTTTTCATACATTTGCTTCTTATGGTAAATTTTTTTCCATATTTCTCAGTAACAGCTGCTTCTTGCTTCAAGGCAAGATTCAATTTCTATGGCAAATACCACAGCTTCCTGGAATGATTTTTGCCTTTTTTTTTTTTTTTTTCCACTGAGCTTAAACTAGAAATCCACATCAGTTTTTAGATATGCCCTGAAAATAAATCTCTGTAAATTTTCTTTTAGTTCATCTGAGGTTCCCTCTTTTTCCCCTCAACTCTCTGATCAGAAAGGAATAAATTCTGCAACACACATAGATAATAGGCTTTCTCTGGGTTGTTAAAACCTTAGTGTCTTTGAATTTTTGCTATTTATTTGGCCTATGAAGTTATATTGGTATTTCCTTTGCTTTAAAATTAAGTCAAAATTTACAAATAGATGGTTCATGTGGCTCTCTTAAATGAAGGATAGTGGTTAAATCTACACATGTCAAGATGCTTTAACAGAAGTTAAATATTAATTATCTAGTCTCTAATTTAGTCTGGTGATGACATAGCTCTAAATTTAAAAGATGCACCTATTGAAATATGTATGGATCTACTGAAATATGCTTAGTGTTGTGGCATAAAATGGGAACAATTAATTAGATAATTCACATGTCAGAAGTTTAGAGGTAAGAGTAAGCTATCCTACTTACCTATCATAATTTTGTTCAAATGACAAGTCATAAATGTTAACTCTTGAAGGAATGGTACACTTTTATTTTTTTGCTGGTTTTATATAGGTGTTTTTTTTATTTATACATTGAAAACCATGTATATTGACTTTTGGCTATTGACTGAATGCATTAAATTACAACTTTTAAAAGTGAGGATTTGTAGTAAAATGATTAGCTGGTTGTTTTTGCTTCTATTCACTGGGAGGGGAAAAAAAACTCAATAGCTTTACTGATAGCTTTCAAAGAAGTCAACATTATTGTTTTCAAAGTCAATAAGCCGTATTTTCTTTGTGCACCCATTTTTCAAATCGGGGGAAAGTCTAGTACTTGTCCAGAGCAGTTTTGATTTCAGTATTTATTAAAAAGTAACAGTTCTAAATTGAGGCTATGTTCTGAGTGCGTTTACCAACAGAAATCATGTAAGCAACTTAAGGACATGAGTTTTGCATTTCATATTTGGACATCCTCAATTTTTTTGTAGTTTTGAGCCAGTGTAGATAATATAAGGCCTGACCTGTGAGCTTCATCTCCCAATGAGCCTGGGTTTTCCAAATTGGGTCCATGTTTGGTACAAAAATGCACATTTTGTTTTTCGTGTTTGCATTCATTTGCATCATATTTGCAATTTGTAATTAATTTTGTAGTCTATTTTTTCCTGAAGTACTTCTCAGTTTATTATTATTATTATTATTTAATATAGCCTGTGGAACACTGAACACTGATTAAGTGTTGTATGCTTTCTGTTATCTCTGAAGCATAACCGATGAAGCATTGTGAATTTGGCACTGTGTAATGTAACATTTTGCTTGCTGTGCAGCACTAACAAACAACACATCAGTAGTCATGCCTGTCTCTCATTTAAATGCAACCTCAGAGTCACACTGCATGTTACAAATATCTGGGAGCTGTGTGATTAGTTAACATCTTGTGCATAACCCTTAAAATTATAGCAAATTCTCAGGAGATAATTAGCTTTCTGGATACCTCTGGTGAAATGAACTATGGCTTAGCAATGGTAGCTACTGTGTGTTGTAAGACTCCAAGGAATGATGGCATAAAAATGTCTTTAAAAACCAGCTTAAGTGTCTTCTACATTAAAAATAAATAAATAAATGAGAGAAGTCCTTTATTTATTCCTTGTTATCAGGATTGCCTTTGCTTCCTATCTTCTAATTTTATGTTCTCTCCTCTTTTGGCAGTTCTTCTGGTGTAAATAAAGGGTGTTCAGCAGGCACCAGCCTCCCTTACTGAAGTCTGCTCACCTCTGCCCCAGAGTTCATGTCTCATATGCTATGTGTGAGTAAATAGACAAAATGAATCACAACTGAATAATCAGGAGGATATGACAGTATTTTTTTCCTTAGCAAATGCTTGAGCCTTCAGTTCTTTGTATAGATTTAAGGAAAGCAATGTTTTCCAAACATTTTCCAAATGTTTTTTGTTTCATGAAATAATTTCCCAGCCATAACCATGTGCAACATTTTAAAGCTTTTGATCCTGCTTTGAAAAAGCTATTCTAAGCCTTCAATGTTCACAATATTCTCTTCTAGCACTGGAAGTATCTGTATAATAACCTCAAAATTAAAATATTTTGGAAGCTTCTAAATATAAGTTATAGATGCAGCTGTCAGGAAACAGCATTTTGACAAAATAGAACTTTTTAAAGGAAAGTATCAATTTTGATTAAATTTGCTTGAAAGGTGTTTTCTAATTTAAAACAAATCATTTCAATAGCCTCACAGCATTCTCAACATTTATTGGAGTATAATGTTGCTGTTTGCTTCAAAATTATTTTTCATTTTCAGGTTCACTGGTAACTATGATATAATCCACACTCAAGAACTGAAGTGTTTTTGAAACATTTGCATATTATTTGCACTGAATTTTAAATGCTTTTCTTTCCCCAAAAATTGCCTTTTAAGAAAAGATAAATTTTATTTTTAATCTAGTTGGTCAATTTTTTTTCTGAAAGGCCAACATATTCTATGCAGATTTCTATCCAGATTTAATCAATTATCTTAATAATTTTTCTGAAACATGAACAGTTGGTCTAGCTGCACTGATTGTGCAAAAATGTAAGCCTGCACATATCTTTAACTGTATTGATCAAATTGAAAAGCTCCCACCAATTCAGTGGTTTTTTGTCCTGTTATCCTTTTCAGTGGTCATATCACCCATCTGATTTGATCTTCAAACTTCAGTTTTATTAGCCATCATCCCTCAAAAGGAAGAAGGCTTGATTAGGTTTCTGAAGGGTGTTAGTGATAAAAAAAACAGGCATACAGACAGGTCAAAAGAGCACCAAAAGCTCAAGATAATGTCATGGAAGAAAGCCTGAAGACATGGCCTGTAAATGATGAAGCGTTGGGAGAAATGACACATAATCGATTTCTTACGTAGAGAGAGTAATAAACAATACTCCAGCAAATAGCCTACTTTTCTGAAATAAGCAAGCAAAATGGAGTTGCTTATTAATATCCAGATGTTTGACTGAGGATCCTACAGGCATTCCAAGGATCACTCTGTTGTAGCGGTTGTTTTTCCCAAGGAATACAGCTTTTCAAATTTTCCCACTCTACAAATAACCATAAAGCAGGTTACTGAATTATCTTGAGAAGACGACGACTGAGGACTTTGGCCACTATTTTGCCTTTTTACTCACTGCTGACATCTAGTATGGCATGAAGCCAAATATGCCTCCTGATGACAGAATCCTGGTTAGACAGCCAGGCTCCTTCCCCAGAGTATAAGGGAAGTCAGACACCTCAGAATGTCAAATAAAACATAAGATGTGTGAGACTACCTCCAGCTGCAGAATTAACGAATGAACAGGACAAGACCCCAAATTTTATGAAGATTCAGGAGGGCACATCTGCTGTGTGCTCCTGAGGCTCTAATTTCTCTCTTATAGATAAGGTAAGGCCCATTTTGAGGTACCTGATAGGTGTTCCCTTATGCCTGTTAAAATGCAACAAGAGGGTGAGAGAAGCATTGCTCTGTGTGTATGTAATTCTCAAGTGAATATCTGTTAATTGAATTGTGAACAGAAGACCTGCCAGAGGATTTCCAAGATCACCTCACCCAGGTCTGAGCTTAGTACTCTAACCACAGTCTTCTTCAGATCACTTTCAAATGCTCCTCATAAAGAAGACAGTTGAAGATTTGCTGAACATGAACAAAAGGGAAGAAGAGGAGATTTAACTCTGTAGCTGAGCACTGGCTTGTAAAGGGGAAATCAAGTCTTTTCCCTCAAGTCTGTTTCTGTGTTTTGTAGGAGGGTGAGATAGATAGTCCTGTTAACGGGAACTGAAATTCAGAAGTCTTTCTCTGTCACTGCCACTTCCTTTCTGCATTTCTGTAGCCTACAGAAATTATATATTCATCTGGTTGTTACAAAAAACCCTACTTCGAATTAAATTGAACCAGCTAGAACATATTAGGCTTGTTAAATAATTCCCCATAGCACTTAGAAACTTTTAATATAAAGAACTATAAATAAATAAATAAACAAACCACAAGGAGTAATATAGGAAGAGACAGAATAGTTTGATGCTCTTCAGGACTGAATGGGAGCTTCCAGCTTAATAGTTTTGCAGTGAAGCAGGTAAATTCTACATAAATCCCATTTTTAATGTTTAAATATTTACTGGGTCTGAACCTGAGGGTCAGCTATCTCAAGTTTTCTGATTCTTGTCAAAATCACAGTGTTGACCACCTCTACTTTTTAGAACCACGAACATTTGCCTCTTCTGTTTTACGTCCTTGTGTGTAAAATAGAAATAAAGGAATGCCTCTTCCTTTCTACAGAGCTGGAGTTCATTAACTGTGGTAATGGAAAGTACCTAAAATCATTTTACTCATATTCTACTCATATTCTTCACAGATGTCAGTAAGCAAGTACTAAGTGCCAAAATAATTCTCTGCTCTCCAAGCTGGAGCTGATTTGCTAAGCTGAATGACACACTCTCTAGTCCATTACCCCGTCCTCCATATTTTACATTTTTGTCAATAAAAAACAATGTACAGCTAGAGTGTGAAATATTCTTCTGTATGAAGGGCCAACAAAAGGCTCATGCCTCACGAGCTTTCCAGAAGAGAATGACACCCTAACAGGCCAGTCAGTATTAATGGTAAAAAAATGAGACATTCAGAGCCTATGTGTCAAATATATAGGGCCAAATTCTTGACTCTGACTGACAGTCTTGCCTGGCTCAAGAGGGCACATAGGGCAGAAAACTGCTTTTGGCTGAGGCAGCCAAAGATAAATTCACCTTGGAGAGATGTCAGAGTTGATAAAGTGATTTTTTACTCAAGCTAAAGTACATTCCACCAAGATATTGAGATACTGTGATTTTTTTTTTTTTTTTTTTTTTTTTACCTTCAATGTATCCTCCTCCATGCAGCATGCTTGCAAATTCTCTTTAATAGAAGCTAAGTCATTCAGTGCCCTGACCATAAATTAGGTTCCAACGTTTCACTATATAAACCAGACATTTTGCCTCATTGGGGTTCCAGTTGAGTACTCCACAATATATGGTTACTCAGAAATTATTTTTTCAAACAGTTTGTAAGATGATCACAAAATAGTATAGTTTTTTAATTGTCCTCTTCATTCCTTAAGGTCAATTTTTTTTACCATTTTCAGTGAGAGGGAAGCAGAAAAAGTCTGCCACTGGGGGTATAGCACTTGTATAGGACACTTCTGGCTGCAACTGGACAAGTAAAACTCATTCATATAATTCCTTTCATCCTAATTCTTAAAATGCAAGAGAAAAAAAAAAAAAGTAATCAGCAAAAATAGCTTGATACAGATGTTCTACGTCAATACTCAGAGTATCCTGATGATCCCTCAGGTAGCTGTTACAGTTTATATAGTGTCCTTGTTGCTTGAATGGCATTTCTGGTTAGAAAATGGAGTTAGCTGGTGATTAAGTGTTGTGAGTTTGCCTGTGTGAAATGCCATACAAGTAGACTTTCTCAGAGATTTTAAAATAGTTGGCCCTTCTTCATCTTAAATTTATTTTCTGTAGTAGGTGTCAGGCAGAATTTGCATAGGGGTGAGTCAGGTCTCTAATTTATGTTAAGATTTACAAAAGGCTATTAGCAGATTCACAGACTAGCAATACCACCATGCATTAATCTGGGATATGAGGGAATTTCTTTGGAATAGTTATGACTGCAACAGGGTATCCTGTCTTGCAGCAAAACCAGTAGTGTCCCGTGTAGTCTAACCTGGTCACCAACTGCTCTTCCTGAATAGCACTTCTACTGTTGCAATGGAGATGTTTTGGCCCCTTGTGGAGGAGATGATTCACTGCAAAATGCCATTTGTGGCTAATGATCACCTGCAGTGTTACAGGGTTTTCACAAAGGAAAAGAGCCACTGCTGAATTAAAATCCTCCCCCTTTTTTACTCTTCAATCTCTAGTTCTGTTGTTTGTTTTTTGCTAAATGATCCGACAGTTAAAAAAGTCACAATTAGTTCAATTTACTGAAGGAGCTTTTTAATGGAATGCCTTGAGTTTTGTAACTGATCTCCTTGCAGATCTCAGCTGTTTGAGAATTGGGCCTTAAATTGTCTTTTCACAATGATCTTGTTTTTGTAAATTAATGATCTAAGTGATTTATTATTCAGTTCTTCCACTGCTGCTTTATTTCTGTTGATCTTTGTTTTTTCTGCTTAATTTCTATAAAGTACGGTACAGTTTCCCATAAGGTATAATTAAGCAGAATTGCTAAAGTTTTAATTATTGTGTATTATAGATGTTGAAAGCGACATTAGCACTTAGCTTTTTAAAATGTGGTAGTATATTTATAAGAGAGCATTTATAAACACATTTACATATAGTTAAGATGAAAAAGGTATTGGAATTGTAGTCATTAGCATTTCTTCAAACATATGGCATACCAGCAGAGGCCATGGGCCATGCCTTCATTAACTGAACACTGTTTCATCAGTATCTCAGCTTCCTGCTGTGCCACCCTGTGGCGTACCCTTCTGTCCCTGAGGTTTCAGTGACAAGGGACAATATGTCCCCAAGGTGAAAATCTGGGAAATAACGCAGATTAGCCCTTAGAGGAGTTCTTATGATTATTTAATCATACTTAGGAAATAAGTACACTGTACCACAAAAGAAAAACATTAAAATCCTACTAGCTTACTCTTTTCCACGTTGCAGAGTATGACGGTCTTTTCAGTGCACCATCAACATAACTACAGTGGAACATGACAGCTTTATGCTGCCTATTATAAGGCCAGCCTGTTTCAAATTTGTTCATATAATGGGCAAAGCCTACATTGGTACTAATAGATATCATGGGTCAATTACCATTCATTGGCCATAATGTTCAGGTGATGGATCAAGATTTAGCTTCTTTTAACCATGGCACATGTAGCCATTTAATTTTATTTCCTAATAAAAATGGAAAAGGAATAAAAATATTCGTATAAATGTCATGGTCATTTGTGCATTTCTCAGGTATATAAAGATAGGTTAATATGACAGGAAGATATTTGTCTTAAGTCATTAAGTTCTCTCATACTCTACCTATTATATTCTTTGCTAAAGAAACATATATATTGAAAAGTTCTTAATAGAAATTTTAAAACAATTTATATATTTTTTTGACAAGATGACACTTTTGAAAGTAAACTTAGTTTTGTGTTGTTTTGTTGGTGGGTTGTGTTTGTTTGTTTGTTTTTTTTTTTTTGTTTTGTTTTTTCCTGGGGGGTTGGTGTTTTTGTTTCTTAAGATGTATCTTTTCAATATCTCCCAGCCTCGCTTTCCTTATCATTGTGACATAGAAAAGGAAAAAGTATTGAAGTGGGAAATAGTTGTCAGAAATATTTGCTCAGTTTGTTATGGACATTGGTCTACTCTCTTGCATTTATATCTATTTTCTTCAAGAAGAATTGGAGCTTTACAGATTTTAGTGAATGCCCTCTGTCTTTGGAATCCAGACAGTAAAGCCTGGATTAAGAGGGGCCAGATATCAACCAGAGTTGACATAGTTAAAACCTATTTAAATATATTTAAACTCTAATTATCAAATAAGCTATTGCAAGAATCCTTTTTCTAATATTAAAACATAAATTATACTATAATCTGTCCTATTCTTCTACTTATAGAGGAAGCCACTCTTCAACATGCATTTAGGTAGAGGAATAAAATCTATTACAATTTAGCCAAGTGCAGATGGAGAAAGTGTGGATTTATAAAGGAAGATTTAATTTCTATCATTACCAGCATCTGATACAATTTATATATTTTTATATACTTTCTTACAGATTTTGTCAGACCTAGATGTAATTATTACAGAAGGTTGAGAAACATTTTGATACATAGTCAAAGTAAAATGTTTAAATTGGCATCAGTCCATTTTTACCTTCACTGTTTTTATATGGGAGGAATGTGAAAATCTCTCTCTACAGTATCCACCATTAATCAATGGTGCAATGGAAAGCTCTCATTAACTTTAACCCTCCGACCCTGACATTAGTCTACTCATCACAGCAATCATTAACAAAATGAAAAAAACCCAATCAAACAGGGTATCTATATTCTAATAATATTAATGCTTTCACTCTGTTACACACAAATGTCAAATGTGACAAAAATCACTGAACTTCAAATATATACATAACAGATTTCAATATATATATATAAAGCACCAGTTTTTGTTATTCTCACTCAACAGAAAAATTAAAGATACGGTGCCAAGGGGGCCCATACCATTTGCAATCTGTAGCATTTCCAATGTATTTTCAACAATATTGTAAATATTTATGGAGTTTTATAAAGACTCTATGCTTCCTTCTGTTTGTGATGCATCAACAAGACACAGTAGGATATCATAGGCAGATATTTACTTCTGGGAATTCCCTTTTGGACTCTTTTTGGTTGAAAACCGCTTCATGACATACAGTACCGCAAATCCCCAGAAATGTACCATGCTATTATTGCCAGCTGAGTTCTTCCAAGTAAAGATGACATCAGCCATCTGTCATGTTATACTAATCCTAGGAAAGAAAGCCAACTGAAGAGAAAATAAATACCTTTCATATCTATTAGCCAAATATTTGTATTTAAAAAATAAATGATTAAAATCTCGTTAGCAGAGCTAATTATTGTAAGTGAATAGTCCTTTCTGAGTAAATTACATACCTAAAATGTACTTGTCTTTACCTACCTATAGTAAATTATGTCATGAACATATGTTTGAAATGTTGGTCTCTGACTACATATTGGTAGATAAGGAAATATGCCTCCAGGTAGTGATTTTCCTCCGGACCTGCTAGCTGAACTCTGCCAGGTACCACATAGCTGCGTGAATGTTCTGTACTGCTCTGCTGAGGTAAATGGAAGTTTCCCCAGATCTAGCAGAGAAGTAATTACATTCTCCATCACAAGCAATGCTGCCAATCAATAAGGAGAGTGTCTAAATTAACAATAATATCATAATAAAATTTTAAAAGCCCAAACTGCATCAGGTATCTGCTTCCCCACAGAGTAGGGGATGTGTCAATGAGGAATCCTTTGTGATAATCTGTACAACTAATTTACATGGAGACTAATTCTGTGGGTTTATTTCTTTGCCATGGGCAGTTACTCAATAGCACATACACAAAGTTTAAACTGTTGTGGTGCTCATGAGATCTCATCACAATATAATTAAGGCTAGAACAATAAATCTGAAGAAATAAAAAAATGAACAGCAAGCTAACCCATTCTCTGATAAGAGTTTAGTATGTTACTGTCACAGAAAGTAATCCTAAAGCACATATATGATTAGTTTAGTGGTAGAGACATTAATGCTTTTAGCACTGTAAAAGTTCTTTTTGGTCTTTGAGAGTTGTGGAAGAAGCCAGCACAGAACTAAGCATTCACCCATAGGAGTACGAAAAATGAATATAATATCTCCTATCTCCACATACTCTCTTGTTTGGTTTTGAGGTTTGGGGTTTTGTGTGTGTGTTTTTTGTTTGTTTGTTGTTTTGTTTTGGTTTGTTTTTTTTCCCCCCATTTTTAGCACCTAACATTGCAAAGTTTCCTTTTTAAACCAAAAATGCATTTGGGGATATGAATTCATAAAAACTGGAAAACTAAAACAATGGATGTTTCAGAACTAAAGACATTTATTTATTGGGCTGTTAACCCTTTAACTTGTTTATAATTTAGAATAACATGGTAGATGGAATGAAATCTTTTTTTTTTTTTAGATAATTTATTAATTCAGAACTAAGAATCAGTAAACAAAGAATTTTCTTGAACATTCTTCTTTCTGAGCTATTTGATTCATTGGCTCTTCTAAAGGTTCTAGCTGGTTTCTTATACACCTATATGTAGCCCTTGAAAACTGATTGGTGAGATATAACTGCTTTGTCACTTTCATTGATTTTTGGCTTGGAAGATTGTTTTGGCATAATTCCTTCAACCAAAGTTTTGTATTTTGCCATCCATATATGTTGCATGGAATATATGAAGGATGATTGAGTTTTGCAAAGCTTAGTAGCAATATTGCCTTTCAGTATGTCCTACTCACTATAACAAATTACAACATCTTATCCATTCTGGAATCCGATAGTGTATTCAAATAACTGTCATCACTTTTGACACATGCTTGAAAATATACATAGCAAACCATTTATGCTAAACTAGACAGATTTAAACATTTCAGACTGTGCAAACCCATCAACATCAACTCAGAATTAAACCTGGCTGGGATACATCTGGTAAACAATATTTCTTCAACTAATAATTATTTGTCAAAATCAATACTTTTAATTAAATTTACTAATACCACTAAGAGATTTGGAGAAGTCTGTTCAGTGCCAGGATAACATTTTTTAATGAATAGTGGGAGAATAATAAAAACTTATGTCACAATTATACAGTAGTTTGGCAGCTGATGTCAGATCTCAGAAATCCGTGTTCAAATCTGGTTTTCCGATATTGCTAAGATGACCCTAAACATTGCATGTCTAGACTACCTAGAATAACTCTGGTTTATTTTCTTTGTAGAAATAATTTAATATTTCAAAGAAGAGGACTTCGTCTGGGGCTCCTATTGCAGGTGAATGATGAAAACCTTAGTTATGAGTTAGCTTCATTCTCTTTCACCTGTGTTAATGACATCTTTTTATGTGTGTAGCATATTATTTATCTCCAACAAATAAAAGAAAAAGTTTTAAGTGTTGATATTAGTAAATAATACAAGGGAAAAATTACAATGCAAAACTTATTTTCATTTTAGAGCACAGGTTGAATGTAGCCACCTGAAGGTGAGAGTAACTTGTAGTTTCTAAGACAAAGCCTGAAGTTTGGTCATAGGTAAAAGTTGTTTCAGATCTTGTGATGTAATGACTAGAAGAAAACTACACCTTCAGGAATTATTTCTTCACATTGTCTAAAGATGTGCTCTGAGTATTTGCTTTCAAGAAACAGTAGTTTGGAGATGATGCTGAATATCTGAGAAGTTTACATGTGTGGAAATAATTAGTTGTTTCAGAGTATGGTGGTTTTTTTGTTTTTCAAATATATGAAATTTAAAAGTTTCCTTGAGGCAGATGTAACTTGTAGACTTCTTTTTTCCAGTGGTTTGGATGTGTAACTTGTGCAGGAAAGCTTGGGATCTGAGTCAGAAATCCAAGACAGGAAAACACCTGGAGTCAGAATCTTCTAATATCAACTCCAATTTTTTCCAGGATTATTTATTTTTGTGATTTAAAATTCAAAAAAACTTAGGTTTGCCTTGATGCAAAAATGGGAGGTTTTTGAATTTGTAGCTGCTTATATAAAACTCCTTTTTGATCTCCTTCCATGACAGGGCGATCTGCTTATTGGATGAGGGAAAGGCTGTGGATGTTGTCTACCCTGACTTTAGTAAGGCCTTTGACACCGTTTCCCACAGCATTCTCCTGCCAAAACTGGCTGCTCATGGCTTGGATGGGCACACGCTTTGCTGAGTAAAAAACTGTCTGGATGGCCGAGCCCGCAGAGTTGTGGTGAACGGAGTTAAATCCAATTGGCAGTCGGTCACGAGTGGTGTCCCCCAGGGCTGGGGGTTGGGGCCACTCCTGTTTAACATCTTTATTGATGATCTAGACGAGGGGATCGAGTGCACCCTCAGTCAGTTTGCAGATGACCCCAGGTTGGGTGGGAGTGTTGATCTGCTCGAGGGTGGGGAGGCTCTGCAGAGAGACCTGGACAGGCTGGAGCCATGGGCTGAGGCCAACTGGAGGAGTTTCCATAAGGCCAAATGCCGGGGGCTGCCCTTGGGCCACAACAACCCCCAGCAGCGCTACAGGCTTGGGGAGGAGTGGCTGGAGAGCTGCCAGTCAGAGAGGGACCTGGGGGTGTTGATTGACAGCCAGCTGAACAGGAGCCAGCAGTGTGCCCAGGGGGCCAAGAAGGCCAATGGCATCCTGGCTTGTGTCAGCAATAGCGTGGCCAGCAGGGACAGGGAAGGGATCTGACCCCTGTACTGGCACTGGTGAGGCCGCCCCTCGATTCCTGTGTTCAGTTTTGGGCCCCTCACTACAAAAAGGACATTGAATGACTCGAGCGTGTCCAGAGAAGGGCAACGGAGCTGGTGCAGGGTCTGGAGCACAGGTCGTACGGGGAGCGGCTGAGGGAACTGAGGGGGTTTAGTCTGGAGAAGAGGAGGCTGAGGGGAGACCTCATCGCCCTCTACAGCTCCCTGAAAGGAGGGTGCAGAGAGCTGGGGATGAGTCTCTTTACTGAAGTAATAAGCGACAGGACAAGAGGGAATGGCCTCAAGTTGTGCCAGGGAAGGTTCAGACTGGATATTAGGAAGCATTTCTTTCCAGAAGGGGTGGTTAGGCGTTGGAATGGGCTGCCCAGGGAGGTGGTGGAGTCCCCATCCCTGGAGGTCTTTAATAGTCGGGTCAACTTAGCGCTGAGGGATCTGGTGTAGTTGGGAACTGTCAGTGTTGGGTTATCTGTTTGACTGAACGATCTTCAAGGTCTTTTCCAACCTAGATGATTCTGTGTTTCTGTGATTCTGAAAACTGAGGCAGTTAAATTTTTACTTTCAAATAGTAAATCAGTGCTAAAATTCTAGTTACCCAATCAAATATTTAACACCTCCTATGCCTCTAAAAGAACTAAGTTTTCTACTTTTCAATAGATTCTAGTCCCATGTCTAACACTGACTGTGAGACAGTATTTTTTTCAAGGGGCAATTAACACTATAAATTTCAATTTCATATGTTGAAATTGTGTATTTCTAACATAAGTTGCCTTGAATGTGCCTTTAATTTCAGTGCCAGTAAAACAAATGATACTAACTTTAAAAAATGAGCCTCTGCATTTTTTGTATTGTTGTAGTAAATGAGCCTCTATTTGGGCAGGGTTCCAAAGGCATTTCTTCTGAGTGGACTCCCTGAATGCTGTTTTGGAATACCATGGGGCTGAAATTTTGTACCTCCATGTCTCATGAGGGTATCTTTCCCTCAGTTAAAATTAAGTCTAAAACAATTTCCATTTGCTTTTGCTGCTATAGAAATCCTTCCCTTCTCCTATTTTTTAGTAAAAACGATCCAAGAGGATCAAAGTGTGATTTTTTTGTTCACCTTATTTGGATGAGGCGAGAGAAGCCTAGTGCAAGGTACTCATTAAGATATCTATTCTTCAGACATCTGATTGAACTAAATATTATCCCATCCCCCCCCACCCCCCAGTTTG
>NW_020799095.1:22659106-22667560 GCF_003259725.1 Athene cunicularia | reverse complement strand
GACCCAGTTTGCTTTTTGCTTTATTACTTAGCTAAAAAAAAAAATGCCATTGAAAATAATTTCTTAAAAAGTGTGACTCAGTTTCACAGTCTGCAGCAAAACAAATATGGCCTTGCAGAAGCATTGGGAGATGCTTCTCATGAAACAGTAACATGATTACACCTACAAAGTCCCCAACCAGAAAGAAATTCTGAGAGATTGAAAATGAAAATTATTGTGAGTCATGTCTAGCTGATTCTTCCAAGCAAATATGTATTGACTTCAGGAGGAGCATATAAGCACACATCAGCTGATAACCCAATTTGATTTTTTTCCTCAGGAGCAGGAAATGAGAAAAGACACTTGCTGCACTGCCATGTCTTCCCCTTTCCTCTTCTGTTCTCAGAGTATGCAGGGGAGAGAGGACAGGGTAACATGAAGGTATATGCAGAGTCTCTGATTCTTTTAAGCCGGTGAATTTCTTGCCTTTTTGCAGGTTAAGAAATTACTTAGTAAACAGTAACAGCATGACTGGGTTTTGATTTCCTTATTCTTTCTAAAATATTCAAGTGGAAGAAGAGGAGGAAGGAACTGAAGAGAGTTACTTTGTTCTGAATATTTCCTCAAGATCTTAAAATCAGAAAAGAATCTTCTGATGTTGGGAGGCAAGAGATGTTTCAAAAACAAAAACAACCCAAAAATTGAATACACAGATTACATATATCCCTTGACCCTCAAAAAGACAAAGCAGTCTTTCATGTCCTTTGCAGAAAACAAGGGCAAGTTAAAATTCTGTATGTCAGTCATAGTAAAAGAAATTACATTTCTTTTGAAGTGACTACTTCAGCCAACTCCTTTTTTGGAGAATGAATATCAACATGGATTACCACCATTCCATCTCCAAAGACAATTCCATTGAAAAACAAGATGTGATTTTTAAAATAACGTTTTTGTGACTTCAGTTTATTTTCAGAATCAAGAAATCTAGAATTTCTTAGTCATCACCTGTCACACTAAGAAAATACCTGTCTGCTTTACAACTCTCTAAGAGCTGAAAAAAGGGTTTATTATCTCACACTATAAGACTTCATTATCAATAAGCCATTTCTGAACCCAGAAGACCTTTAAGCTTGTCTCCTGCAATGTAATGATTCTTTATTGAATGCAGAAACTGGGAGAGAAGCTGAAATTTTATTAAAGATAAACCACAAGAAATAAGATTTTTGATTCTTTGATTAAAAAAAAATGCCATATTTTAAGTAAAATGTTCCAGATGAAATTATATTTTCTTTACATTTTTATTTTAGATATTTCCATTTACTAATGAGAAAAAAGTAAAAAAGGGAATTTCATAATTCCTTTCCTCCTGGGAGGTTAAATAAAAAAGAAGGAGCAACAGCTTGGAATTTAAGCAGGGGTAAAAGAAAGATTTTTTTTATTCTTTTTTTTTTTTTTTTTTTTTTTTTTTAATCCTGAAAGAAAAGAATAACAAAATAAAGAAAATACTTGACCAGGGCAGAGACTGAATGAATTAATCCAGTCATTCCCTGAAAATCAGGATTTGAGGACAGATTTTTTCCTTCTACATGCTTACTCATGTGTGGAACACCATAAGGCTTGAGCTGATTTTTAAGTCATCATGGTGAGGTCTCTCACAGTAACTTTACTGCAGCCTCAGAATATCTGCCCAGTCTTAGTGCCCCAGGAAAACCTCAGTCTTCATCTGGTGCAATTACATTACTAAATAGTTCCATATCTGCCTGAAAATATTGTTCAGCTGAAGATAGCTGTGAAGCTGTTCTCAAAAAAGATAAAATGTGGTATGCTTAGAAAGACTGTCATACTTTGATTATTTTAAAAATATTTTCTCTCATTAGTTCAGCACAATTATTTATATCCTAGGAGTCTGCCTGGATTCTGTGCTGCTGCTGCATGTTCAAATTGATGTGAGTAGAAATAGCTAATGGTCTTCTGTGGCTGGCTAGAAGTCAGTTTCCAGACTGTTCAGATAACTCATTCAGCTAACCTGGGCACTGTGATCTTTACTTTCTGGCTTTCAGTTGGCCTGTTACATTTTCAGCTATTTCAGGAGAAAAATGCAAAAGTCTAGTTTGTGCAGAGAGCAACAACTATTCAAAGAAGCCTATTGGTATAGGAATTTTAAACCATCATAGACATGACTATTTTCAAAATGGAAGAAAAACTTTATTTCTGATTTATTTTTTTACAGTTCCCTAGAAAGTTAACTAAAACTAAGAGTAATGGGGTAAGAAGCATAAACAAATGTATTTATTTAGAAAAAGAGTTGAGAAAGAGTTGTTGGGTAAATACAGAAAGAAGGAAAAGAAGAGGAGATTAAATCCACTGAGAGAAAGTAGAAGGAAAGATATACTGTCATCCTAGTGTGATTTTGGCTATTTACTCATGAGGAGGCTCTCATATACTAAAAAGGCTTACTAGACAGATGAATAGCAATGTGCAAATAAACACTGCTGCATAAATTTAAGACGAAAAAGGACATTACTGAAACCTGAATTTCTTTATTGAATAATTTACTTTGTCATCATAAATGTAATGCTATATTGCCTTGCAGTGTAACTACTGGAGAGATGTGTTGGTTAAGCCCAGTCCCAAGAGGGATGGCTGAAGAATGATCAAAAGCTTGGATTTTTTTTTTTTTTTCTTAGGTTGTTTTTATCATTTTTGTTTTGGTTTCCGGAATTTCTTATTAATTTTACAAAGACTGTCGTAGACTGTTTTTTGGGCTTTCTTCCTGCTCATTTAGTTTAATGGATGAATAAAACTTCTACACAGAAATTATAGCAGCAGGAAAAGTTTGTAAGACCATAACCAGTGGACTGAAAATATCCATTCCTGTAATGGGTTTGCAATAAATTCTGATATTTGTGGGGCATCTAATGCAGAAGTCATCTGATGCTCTTATCCTGTTTCATGTAGGTAATTCTTGACTGCCAAGGCTCTGTTTGATGGTGTCAAACTGTGCACTTACTAACTGAAGCATAGAGAGTTCACTGGAGAAAAGGTGTCTGGGGAAAAATCGGACTCGTTTGAGTTTGGTGAACTTCCAGAACTCAGTGTTGCACATGGCTAATTCTTCCTGCTGTGTTGTTATTCAGTTCACAAAAAAAAAAAAAAAAAAAGAAAATTATGCTTACTAATTTTCCTAAGTGGTAAGATTTTGATGGTGACTGTACTCTACTTGGGCCAGTTTAAGGAAAATTAATGAGGCTACACTCAGTTCCCACACCCCAGAGAAAAAGTCTAAGAATGCAGGACTGTTCTTGGTAACTAACCCACATTTCAGCAAAATGCGATGACTTTTAGTAATATGATGATAGCACATGCATCATGATGCAAATTTGATCTCAAAGGATAAAGTTTAAAAAAATGTAGCTCTAGTCCAAAGTTTTCCCACAATTAGCCCAGTATAAATTCATCATAATTGAGGTCAGTCTAAAGCACATATTATAAACTGGTTTTGGAGTATTTTTTCTCAAATTGGCAGAAATGAAGATTACTGGCTCACAGAAAAACTGGGATTTAAGCCTAAATGTATTTCCTCACCCTAATTTGCATGCCAGTCCCTTTGATAACATGGATAATTGACTAACTCCACATGATCTCTCTTTTGTATGCCAATGTGAATATCTTACTTTATAGTCAAATACTGGTATATACACATTAAAGAACAAAAATATTATCTCTGAGTTTCAAAAAGGACAACAATTTTCAGGTAGAAATGGCAGTCCACTGAAATTCACCACAACCCAAGTGCAAAGCATCTCACAGCAGACTGACTGTACAGGTGATATGCAGGAAACTGTTAAAGACTTTAAAATTTGTGTGAGTGAAGGATCACATTATGATTACTCTTCCAGCAATGCCAATTACCGCTTTTTTTTGTGTGTGTGTGTTGGTTTGCTTTACAGACATCTAGCATTTCATCATGTATGAAAGTGGACTCTGATCAAACACCTCAAATTTCTGGGCTGTTTGGATGAAAAGTGACAAAGATTTGATTTCATTCTCAGTTAACCAGCCTACTTTTCTTGATTATAAACAAAGCACTAAACTAATTATGAGAGGAGTCATTTTTCAAAACCTTTACCCCAAACTTGTATTCATTGGTTTCTCTCAGCTGAAATCGTATTAGATACAATAATATTGCACAGTTATGTGTAAAATATGTTTTAATTTTCCCAAATGAAAGAAAAAATGATGAGAATTTCTTTTGATAAATGCAGCATATTTATATTTTGCAAAATAAAATATGCTTCTTTGTATGGAATCATATAACAGCATATATTAAAAAATGTATTTCTTGAGAGCAGAGAAAAAAACCCTGAACATCTGCATATTTTAATAAAGAGAGAGGTGTTCCTATATTCTTTCAGCATCTGAGGGAGCTATCTTCGTGAAGATCATTCTTCTGTAAGGATTTTAAAAAATATATCTTTTTACATCTTGCATGTATGAACAAGAGGTTTTAAATATGTAATGCAGCTTTAAGGTAGGGAATCATATAAGAAGTAGGTTTGTAATTTAGTACTGTAGGACAGTGCAATAACCATTACAGATAACATTTCAAAAGTGCTTTCATGCTAATCTTCAGTTTTCACTCCTAACTTTCTGAAGTCTTTAAGGAGATGTTTTTAGACGTGGGTCTCCTACATCTTGTTATTTACTTTCCGTTTAGCATTTTGTTTTAATTTTGCTGTTGTGTGCGTTTGATTTTACTATTCTTTAGTTGGGACAGTTAGAGAGGAAAATCACTGTCTTTAGAGATATAAAATAATCATGTGGCATTTTTTTTCTAAGCATGGAAAACTGCTAGTGACAGAAATTGAAATGCATTATGTTGTTGCAAAAGAAGCACCTTGGAGTGGTCTAATGACAACTGATGTTGATTTGGCAGAGTTCTCAGCTATTCAGAGATGTTTTCCCCACCTGAAGTGTGGTTTTTTACAAGAGCATTCAGCTTTTTTCATACTTTGCAATAGAAATTTAATAGCACTTATTTCAGTTAGGATAACACTAGGTTAGGACTGAGCATTTTGGAAAGAACTTCAGTGTGAGGGTAGGTTATAGAAATGCATGCTACATGGGTGTCTGGAATTATCAGCAGGCAGTGCCTTTTGGCTGCTAATAATGTGCCTTTCCTATGTGTCCATGCCAGGATTTGTTTTTTTGGTGAAACAAATATTCATAGAAGTGCATTTCTGCTCCAAGAACCAGATGAACCCTTCCAGGGCTGACTTATCATAGGTGAGATTGCTTGAGAGAGTGAGTAAACTGAATGTGTTTATATTTGATATCTATTCCCAAATAATGCTATAGAGTAAAAATAAGCAGGCCAGGGGCATTGCAATAGAGGTTGTAATCAAGACCAACACTCCTGTATAATTAGACTGTTCAACTGTGTGGGAAAATCTAATATAGAGAGAAGATAGAACTTAAATATAGGACCAAAACCATAAGCATTTTAGGAAAAGGTCTGAGGAAGAATCTGATTCTATTTTATGTTACTCTGGTTTACTAATAGCATACACTAACGAAATAGCTGGTGAGCCTCCTAATGGTTCTCCCTTTCATGCTGCTGAAACAATTAAACCCTGATAAGAATCTGAGTGCATCCTCAGTGAAACCTTACAAAACTAGTAAGCACACTTTGAGGATTTCTTGTCCACTCCCAGCTAGTTTGATCTCTAGAGACTGAAAATAATAGCAACTAAAAATCATGTTCCTTTTATTTCCTTGTGTACAAGCAGTTTTAAATAAAGACTGTCAGAACTGAGAACTGTTGTATGAAAATTTGGCAAGCTTGTTTGGAACATTTACTATATCCTGTTTCTGAAGAAAATCAGGTCTTTGTGCATATCTGTTGTGAACTTCAACATATTATCAACAGAATGACATTATTTCAAAACAACAACATAGTGTCAATTATTTTCAAAACAAAAAAAATCGGCCTTTATTTCTATATACCTTTCTTTGTAAAGTAGCATCATGCACCACTTAAAATTGTGTTGCAGTTTTAAGTGTGAACTACAATGTTATATCAAATATGTTCTTTATTTCTCTGTTCCACTTTCACTATAGTTGACCAGATTCTTCAAGTAATTATGTCTGACACAGACAAGAAACACTGATTAACAGGTGATCTTATCTCTTTTTGATTTTAAAGGATTGAAGCTGAATTTGGGAAAAAAAAAAAAAAGAAAAAAATCCTGTCCTGTGTAATTTATGAATCAGGACATTTGGTATTAATCTGCCTTTGCAAAATGAACCAATCTCAACTTTTGGGAAGATGTCCACATTAAACAGAGAGATACTCTACGGACGCCACAGTACATAGTTACAGCCAACTTGGGTTCAAGTCCAAATGTTGAAATGTTCTTTATCCAGCTAAAAGGGAGACTTTTTAATAAATTCTGGAACATTTTCCTGCAATAATCTTCACATGTACTTTTTATAAATGTAAACATTAGCTGTTGCTATGCCCTGATTTTATTTTAACCTGAACTGTATTTACTATACCTAAGGATAATTCACATGGAGCAAAGAGCCCTAATATTTGTATTTTAGAATAAATATTATGAAAATCTCTCTCAGGGGAAGAAAATGTTTAGATAACCTGCCTTTCACACAGAAAGCTGGCTGCTGAACCTTCAAGCCAGCAGTTCTTCCCTGTCTTTCTAACTGAGAGACAGTACTACATATGAAAATTCAGTGCCTCCTGGACATACTTAAACAACCCCATTTCTTTGTGAAAGAGGGAGAACGTATGGAAGCTGTAAATAAATTATGATTGCCAAAGATCAGAGGAATTTTTACACAAGACCAAAGCAACTTAAGCTCATTCTTTGATACAAACCTTTAATAATTCAGCACAGTGGTAATTTTGGTATTGCTAGAATTCCTAACAATTGAACTGATCTCCAGGTTGTTAGCAGATGATTAAGAATTAAGTTATTAGTAGCTGACCTCTGCAGAAGTCATACAATTCAATGTTTAATATAAGCAGTAGGTATGACTTTCTTTCTAAGAAGCCCTGAAAATCTCCATGAAAACACCACAATACTCATTTGATGACAACACACTGTTCAGTTCTTTAATAAGTATTTCTTGCTCAGATGGCAAGAGCAATCACTGAACTACTCCTATGCAAGTAATTTGAAGCATGGTTTAAAATATAATGCCTTTATGAAATAGTATGTTGGATATCAGAAAGAAGAATCAGCAAATCTTCTGCTTCCTTTCCAACAGGAATATCTAGAATAAATGCATACTCACCAAGGAACGCTCATCCCCTTTCAAAACAAAAATTTCAATCCTATATTAGTGGGGACTTAGACACACTTAGAGTTCTACTTCAAGCAAATTTAAGATATGAAACATGGACACTGATTTCTCCTTTGCAGGAAGACTATTTTTCTATACATCAATCTGTCAAGCATCAGACATTGGGAGTTGGTCCTGCTGGAGAGGATCCTTCTCCCACTCACGCCTGCACCTCACACATTTGCAGGGCAGCACACCAGTGCCCAGCCCCCAGTAGTGCCCATGTCAGCACACAGAGCACAGCTGACCTCTTGGCCATGAAGCAGGAGGGAATCGTGTTGGATTTCACAAAAAAAAAAAAAAAAAAAAAAAAAAAAAAAAAAAAAAAAAAGGAACACGTGCTTCCTAATGAGGTACAGAGACCAGGAAACATCCTTCATTCTACCCTCTCACTCCCTCTTTTAGTGAAATAAATCCACAGCCCTTCCTCTGTGATGGGCCTCACCCATGAGATAAGGTAAAACTGAACACCATTCTCAGGCAATCATCCTGCTACAGGTGCGTCCTTTTTTTCAGACCAGAGAAGGGGTGCTTTGCGTATCAGAAGCCAGGAACTCTGACAGTTCCAACCATGTGGGGTGAGTAAACAATATGAAATGATCAAGCTTTCATATAGTAGCATAAGAACAATAATTCAGTATTATTAAGGCAAAATATTGAACCAGGAAAGTCAGCAAAACTGATCAGTTCCTGTTAACAACCCAATCTTCTTTATTGTAGATAATGTTTTTTTACTGGACTTTTCCCCCAGCTGATATAAACAAATTAACAAATGAAACAAATTAGAAGAGAGTGGAGTATTTAATACTTATCAGCTGAAGATCTGGCCCCACAGAATAGCCTGCTTCCCTTCCAAAATACTTCATATTATTTTTTTCTTTTATTCACGTAATCCTAATAATAGTCTGCAATTTTTTAATAAGTAGTGTGTAGGCAAATGCACTTTTAAAAACAAGCAAAATATTAAAACTGCTTGGTTTTTTTAAAAAAAAAAGAAAGAAAGAGAGAAAGAGAGAGAGAAAGAGAGAAAGAGAGAAAGAGAGAAAGAGAGAAAGAGAGAAAGAGAGAAAAAGAGAGAAAGAAAGAGAGAAGGAGGGAAAGAAAGAGAAAGAG
>NW_020799095.1:22640579-22659056 GCF_003259725.1 Athene cunicularia | reverse complement strand
AGAAAGAAAGAAAGAAAGAAAGAAAGAAAGAAAGAAAGAAAGAAAGAAAGAAAGAAAGAAAGAAAGAAAGAAAAGCATAAACAGTAGTGAGGTGGCAAGCCAGTGAACTTCCAGATGTGCATTAGTTTATTTTCAGGCAGGGTCAGTTAGCATATTTCTGTTCTGGCATGTGCATTCATCTTCTGAACAGGGTGGAAATTCAACATAATGAGCACCTGATCATCCATTACTAATGAGCCAGATATACCCTGTTATTTAATTTGTTCTTTCGTAATTTCATACACTATATATTGCTTAACACTATACCAGTCACTTTAATGGAGAAAGCTTGTCTTCATCCTTTTCACTCTCTCTGCTAGTAAATGGGTTTAGAAAAAGGAATATAGTCTATTATTCAAAGATGGTTTCTAAGATGGTTCACAACAGGTTAATGAATGATATCTAATACTCATATTAGACCAATCATATTAATAACAGAGAAGAGCACATGAGGGTCATAGTGCTAATTGCATAGGAGGTCCAGCCAGAAGGCATCTTTATCTTAGAATTCAAGATGCACCAAGTTTGACTAATCACCCACAGTGTGTTTGCAATTATAATAACACTGTATTAACCCTGCCAATGTGAGGTATCAATATTTTATGTGTGGCTTGACAGTTCTAAGCTGAACATTCGTGGTACTTGATATCGTGCTCACATAGAAAGCACACAGCTCTTGTTCTGCTTAAGACTGGAACCAAGGATGCTACGGAGGGGAAAATTCAATTTGTTTTTTCCTCGGAAATTTCATTTTCTTCTATTATTTTTCAGAATACTATCAAAAAGAGGTATTTTGTATAAAGCAACTTAAGTTACATCACAACAAGAAAAAACAGAGTGTTTTAGAAAATGTTGAAATCAATGGAAAAATCCTCTTACCCCTTTATCTCCACCCTGAATTGAAAGAAATTAAGAGTAACGTTTTCATTTTAGTATCACCCTGACTGATTGTCACACAAAGTTCAAAGTAAACACAAGGAATGTTCATTAACAACAGCACCACGTATGAGGCAGATCTTCACCTGATTTAAATCAGCATGGGAGTCAGAACATGTGTACTCTGTTAATCATGCGAGCCTCTGGTTTACACATGTAAAACCTATGAAGCAGTTTAACTCTCACACTGAGTTCCATTTCCCAGATCTGACTGTCAAAGATAAAAATGTTTGCCCTCACTTCTTAGCCAGCATCCCCTAGGTCTCCCTGAGACTTTGCCCAATTCTCCTGTAGATCTGGGTTTCATTTGCACCACTGCTGCTATACTTGTGATAGCTCATCTGTAGCACACACAGCCACCACTGCCCAAAACCCCACTCAACCTTCATCATTTACAACTGAAAAAAATAAAGAACCCCGTTCTCCTCCCACAGACTTTGATGAGGGTTGAGGGTTCTCCAGATTCCCAGATCACATGCCCAGAATCATTGCATAACTTTCTAGATTTTCTTTATAAGAAATATTTATCTGAGAACCAGGTGCTTTTTTGAATTCCACTAAGCATGTTACAAAACAAAGTAAGAAGTACAAGACTCTTGAAAATGTCTGTTCACAATGAACCAGCACTAGCTTCTTTGTTAGATCTCAGGTGGTTTATGATATGGTTTTGTGCCAATGGATTTTTTTTTTTATTATTATTCTTGTTGGTATTCTGAACACTTTCAAATGTTTGTCAATTGATGGTCTCTACATAATGGGTACAATCCATATCTGGGTCAGACCTTCCAGTTCAGGTACAATAGCTGAGCTCCCTGGAGCTGTGATTTTTTTCATGTAATAGATTTGTAAAGAAATGAAATGATGCCAAGCAGACTTAAATGCTTTTCCTCAACTTTTACAAACAGTTGTACTTCTGCTTGGATCTTCTGCAGACAAAATTATATAAAGTTGTTTTAGGTTTTAAAGAACATATTGAGAGACCTGTGAGACATAAAACTAGTAATAGATTCTCTTGTTAGAATCTTGTTCTCTTATCTTATATCAGTCTTCTTCAGAAATACCTTCCTGAAACTTCTTGCATTTATAAATGTGAAAAAGGTTTTAAAACCACAGCTAACACAGCATAATGTAAACGTTTCAGTGAAAGAAACAAAGCCAACAAACAAAACTCATACAGATCAGTAGCTGCTAGGTCATGCTGGACAATAAAGGAAAGTCCCAATTAAAATCTGACAGAAACTAATTATTTAATTTTGCATATACATTTTGAAAACCACTTAATTTTTCAGTGCCCCAAATACAAAACCTTTCAAAATGAGAACTGGACTATGTATCTTCAGCTTTCAAAGGACTATGTTCATGTTTGGTTGGTTGCTTTTTTTTAGTTCAGACATCTGGAGTTGACTAGGGGATGTCATTCCTTTGACTTCACGGAAACTTTCAGCAAAGATACCAATTAATTCTTCATGCCTCCACAATACATTTCAGACATAGGAAAAGTCAGGTACTGCTCAAAAAGTGGAAAAAATACACTGGTCAGGTTGGGTAACCAGACCTCAAAGTGGCCTGAGTTCTGGGAGGGCAGTGGGGACCTTTGATCATGTCATCCATCTTCAGAAACCCAATTCAGATCATGACATCCTCAGTGGGACCTGATTCTCTGTCAGGTTGGTCTTTGGGCTCTTTAGCAAACTAAAAACTCTTGAAATTATTACAGTGTCAGAAGGGCATTAAAATATTTTCACATAGGAAGTTGTGAATCGCACAAATATATATCTATATCTATATATATCTATATATATATATTTATTCACATATATATATATATATTTATATGTAAGTATCTTATATACCCAAACAATCCAGACAGGTTCAAAACTCTCTTGTCCATCTGAGAAGCACTTCCACTTGTGTCAGATGCCCTTTTGTATTAAGGAATGGAGGGGCAGCAAGCTAGGAATACTTTTGACCTTAAATCTTCCCTTGTCCAACAGTGCTAAACAGCCAAAGTATATCAGAGGAGGATCTGCTCTCCACAAAAGAGCTGTGGCCATGTTGTGCTTGAAAGCCACAACAGCAACAAAGGATATCTTAGTCTACTAAGGAATATGAGCATTTCAAGAAAAACTTAGCAATCAAGGGCTTAATGCAATTCATACAAGTAAAGTTGATGTTGTCTTGTGAGGGCTGGGGGGATTTTGTTGCTTTTTTGGCAGGGTAGGGATAGTATTTTATGATACTTGCCCTAGTTTGGTTCCATTTTTTGCTAAAAAGTGTTTTGCTGAGCTGCAAAAGCCAAGTGTAAATCCGAAGTTTCTCTACTGTATTTCAAAGGGTCACTGGAGATCCTACAACTGGGATCATTTTTATTTCTATTTCTAGGCATATATTGTTTTTCCTGCCAATCAGATTAGTTTCCTAATACAGACTGACAATATAGACTGCCCATTTGTTCTTTAATGTTTTATTTTCTAATGAATGGTTACTAAAGTTTGCTAATCATGACAAGAAAGAGACTGAATCACCAAATTAAGTGTTAAAGCCTCCAAAACTCAGTGTGAAGATTCAAGGACTACTGTAGTAATATGTAAGATCTAAAGTTAGTTAGTGAAGGAAAACTGATGGAAAATTTATTCTCTTTCTGTGTGTATGTGTGCATTTGGCAGCACCTTTAACCTGTTGCTGGTGGTGAGAGTCTCTTCCTAAAGCATCCCAGAGAGTCAGAGCATGGCAGACAAACTGGTAGGTAGCAGGAAGCAAGAAGAATAGGGTAGACAGGAGGGAATGGACTTATGCACATGCAATCACAATGGTAGTGTACTCAAAACTTTTCAGAAAAATAAGAGAGTGTTCAGGAAATCTGTCATTACCTTAAATGCATTGAAATAGATACATCAGGAGAGATTAATTTTCTAAAAAATATTTATCAGGACATTATTTCAAATTTCCTCCTTTTTTTTTTTTTTTTTTTTTTTTTTTTTTTTTTTTTTTTTTTTTTTTTTAACTTTAATATTGTTAATATTGGAAGAGTCCAGCAGGCAGTGGGTCAGTGAGCAGAGGTGTTGGTAACATTTGATCTATCAGCATATACTTCATTTTTAACCACGGTTGTGCACAGAAAGAGAGCATATGCCAGTCTTGAGCTAAAAAATTCACTGTGTGGCTGTTGATGAATTGATCGCTCTCTAAGTGCCTGATGAATTAGGCATAAAGAGATGCATGATGAGGAGGGTTCATTAGCATGAGCTCTCTCTCTCACCGTCACAAATCATGCATCCCCAGACTGCAGGATGACTAAGGGGAGAGGGACGGTGGCCAGCCAAGCCCTTGCCAAATGGGTGGCGAAGGCAAGGAGCAGAGCTGTGCTCCCACTGTGATCTTTTCAGGGTGGCAGATCATAGCACACCGCAGACCATTCAAGCCCTTTGTTATTAACACTGCATGGAACTGAGTAGCATAAATACACAGAGAGGCTCACAGAAATTGTTTATCATTAAATGTTCACTTGTTCTCCTTCAAAGTATTTTTGAAAAGTTAGTTAAACTTCTGCGGTCTGGAAAAAAAATTCTATATGTGAATGTGGGTATTTCCTGGTTTCTTCTGGCCAAGAAATACTGCAGTACAAAACAGGCTTTGGAATTGATTCCCCACTGCAGATACTGGGTGTGTGTGTAGTGGACCCTGCAGGACCTCATCTTGTGTAATCTCCACCAGTGGCCCCTTCTGGGAGTGACTCATGAAAACTGCATCCCCAGAGACCCTGATTATATTTCTTTTCCAAGGATCATCAGACTGGCTAAACATGATACTGCTTTCTGTTGCTGTAATCCAGTGTCAACCCTCCTGGAAAGCGAATGAATATTGCTGGGACTCTTGTATACTAGGGCAGAGCAGAATGAAGACCTGTGCTTCTTACTTCCCACTTCTGTCTAAAAATTTAAGTCGCCTATAGGAGCTAACTTGCAATCTTGTTAGCAGTGTATACACTCTATAGATATACTTTAGTGTTTTATTACATAAAAATTTTATTCCTAGTCAGTATTAATAACAATTTCCCAAACTGTCTGGTAAATGATAAGAAAGTAACCTGCATCTAAGCTTTATCTAAGGTATATGAAAGGGAATTTTGGATTTAAAATTAGACAGAACAGAGGTGCCGAAACAGAAGTCACTTCAAATATACACACTTTCTTCAGGGAAGGAAGACTTGTAACCATTTGTTTTATTAAGAGAACTTCATAAAATTCAGTTACCTTTTTAGAACTGAACTGTCATTCATTGTAAACAATTTGAAATACTGTATTCTATGCAAACAAGCTTAGGCTGAAGTTCTGTGGGAAAACAGATTGTTGTGCCCCAGTCAGCTTGCAGTTCTGAATAAGAAGTGGGAGGGAGGAAAAATGTTGTTTGGAGTTAAATAAAACATTATTTTTTCATACATCTTTGGGTTTTTTTCCTTTTAAAAACAATGCCTTGAAAAATAATATGGAAGGAAACTAAAGTTTATATCAGTTTAAACTGAAAATGAATATGCTTGTTTTGAAAATAGTGAGGAAAAACATTTCAACTCCAGTTACTTATGAGGAGAGACTTGTCTTTTAAGGTAATGATAACCTAGTATTGTGTCTTTCAGGGTAAAGTAAAAATCAAAAGGAAATTTTTTTCACAATTGTTATTAAAAAAAAAAAAAGATTATAAAGGTCAGTCTTAAAAGGTATGACACACAAAAATGTAAATAAGAACTTTGGAGAAATTTTCAGTGTACCTGAGAATTGAGGATAGACAAAGAAACAGGTTGGGATTTCTCAGTAGGCATCTATCAGCATTTTAGATCCTTCTGTCTCCTCTCCTTTTTATCTAAGTGACTTAGAAATCACATTTGCTTGAATTTCAACAAATACTATATGTCTGTGTTGAGAACTTTGATTTCTAAGGATTAAATTAAAAGCATTAATATATCTGTGTCCACACTGTCTTGAAATAACTAGAAATTTTCAAGTATATCAGATATTATATATGGTTAGAATCTAATTAGTATATGTAACATATACTTAATAACCCCCCTGAAAAACTAATGAGGCTGAAGAGACAGGAAATTTTGGTCTCTAAACGTAAGTAGTCACTGCAATGTGCACCTTCTGCTTTGCTTTCTTCAAATTTAAAAGTAAGTTAAGGTCATAGCGCTCCTGCCTTACTCCACACATTCCTGCCTTTCTGTGCCTCAGACAAAGTGACAATCCCACCAAAAAAAAAAACCCAAACAACCTCTTTGGGTTTTGTCTAGCTCCAGCACAAGAAAGATACAATAAAATATGTGACCATGAGGTAGTGGGAAGTCAGGAATAGGCTTTTTGGCAGAAGAACAATCTTAAATTGTCTTACACAGGTTACAAAACCACACTTAGCTATCAGTGGTTCAATTTTGCCTATCTCTTTTTAGAGACTTTGGAAATCTTCCCAAGATTTTAACATAATATACCGTCTCAGGTGTTGACTTTGCCTGGAGTTAGACATCTAACTATCTGTTTTGCCTTTGAAAATAGTTCTTTTTATTTTAGCATAAACTTAAAACAAACTCAGTAGAAAACTCTGGGATCCAGGGAAGCTTTTTATCATGATGACACAGTTTATATGTACTGTACGAGACTCATGTTTCCAAGAGCGATTACGATGTTCTGAGTTATATCAATCTGTGTTTACATGTGGATATTTTTATTCGTGGATTTATTTTAGAATTGTACACTACATTGCAAAACATAATTGGAATTTTCCCACCCAATTTAAATTCATTCAATGAATATATAAACTTAGCAACCAAGGTTTTTCAGTTACCTTTTGGATTTTGACTTCATGGGGAATATTCGTGTAATCTAATGTAGTTGTTTTGAATAACATCCTAGTTAGAGGCATAAAGTAGGCTAAAGTTAGGTGTCTACACTAAACAGAGGGACATAGACATTTCTATAACATTATTCACACAAAATAAAGTAGATGCCTGAAAACAGTTTGGAAAAACATTTTCTCATCATTTAACATTACTGTTCCCTTTGGATGTTCTCATTTCTAAGTAAATTTGAAGAAAATACGGTAAAAATCTTAAGTTTTCTTTATTACATTCAGAGGGATAGCAGTGTAAGTCTACCTTACATTTCCCTACCTGTGCTTTTATCTAGGGAAGATACTGTATTTAGCAGGATTTCACATGTATTTTGCAGGGGATTTGTAATTTAGTCCCTTATGTAAGAACATCAAGGTGCTAAAATGTCTTCCTTATATAAATGCTCTGGCACTACTTATAGCCAAATGCAGTGGTAGCTTTAGGATCAGAATATTGGCTGCACCACTACTTGGAGAGAACATGTGGCTGTTGGTAACAGAGAGACTGAAAGAGGAAGGGTCCTTCCCAGAGGATTGCTTTCTCCTCTGCCTTTGGGCCACAACAGTGTATTTGATGAACCCATAGGACGGTTCTGTAGGTTGCAAATGGTATCTTGCTTTCTCCCCCAGCTATATGGAAAATATGTCAAAAACTATACAGGGAATTCCCAAAACTCTTACCAACCAGAAGTCTTAATCTGTTTTGCTATTTATTTGTATTACCACCTTAGGATCAAATGGGAAAGCTGTGGATGGAGCAGAATGGACTCTATACTGAATTTGAACTGAGGAGAAAGTAGCATTACTTTTCAAATCCTCTATCCTTCAAAGAGTCAAGTAAATCATTGTGCCGAGCTGTGATTTTTATAAAGGTTTAAGGTACTTGCCTTCAGTGAAACAACACTAAGAGCTACTTGAATGATTAATGTTGTTTCAATGAAATCCTAAAATCTGTACTCATATTTTTACTGATTAAATGTATAGTGATTAATTGCCTGGATGAGATATTTGCATTCCTCTCCAACATACTTGTAGGATGGTAACAGTGAGTCTATATGGCAGAACAATATTTTAAGATCATTTTCAAGATAACAATGTTGTACATGATGACCTAGTAATAGAAAGTTAAGTCAGAAATAGATAATATTTCAATGTAAAATTTTTTAGTCCAATAGTCAAAATATTTACCATTTAGCTGAGATGAAGGAAAGAAGAGTATTAATACTTTTCTCTACTTGGAGAAACACAGGAATCTGAACCAAGTTTTTGGAAGAGAGTATTTCAAGGTTGTTCTCTCTTAATCTCTTCTGTTGAGATGGTTTTACAAAGTATTCAAATATTGATGGATGCAGGAACTGGAAAGGCGGTTTACACTTCTAGAGGACTGCTCAGAGGGCCAACACAGGGTCATTCTACCTCTTTTTCTTTGTTTGAGCTGAAACAATTATTGGTTCACTAAAGTTTATATTGTTTTTAGGTCTGGTCATCAAAATGAAATTTTTTATATTCATGTAGTCCCAGTCATGCTGAAAAACATTTCATCACACCATAATGATACTAAAATTGTAGAATTCATATGCTGTCTCATTATATGTATATAAAATACAGGATTCCTCAACTCTTCCAGAAATAAGCAGAAGTGTTACCACAAATTATTTTTTATGTGTGAAGATTTTACATTAGCTTGTATCTGAAAAATCAGAAAGGGGAAAGGAAACTGTGATTACAATAAGAGAAAAATAACATTAAATCTTGGAAAGAATGTTTCTTTTTTATTGTGTCTAATACTAGTCTGAGAGAAAGGGTGGGACACCTTTATTAAACTAAAATAAAGCAGCATTCATCCATAATTCTGAGTTTAATGCAATGATTTCAAGTGCTGCAAAGACTATCTTAAGAATTATTTTGAGGTATCTTCTAAAGCATGGTGGTTAGTAGTAATGTTTCTGTCTGACTCCATAGACTTAACAGGAGTAGCTGCCTGTTACAATATCTGATAACTGCATGTACCATCCAAACAGCCTCAGCAGGCACTTCTTCCCAACACAACTCACAACATATTGTTATGATGGCGCTTTTTCCCTGTATTTTCTCTTCCTGCTCTTACTGAAAAATAAAGTAGGGCAATATTCTACTTTGGTTGGCCAGTACAAAAAAAGCTATTGTATCTACCACTACAGTGGTGATGCAGTAGCCTTGTGAACAGCTGTTGCTAAAGAGACACAGTTGGGAATTTTCTTAAGAATGTTTTTCACAGAATACACTGGTTTGTTGAAAGTGTAACATTTTTTTTTCTTTTTTCTTTTTTTTTTTTTTTTCCCCCAAGGTGGTATGTACCTTTTTTAATCAGGCAAAGATTTCCGATCAGGGAGAAACAGACGGATACACTGACTCAGCTGGTTCATTTAGAATATTTAAATCCATGAACTGAGTCTGGGGATAGATCAACATTTGATGTGCTTTTATTTCACTAAGTATTGTAGAACCATTTCAACTTCTATCTGTAATTCAGAGTTTAATGGATGACACAGGGAGGCCCTCTGCATGACTACATGTAGAGCAGAGCATGGCACTGCCAGCCTACAAAGTAGCATGGACTAATCAAAATCTGGAAGCACTACGGTTGTGCTGCTGGACCTACATGGTTTACCTGTGCTGGGGACTGTAGTATGCTGGATTATCAGCACTGCCACTCTCTTTCATGCCTACACTAGTCTGTGGTAGAGTCACTGCACTGTGCACCACATCAGTCAGGTCAGCTATAGCTGAGGATCTCTTCAGTGGTATAAAAAAATCCTGCTGTGCACTGTGCCTTCCTGCCTTGATTTTCTTCTCCTACTCCCCACTCTTTTTATTTCTTTCTCTCTTTTTTTTTTTTTTTTTTTTTTTTTTTTTTTTTTTTTTTTTGTTTGAATTTTTACTATTGTTGTTGTTCTCCTGGTTCAGATCAAGAAAAGTTAAAAAATCTTGTAAAACTTCCCTTGGATGAGAAAAGTTTCCCAGCCACTTCTGAACGTTACAAGAGTAAGAAGAGTAGGGAGAAGGTGGGAAATTGCTAAGGACTCTGCAGTATATATTTATAACACAGGTCTGTTAACCATAGATAAAAGTTTGATTGAAAGCATGGTTTAAGCATTAGAACTGCAGAGTGAAATCCTTAGAGCAGAATATTATCTTCTATATGTTGATGTAAATACATGGTGTCTGTAGACATTGCTGACATTGCTTCTGCCATATACATTGATTAGTAAGGACAGATTACATGATAACAGGTAACAAGTGATGTATTCATCTGTACTCCACAGAACTGAAAAACTAACAAAAAGTTTAAGATCTAAGCTTGAGGCTGATGGTGAGATGTCCTTTGCTTTTGAGGCTATGCCTCCTTTCAGGAGAGTACAATCCAGCACCATCTTCCTTTGAAGACATACATGATAGAAATGGTTAAACCCAGCCCCAAGGTAAAAAGATATAAAACACAATGAAAGTACTAATACACAAAATGTACTGCCAGATCCTCCAAGAATTAAAGAACCTTTACAATGTCCAGTTTTCTCCATCTTATCTGGCAGAGTCAGAGCCTCTGTTTCAAGGCCTTTAAGTTTTAAAGCAAAGAACATTCAGAACAGGTATTTGCTAATTTTGATCAACTTTGACTTGACTGCTGTTTTTAAAGAATTATTGGTTTAGATCTCTATTAAACAAAACATACAAGTTAAGTAACTCTCTTAAGGACATACAATATATTCATGACACAGCTGGGAAGGGAATGTGAATCACCCGATTTTAGAAGTATTCTGTAAACAATAAATAAACTCTTAGCATCTAAATTCTAAGCCAAGACTGCTTCTTGTCTCTGGCTACTTGTAAGAAGTGACATTATATATTGTTAAATGTTAAATAATTTGACTGCTGGAGTCCTTTTTAGGCAGACCCCTAGTAGTATTATTTCCACCTTGCAACTGGTTTAAAACCTGAAGAACAATTGGCAGGATTAGTTTTTTCACTTGTCATGTTCTTCTACCTAACAGCAGAATGATATTCTACTTACAGGAAACCTAGTAATTAGTTCAGTGTTATTCTGTCATTAGTATTAGTCTGCTTCTCCATACCTTGCTAGAGAGTCAAGTCCCAACAACATCTCTGGCTCACCGGTTGACTGTTTTTCTTTCGTAAAACCTAGCCTTCTTAGGCCAAGTGAAAACTCTTAGCATAGGCATTCACAGCCTTCAGTTTTCCCCCTCCTTCTCAAAAATATGCTATTTTCTGAACCTTTAAGTGTGTCTTTCAAAGAATCAAGCCCTTTGAAATTAAATGGGGGGAAACAAGACAGGGACCCACCACCAACAGAACAACTGACTCATTTTCTTTAGCTTTTAACTAAAAGTTGAGACCTTAGCTTTCTTTTTTCTTTAGCGATGCTTTGGCACGAAGCATCCAAAAAGTAGATTGCTGGACTTGTTCATGGTATTTCAAAGAGCGCAGCATTTGGGCCATACATTAGCAAGCAGGTGAATAATTAATAACAACACACATGGAAGCAAATGGATGTTTTTCTTGTTGAAAGAGAATGAGAAACTCAGACAAAGGCCTGGGCTCTATGTCCTTGCCCTCCACAGCAGCAGAAGAAATAATGTTATGAATAGCATTTAACTTGAATTTGTAGCAAACTGCTGCTTTTATCATAAACAATTGCCAGATGGTATATATTATCTTCCTTTTTTCTCCTTTCACAAAAGCAGCATTAATTGCAGAGCAGCCCAGGGCTCCACTCAGCTCATCAGTGTGATAACACTTCATGACCCTGATTAGCCGTCAGTCTACTCAATTAAAAAGATCATTTAGACATTCACCCAATCATTTGCCTATCGAGCCACCTGGGCCTCAACCAGGGGCTCCATTTTTAACATTCTCCTGCCCTCTCTCATCTCGCCTAGCTTTTTTACATATCTCCAAAAGACATAATTGAATTAAATAAAGCGTCTCAGGGGCAGCTGCAACATCTGCTGTTTGTGGTATGTCAAGCCTTCAGCATTAAAAACAGTTACATATGCTCCAAATTAGCAGGTCGCAGAGATGAAACAGTCGATGATAGTGTTTTTGTGCCAGCGTGAGAAGCAGCTCACAGCTGTGTGCAATTTACAATTAAAGGCTTTATCAGAGCTCAATTGTACTAGTGAATCAAGTGGTGAGAGGTCAGTTAGTGAATTAGACCAATTAGAGCTTGTACAGTTAAATTATCTGTCTTATTACCTACTGATAAACAGCCTTGTCATATCTTTACTCAGATGATGAAGCTTGGAAGTGCTTTGTGAGGTGATACTGTACTTTTCTGTGTGTAATGGAACTCAGTAGATTAGCTAAGTTAGTCTGATGCAACAAGCATACAGCAAACAACTTCTTAAATGGAGGGGAAAAAAACCCAAACACCTGCAGGTGGAACTTTAAGCAAAATTAAGTTAGAATATGAGTTAAGATTGTAAAAGTTGGCTGAATTTCAAGATGTATTTTTCTGCTTGGTGAAATCTATCTTCAAAAAGTTAACAGAGGGAAATGTTATGTGTTTGATTTCTGGAGTTTTTTTAATTACTGTCTTCTTTCTCTCCCACTCTGAAGGAGGGATGGGAGGCAAAGGACAGAATTTCATACAGTTGGGTTCTGATTTCATGCTGTAAAATAATGCAGTAATAATGGACAAAGAAACTGCTCCTTCTTAGTCTCATGACTTATACGGGTCCGGAAAGCATCACTCATAAATCTGGACACAGGTGACTGAAGACGGGTGAACTGAACTAAGGTGAGTCACTAAAGCCTTTTCAGAAGTATTATGCATACAAGTGTGTCAGTTTACAGATGAGTAGTATTAAGCATCTGTTATTGCCATGTCATCCTACTGTATGAATGAGACATGAGGTACTGCAATGCTAAATTTATAGGTACCTGGCACTAAGAATGAGGAATTTGCTGTCAGGAGCCCTATACAATTTGGGGGGGGGGGGGGGGGGGGGAATAAGATTAACCAGCATGCTGAAAAATGATCCAACCTTTCACCATGTTGAATATGGCATCTTGATAGTGTTGCATGACAAATTCTGCCTTTCAAAGGCAACATTGTCTGAGGACCAGAAGTCTCAGAAAGGTTCCCTTGAAAGGGACTATCTTTGCTTTTGAAAAGTAAGTAAGGCTCATACCTTTCTTTTAAAGTACAGTCAAGCAGCGATAACATGAAGGTGTCATTCTCTTTTTAGAGAAAGTCCTGGAGATTAGATCATACGCTCAATTCTCTTCTCTGCAGATGATAATAAATGATGTGTTAGGCCATAAGAATAGACTAAAAGCATGCCTGATGGTATAACCCAGCAGTCAGGGAATTTGGCTTAAAGAAGGAGCATTGAATCCATTCCCAGAGTTGTTTTTCAGTCTTTCACATCATCGTGTCGTTGGATAAAAGGCATCAGTTATGGATCCCTGTAAGCCAGTGTCCTGAGTCACTGTTCTCTTCATTCTTCACAGTAGAACAGCTTCAGGAGGAGGAGTGGTGAACACCCTTGTAGGCATCTGCCTACATGGTGAATAAGCTGGCTTGCAGGCCATCAGACAGTAGAATAGTTAGGACATTTCAGGGACAATCAGGGTTAAATTTCTATGAGCAAAGGAGGATGTTTTACTTCAAGGTCTGTAACTGGAGACTGCTCTAAGTAACTCTTCTATGTTGTGTGCAGCTGGGCTGTTTAAGTATGTTCAGAGGATATTTGCCAGACCCAGATTTAAACTGAGATTAAATGCTGGTCGATTACTAAATGGAGGTTTGGTGAGCGTGGATGTTCTTTGATTCCACGCTAATTATTTTGTTGGTGCAAACGTACATTTTTGGAATGGGTTTTTGATCATGTTTAGTACATAGCTTCTATGTATTCAGGCATACAGATTTTGCAAAATGAGGGGGGGAATTTTCAACAGATGTCTTGAGTTGTCTTATTAAAGACTATGTTTGAAATAAATGAAGAAGGTTGTGATGCTGGCATTGTCGGGGGTCTCAACCAGTTTCTGCCAGCAAATAATGTTGACTCATTTTCCACGAGTTTGGACTTGCATTTAAAGAAACTTTAATCGGCATGTAAATCGCCCTCTTTGAAACAGCAGATTTCACGTTTTAGTATTTTCCCAAAGTGCATCAACCTCATTGCCAATCTTCAAAGGTTTAAAAAAAGTAGTTGAAAGAAAGAGAAGTTTTTGAGCTTGAGAATGAAAAAAGAAAAATAATGGGTTTGGAGTATAAATGAACACATTTTTCAATCCTTCAAAGTAGTCGAGGGTATTTAGTTCATTCCTCAAGGGAAGGATAGAAACATGACCTAAGTATTCTCAAAACTGATGAGATTTGAATGTACAGCGTATACTTGGTCAGGACCCTGATCTCTCCTACAGTGTACATGCTTCTGGCAGTTATCGAAATTCTTCATCCTCTCCTCCTGTTGCAGCCTTCCAACTTCTAAGTGACATTTGCCCTTGATAAGCCCAAAGTGAAAGTCAAGTCCCAGACATCATAATTTTCTATTTTTAAATACTAAGTTGTAAATACTTAGGTACATAAATACTTAGGTCAGGTACATTAGAATTATTTTTGCCATGAATGCGAGAAAGAATGGCTCACAGTAAACATTGAAACAATGAATTAGAGCTTTTTTTTTTAATTATTATTCCCTTCATTGTATGACAATTGATAAATTACTTCAGTCCCATTTTTAAAAGATGTAGGAGTTTCTGTAGCTTTCTAAAAAGTGATTTTGAATTTTAAGTGTCTTTTGCCTTCCAACAGAAGTCCCTGTGTATATTGCTCATTATTAAGCATAAAGATGACATTACTTATATAACTCAGTCTTCATCTAAAATAGGGAAAAAATAAGGAAGTTGTTTAGAGCTAAGACATTGCAATAACAAGACCATATTATGTTGACAGACTGATTTCTGGAAAATTCTATTATAAACACAAAATCAGTTTATGGAGGATACAGGATCTAAAAAGAGACACACTCAGAGTTATCAGCAAATGATAATTACTATTTATCATCTGTTTACTGAGAAAACAGAAACAATAAGGTCCTGTGAGCCATGGCACACTCTTGTGTACCTGAAAGAGTCAATGGAAGTGCTCTCTTCCTGGCTGATTCCATTTAGCCAGCATCTGTCATTGCGGCACAGCCTGTGTCTGCCTGCCCTGTAATAGACCCATAGGGCTAAAACTGCTCTGAATTGCTCATGAGCTGCAGCTGACTTCACTCACTGGCCAGGCATCTCTCACCTGCACAACCCAACCACAGTCCTTCTCAAGAGTACATTACAGAAACTTGTTTGGCACAGTTGAATATTTAAGGACTAGTATACAGTGATGAATATAAATGTTTGAAGAATTGGAGCACAAATGACGTAGTGACATTTGTCCTGTGGGCACAAATATATCACCCACCCAAGGAGTGGTGCTTATATGCTCACAGTAGACTTAGTTTTTACAAATGCTGTGAGTTTCTCTTTTAAATATCTGCTTACTTATTTCCCAAACAACACTACTACAGAGAACACATGAATATTATGTGGTAAAATGTTCAGTAAAATACAATAAGACACTGAAGGAATTTGGTTCTGATGCATGTATTTCTCTGGAATGGTAAACTGAGACAACAATTTGTTTTCAAGTCTGTTTTCATCTCATACTGTTAAACTGTTATAAAAGTGTATCTTCATTAAACCTCAGCAATAGTCCTTTTTTTTTTTTTTTTTTTTTTTTTTTTCTCCTCACCCCCACCCCCTCAGTCCTTACTTTTTCTCTGGCATAAAATTCTTTCATTTTGTGTAGCAAATCTGAGCTGTCTGAGGTGTTGTGAGAGCAAAGTCTTTGTCTCCACTACCTATAGGCATTGATTCATGACTATGAATAGCTTTCCTTTTCAAATAGCCCTAGTGGTTCCTTCAATTGTCCATTCTACTCTATATTCAGAGTTTCCTGCCTTGTTTTAGCTGTTAATATAGAGGCGGAAAAATCACCACAATTTACAATTCAGCTCATTCAGTTAAATTAACAATTTCATTGTTTTATTTAAGACACAGGCCACAATCTGTTGTTTCTCTGGCTGCTAAATGAGCACTTTACCTGTCCTTACATAACAGACAGGGGTAAGAACCACAGTTGTCCCAAAGTAATTATTCCCAGTGATGGATCAGAGACCTTAATTTCAGTCTCCAAGACTGCTTCCTGGGTTTTTTTTCCTAAACATCTCAAGGCACTGGCAAATCTCATATCCATTTTTTGTCTGTATTATTTGCAAGTATGGCTTCCTTGTCTTTGCACTACTACCTTCACATGTTGTTTGTATTTTGTTAGTAACACACAGTTTGTGTCGAGGATTAATAAGTATGGGAATTAGTGAGAGAATTAAGTGGTATAGAAATCCAGAGCAGAATTTGTTGGTAAGCTTCTGGAAATAGTTGGCCAGTGGTCAGTGCCAGAGGGTCTGTCAGAAGTGGTGAGTTTCCATTGGGATGGTTTGGAGGGGAAATGCAGGAGCTCAAAAAGACAGTAGAAGTAGTATTAGATGTATTTTTTAATTAAATATACGTAAAACAGTATTTTTAAACTGCATCATTGTTACAACAAACCAAGTAGATACCAACAGCTTCCTCTGAAATAGGAGAGGCATTGCCTACTTCTGTGGAAGCAGCATAGTGTTTCAGTCTTGATAAGGCAGGCAGAAGCATATCAGCTCTGAATTTCCAAACTGTTTATGGTTTCTTCTTATCTATCTATGTTCCTTTACTTATTCCATGAAAAAATACAGAGCAAATCATCTGCCTATACTAAGTCAGTCCCACCAAAGCAATCTCTATTAGTTGAAATAGTTTCACAAGGTGTGAAAATAGGGGAATTGCTTAAAAATCTTGGAGATTGATTGTCTTTCTGATTTGCAGACATCTAAGTCACTTTCAGTGTGTACACTTCTTTCTTTTTTCCTGGTCATTGCAGAATATGGAAGGTGCATCGGAGGGTATACAGGTTGTTAGAGAAAGTTGTATGTCCCAGGGTAACTAGATCAATGGGGTAACTACAAAGTAGATAATTCAGGGGATAACTTGCCTATATGTTTGTAAGTACATTTGGATATACTAAAAAAGTGTGGATTTTACTGCCATTCTTTTACTCTGATTTAAGACCCTGCCCAGCTATTAAAAATAAAAGAAAAACAAATAGAAGAATGAATCAAAAAGAGATCTTTGGATTTATACCATACTTTTTAGATTCTAATCCTTCTTAGAATGCTTCAGTTAATTTAATTCTATAAAAATCATAACTATTCAGTGCTATTTACTGTATTTACTCTCACAGTGAAATAGCTTCATCTTGTGTAATTGGGTTTTTTTTTCCCTAGTTATTTGCTTGAGAAGGAAATCTCCAACTCTCTTTGTTAATTTAGATAAATGTGGGTTTGGGGTTGGTTTTATTTTTTTAATAGGCACAACACCAGACCTTCATATTGCTCATGAAAGATTAATTCTTGATCCATTATTATTTTTACTCTGTGTTAATAATGTATTAGATGTGCTTATTGCATATCTGTGGATGTATAGATGGGTACACTTTGGTTAGACCAGTCAGAAGTGTTGCTGAGATCACCCTCACTCCAATGGATTCTAATGCTTATTGGTTTCATGTTTTAAGAAAAATGAGTCAGTGCATGGAGGAATTTTATTCAAGATGTACTTATTAGATGTGTTGTCTTAGTGAAGATTATACTTTTGGTATTGATCAAACCACTCTTCCCTGGTGTACAAATGATTAATTCTCTATTAACTCCTAAGATAGGACTAACCCAAAGAGTACATTTTAACAAGTGGCACTGCTTCCTCCGAAGTGCACACAAAATCCCTATATTAAAAGTAACTCCCCAAAAGGTTTTTGTGTGCATTTGTTACCTGCTTACCTTGATGTATTGTTTCTCCTGTCATAACACTTTCACGTGATTTTGCTGAATAACTCCACTTTATTCTTGCTTTAAGTGATGCCAGTTATGTGCTCCTTGCATTTTTTTCTATCCCTTCATATAGTGGTATCTCTAGAGCTGGTTTTAAAAGGTAGGTTAAACACTTTAAATTTTAAAAAATGGTGATTCTGCAAAACTTTGCTGATGTTGGAAGTTTCTGCCTATCTGGCCCAGGTTAAATTAGTAGCCAGTGGGTACAACATGTGTATAAATACCACAAGTCCTGGCACTTGTGAGAGATGAGAAACCAGGCCTGTGAGAAACTAAGACAAACAGCCTGGGAAAGCAAAAGTTGAGGCTGATTGAAGAAATGCCTCAAACACTCGCAAGACAAAACTATGAGCCACAAGGTGCATGCTGTGGAGGCCGAAGCTGATAAGGCTGCCCGATGTATCTGGGGGAGAGAGCCCTGTGGAGACAGGACGGCTCTTCCCTGGGGCACCTGGGCAAATTTCAAGGATCATGTGTCCGGTGAATGAACTTTGCTTCATTATCCACAAAATGCGTGTTAAAGTTAACACCCCTCAATATGCTAACGAGGGCTGTCATGAACATGCTAATTGCATCATCCCATGAAACACCCTGTCTCTTA